>NC_135537.1:112052635-112390968 GCF_045843805.1 Urocitellus parryii | reverse complement strand
ACCACTGCACCTGCTGGGTCCAAACCTCCTGACACCCCAGCAAGCACTGACACTCTCGAGCCCAGCAACTTCCATGCCTATCATTAAAGAGTCCTAGTGTGTGTTGTGCCCTGGCTGTCAAGACCAAAGCACCTAGGGTTTGTGCCTGGTCCACACAAAAATGCAGCTGCATCCCAGACCAGAGCAGGGATATGGAAGTCCACTGGACCATTCCTCCCATCTTGATGGGACTAGAGTGTGTCTGTACAAAGCCTTTTGGTCCTTATTCCCTTGACCCTGTAGGGCATAGCAGGTTGAAGCAAACTCTTGTACCAAGATTGGACTAGAGGCTCATAGGAAGACCCCACATGATCACATGAAGGCCTCAGGTAGCAGGGTAACAAGATGGTGCCCTTGTGTTGAGAGCTCTCTTGTCTCTGATTGTCCTTGAGCACTGTCCTCTGGGTAGCTACTCCAAAATTCCCTCTCTGATGAGCTTTCTCCAACCCTGCTCAGGTGACCTGCCAGGACAGCACTCCAGTCATCATCCGCAGGGCCTTAGATGCACACTTGCTCCAGCAGGAGGATCCAGAAAACTATGAGCTTCTGCAAATTGTCTCAAACCATCAGAGTAAGTGGAACCATCAGAGGGTAGGGAGCAGTGAGTCACAGTGGGCTCATGATAACTGGGAGCCAAAACACAGT
The DNA here is from genome assembly GCF_045843805.1 of Urocitellus parryii. NCBI lineage: Eukaryota > Metazoa > Chordata > Mammalia > Rodentia > Sciuridae > Urocitellus > Urocitellus parryii. The sequence continues at coordinate 112,390,284 of NC_135537.1, read as the reverse complement.
GTGCATTGACCCAATGCCCAGTATGGTGGGACTTGTGCACAAAACAAAATGTAATGATGAGGCATAAATCTGCAGGTTCTTCATGTTCCCCAGGGTCTGTGGACCTGCCTATCATGTGTTCTTACCTTGGCCTGAGGAGGCATTGCAAAGCTATTATCCACATGGGGCCAAGAAGAGAGGCTTCTTTGTCTTGTGTCAAAGAAGACAGACAACCACAGGGTGCCTACTTTGGCAGCCTTTCCTGACTAGACGAGTACATGAGAAAAGCAGTTCAATGAAGAATCATTTCTGGCTTCCAATCTTTCTATTCATTGCAAACTGAGTCCACTTAAGACCAGAGGCCATTTCTAGAGAGAAGTATGTAGTAGAATAAAACACTTCACAGCTTGTAAACCCGAGAGAGAGAGAGAGAAAGAGAGAGAGAGAGAGAGAGAGAGAGAGAGAGAGAGAGAGAGAGAGAGAAAAGAAGAAGAAGGAGGAGGAGGAGGAGAGGAGGAGGAGGAGGAGGAGGAGGAGGAGGATGAGAAGGAGGAGAAGGAGGAGTAGAAAAATGAAAATAAGTTGAAGGAGGAGACCATGAATAAGAAGGTCAAGATGACTATAAGAAGAAGCATGAGGAGAAGATGAAGAAGAATAAGAACAAGAAGGAGAAACACAAGCCGAACAAGAAGTATAACAATAAATTGATTAAAAATGTGAATGAGACTTATATTAATGAGGAGGAAATGCAGAAGTGGGGAACTCAAGAGAAATATATTGCTCTGGATGGCACAGCCCTGCTGTGGACACCCTCCACCCACGCTCAACAGACCTCCAAACCACACCCCTCAAATTAGTGTAGCCCTGTATGAGTGGATGAATCTACTGGCAAGGTGGAGGCACCCACCATCAAGTGCTTTTCCCCAAACCCACCTGTGATCATTGCTGCAGTGGGGAGAAAACCTTGAACACATGAGTCTTTGGGGACCAATCCAGATACAAAGTCTAGCTGTTTCTCTTTGGTGGGTCCAACATGAACTAAGAGGTTCTGGGGTACAAGGGGCTATTTCCTTGAAAGGTGTTCCTGTAGTGGACCTCCTGTGCATAGAGGGTCCTCAGGGAGGAATCAGTGGGGAGTCTTTGGTGGAACAGTAGCTGGATTCGGGGGCTCTCAGGTCTGTGCGTGAGACCTGAGCTGGCAGAGGCTCTCAGTTGTGGGGGATGTTGGGTAGTGTATTCCTTGAGTGTCACCTACCACGCCTCTGCCCCTGCCTCTCCAGAGCTGAGGATCCCTGCTGATGGGAAAGTATATTACGACCTGGATGGAGGAGTGGATTATAACTTTCTTCTTCAGGAAACAGCTGCCAGCAAGTCATTGAAGGTCAAGCCAAATGAGGTAAACAGCCACCTTCTTCACTCTTTACTCCTGGTGCCACTCCACATCCTCCAAGGGGACAAGAACCTCAGGTTCTGGATGGATGTTGTAGAACGCCCACTGAACCAACTGCCAGGGTGGGTGGGGTGCAGTTTCTGGGCTTTGCTGATGTTGTCATCCCCCACAGTTCTTGGAGCCTTCTGTGGCAGTGGCATCCATGAACCCAGCAGCTGTGAGCAGCAGCTCTGCAGTGGCTGCAGGATCATTGCCCCAGGCCACCCAAAGCAATGAGTGCTGCATGAGAAAAGTCACCAGTAGCAGCTCCTCACTGCTTCACTCCAGCGAGCAGGTGGAAGACAGCCACTTTGTTCACGTCCTCCTAGAGGGACAGAGCCTGAGGGAGACAAAGTGCATCCTGGTAAGCCCGACAGCAGGACTGCCTCCTGGGTGTCCACACAGTGGAAGGCAGGAGACACAGCCAACCCCGGGGCTGTGGTGGGAAATAAAGAAGAGAGAAGTCCTTCTTAAGGGCTTGACCTGAGGAGGGAGAGCATCAGCATGCCCAGCTCCAGTGGTGAGTGGGCCTGTGTATTGTGGGTTTTGCAGGCCAGAAGTGCAGATGGAAGTGCTGTGGACAGATGAAGGCAGAGATATGTCCAGGGTGCAGGCTGCAGTGCCTAGAACTTGGTATTCTCAATGAGTGAAGTTGGAGCAGAGGAGGTGGCAGTGACTTGTCACATGTGTAGGAGGGGATGTGTTCCTGGTGGCAGGGAAGAGAACCTCCTTAGCACGACTAGGTGTAGGAATTTGGGGTTGGGATCACCTGGGGGGTCATGCCAAAGCTTCGGAATGTTAGCCTTTGCATGTATGTAAATACGGAGCTAAAGGGGTTCTTGGCAGAATTTCTATGGATGTGCAGTAGACACGCTAATGCTGCAGGTGTCCAGTTGCAGAGGCCAGGGCCTCTCAAAGCTATCATGAAGCACTCAAGTGCACACTCTTGTATCTGAGTCTGTTTTGTGTAGTGGCAGTCAGGACCAAAATTTTCAGTGCATCTGCCTCTTCCACCCACAAAGGCAGCCTGCATCCCAGAGCACACTTGGTGCGCAGATCAATGGCCCATTGCTCTCATCTCAGTGAGATGAGAGTGTGTCTGTGCATAGGCAGTTTGGTCCTTTGACATGAGTGGAATGTGGCTCCCCAGGGGGAGGGGAGATGGCAGGTACAGGCAGATATTTGTACCAGGATTGTTCTAGTAGCACATGGCAAGAACCCAGGGGGTATATGGAGGACACATTCGGGTAGCAGGATAACAAGATTGTGCCCTTGTATATGTAGCTGAGATTTCTCCTAAATGTTTGACCACAGGCTTCTGGGTAGCTCCTCTAAAAGCCATTCTCTGATGACATTTGTCCCACCCTGATCCAGGTGACCTGTCAGGAGACGGTGACAAGCCTCATCCGCAGGGCCTTGGACCAAAATTTGTTGCAGCATGAGGATGTGGACAACTTTGAGCTGCTGAGTATGATGTCTGAGGATGAGAGTAAGTAGGACAATCAGACAGTGGGGAGACATGATCCACAGTGGGCTCAGGATAACTCACAGCCAAGAGAAAGTGGGCCTTGGCCCCAAAATACCAAAGTGTCATGGGCCTGGCGGAGACTCTCAGGGGTTGTGGGTGTTTTGTGGTATAATCCTTGAGTGCCACCTAACAATTCTCTCCACTTCACTCTGCAGAAATCAAGGTCTCTGACCACTCACTCGTGTGTCTGTCCATGAATCCGGGAATAAAATATTTCATCTTGAGGAAATGCCCCCAGGTCAAGGGAAAGGAGGTAAACACCTACCTTATTCAAGCTGTACTTGTGCTGCCATTCCACTCCCACCTGAGGAAATAAGAAGCCTCAGCACCTGGACATATGTGCTAGAAGCCCATAGAGCCAACTGACAGGCTGGGGTGGCTTTCTGTTTCTGGGTTTGCTGATGTTCCATCCCCCACAGTTCTCAGAATCAACCTGCAAGTCCTCCAGGCTGCTTTCCCACAAGCAGGTGGGAGACACCTGCTTAATTCGTGTCCACTTAGAAACACAAAGTCCAAAGATGGCCAAGAGTGTTCTGGTAAGCCTGGGAGCAGGGGTGTCCCCTGGTGCTTACACCTGGGTGGGGAGCAGACACTGGTCCAATACCATGAACTACTCATGCCCTCTTGAAGTTGGAGTTTCTGGATGATCAGGAGGATAGATGGGAATCAAGAAGGGAGAGGTCAGTGTGAAGGGCTGGAGCTGAGATGAGGGAGAGCAGCAGCTTGTCCACTGCCATGTCTGAGGGAGTCTGTGTGTCAGGTGGCAGCATGCAGTCCAGAAGGGCAGGGGCAGATATGGGTGACAGATGAGAATAGGACAGGACCTAGGTTGCAGGTTCCCCTGTATGGGATGCTGACGTCTATGGAGGAGGACAGCAGTGTGAGGTTCTCCATGTTCCTTGAACAAGGAGCTGAGAGAGTCTCTCTGCAGAGTCGATATGGATGTGGAGCAAGCACACTAAATGTCCAGGTAACCCAATGACCAAACTTGCCGGATGAGGTGACCTCCTACATCCCAGCCAGCACTGAGCCTCTGGAGGCCAGGAGCTCTCGTGGCTATCTTTCAGCACTCCTGTGTGTGGTCATGTTCCTGGGTCTGTTTTTGGCCCTGGCAATCCAGACCAAAGCCTCTAGGTTTTGTGCCTAGGCCATTCCCAATGCCGCCTGCATCCTCGGGCAGACCTGGGATCCTTGAGGCTATTGTCCCATTCCTCCCAACTTGTGGGATGAGATTGCATCTGTATGCAGGTAGTGGGGTCCTTTCACTCCGAGAGGAGTGCAGCTCCACAAAGAGCAATGGCAAGCCCAGGAAGTCCTATGTACAAGGATTGGGCTAGTAGCCTATGGGAAGAGCCCACACGATGAGCAGGAGGTCAGCCTCAGGTAGTAGGGTCATGGATGTTGCCCTTGTATTTAGAGTGGAGGTGCCTCCGGAATGCCCCTGCCCACTGTCCTTGAGTAGTCACTTCAAGGCCCATTTTCTGAAGGCCTATCTCCCATGCTGCTCCAGGTGACCTGCCACGATAGGGCTCCTGTCGTCATCCGCAGCGCCCTCGACCTACACTTGCTTACTGAGGAGAAACCGGAGGATTATGAGCTGGGCCAAATCATCTCTCGCCGTCAGAGTAAGTGAGACAATCAGATGGCAGAGAGCAAGGGTCAGGATGTGGACTCAGGTCAACTCTTAGCACCAAAGAGTAGTCTCTGATCCCCAAGAACACTCCAACAGGTGTGTTGGGTTCGTGCACAAAGCCAACTGCACTTCTGCTGGTGGAAGGTCTTGAGGTCCAATAGTATACCCCAGTGGATATTGCAGCTCCCCACCAGGTGCCCTCCCCTGGACATGAACAGGCATACAAAACTGACATCATTGAGGAGTGAGGAGGAAAGCCTCTTTCCAGGAGCAGTATGCTTTCATGGTCTGTGATAGGAGTGGTTTCAAAGGAACATGGGAATGCATGGGCTAAAGATGGAACTGGCATTTTGTGGACTGAAGCAGTACTATTGAAAGCCTTCTGTGTGACCAGAAATCCACTGCCTGGGCAGAGCATTGCCAGGATTCTAGCAAGCAGTAACAGGAAGAAATTGGGAAGAAAACACAGCCTGGGAGACAGCCTGAATCATTTGTTTTTGCATAAATTCCATGGTCTTCTGCACCTGAGTCCACTTGCCAAGGAGTGATCACAATAGCCAGGTTGTGAGATCCCTAACTAAAGTCAGATGAGGGCTTCCTGAGCACTTAGCCACAAAGCTCATCTGATAATAATGCCAGTGCTTTTTCTTTGGTTGGTTGGTTGGTTTTTGTGAGCCAAACACCACAGCAGCCATTATCCCAGCCTATGTACCCTGAAGACCACCATCCCTATGATTTCTAGGATCACTTGTCTCCTATCTTAACCTACTGTTAGGTTAGTAGAGTCTATGGAAGAGGAAGTCTGTCTGGGGCCTTGGTAGCCTAAGAAATTCATAGCAGAGATCCCCACATCCAACCCAGAAGTGATGGAGAACAGGCTCTAGGTTAGAGGAGGGCAACAGGAAACAGGTGTTCAGAGGAAGGAGAAGCAGGCTGTTGTATTCCCCAACTCGGGGTCATGGCACCACTGGGCCATACACCATGTTGGAGGGAAGCAGTCCGTTTGCTGTTCTTTGGAACCATTGTTCTCAGTAGGGCAGCATTTGGAATGTGGCCTCCATTCTCAGAAGCCTGGTTCACATGGAGGCGGCCTCCACCAACGCAAAAGCATGGCTCTAATGTGGTATCCGTGCTGGTCAGCCTGTCCTCACTGTGGCCATACTTGAGGAAAATAACTCAGAGGAGGAATCCTAGGCCTTTTCTCTGGGTTTCATAGCTTTCTCTTTGGTTGTGCACTGAGGCTGTCCTTAAAGCTCTAGTGTGTGGCAGTGGAGAGCTCCTCAGCCGTTGCCACACAGGCATAGACTGGGAGAGAGAAAACGAGGCTGGCAGAGAGGGAGAGAGAGAAAGATGGAGAGGAGAAGGAGGACCTCTACTTGGAGAATGAGGATTCAGTGGAGCCAACAGGAACAAGGTACTGTTTCCCAGGGTGCAACCCTGTTTAGGTCTTCCTCCAACCATGCTCAACCTTTCTTCCAGGCCCTCCCACCTCCCAGTAGTGTATTCATCTTGAATGAGAATTTCATGTTGACATTAGAGCACTCACCATCCAATGCTTCCCTCCAAACCTACCTATGAAGATGGCTCATGTGGGGACTGAATCTTTGGCACAGGAGCCTCATGTGGGAGATTTCAGATGTAAATCTAGTGGTGTGCTTTGGCAGATGCAAGAGGACCTGAGATGTTCTGGAGTCCAAAGCCTTTGGTAGGAACAGACATTAGGTCTGTTGAAGTGCTCTGCTTAGTTCTTCCTCAGGGAGGACTGTGGAGGCTGTCTTTGTTGGTATTGGTGCTGAATTGGAGAGCTCTCAGGTGTGTGGCTCTGGCCTTTTCTGGCACAGGCTCTCAGATGTTGGCGTGTCCTAGGGAGCACCTCCTGAGTGCCACCTTCTTTTTGTACACCCCTCTCTCCCCAGAGCTGAGGATTCCAGCGCAGGCCAATGTATTTTATGCCAAGAATCCTCACAAAAAATCCAACTTTGTGCTGAGGAAAAGGAGCCTCTCCCAAAAGAATGATGAATGGATCCAGCCTCAACCTCCCTCTCATCCTGCAAAGAAGGCTCCAGCCCTCCTGAGGATGCTTGCAAAACCCTTCTGCGGCTGTGTGCCTGGGCGGGGCTGAGGCAGCCCAGGAATATTTACATTGATGATTATTTGCTTCAAAGTTTGAATCTATAGTTTGCCATTGTCCTTGACCTTGTTTAGTAACACAGTTGTTACTCTATCCTGTATTTGTTGTTTCCATTAATATATTATTATTTTAAAATATATATGTTTTTGTTACCTGATCTACTCTGATGATTTGAGTATACTAAATGTAGCAGTGATTCCTAAAGGACACATCCAAACCAACAGGAAGGAATGTTTCATTCTATCAGCAAGAACTTTGGTTTTTAGGAGTTTGGCAGATGGCATTATCTGAGTCAGTTTTCCAATGGGGGCAATGAAGTATCGGCTATCATGGTACAAACACAAACAAAGACACACAAACACACACAAGAGCACACACACTCACTGAAAGATAGATAGACAGATGGAGTTGGTCTCAGCTGAAATACTTTGGAGACGTGGTTCTGATTTCTCCCCTTTTGGAGTATTTTCAAGTGCACAAGGTGTCTTGCAAATGAACCCATGTCTGAGGAAGACATGCATGTGTACTTCACATGCCACTTTTCACATAGCAGGAAAGTCATGTCATGTAATATTTTTCATGCAGCTGTCTTTTGACTGTGAACCATCCCATGAGGTCAGCTGTGGAATTTTCAACTTGTAGCATCACAATGGGGATCCACTCTTTGGATTTGGGGATATTTCCGATTTTCTTGATTCAGATTGGAATGATATATATATTAGTTTCTGATGAAAATTCTGCATTTGATGGTAATGAATGCCATGCATCTAGGAATCTGTAGACTGCAGACAATGAATGGATGCCTACTGTTGCCTGGACTGGTCTGAAAAGTCCTGTATCATCTGAGCATGTGTGAGGGCTGTACAGGTCTTGCAAAAAGTCCAGGTCAGATGATCCTGCACAAAGCTGAACTCATAGTGGTCTCCACAACAGTGTAAGGGCCAAGGAGAAACACACTTCCACACAGAAGTTGGGAAGCTACCTTATGAAGGTGATCATAGATACGGGATCCTCTTGGTAGGACCCATTTTCTATTGGGCCAGAACTGTGCTCTGAATGTGGTTGCTAAAAGAACTTGGAATTTTCTAACTGAAGCAGTTCGTGCAAGCTGCTTCCACTTTCAGGAACAAAGTGTGTTCTCGTTGAGCACTTTAGGCTGTCCCTGGTTGAACTAGAGTGTCAGAAGCACTTGTAATGATTGGCATTCACTGTTTCACATTGAAGCCTCTGTGCCATCTGTCAACCAGTGATGGCTGCAAGTGGGGAATGGAAGCCATTTGCTGCAAGCAGTTTCAACTTGCAGGACTAACTTTGTTGTAAGTGGGCACATGGTGTTTTTCCTGTGTGAGCTAGAAAAAAGCAAAACTGCTTCTTACAGGTGATAGGCATGCTTTCACATTGAAGCTTTGGTGCTGTTGATCCAAAACAGTTCACTCATGTGGGTACCAGCAATTCAACTGTATATTGTAAACAAGTGTGACAAATGGATGTCAGTGAGACTTTGGAGAACGGACCTTCTTAGCTGGTCTTCTTTCCTCCTGCAAGTTGGTGATCTCTTTCTGTCACACTTTGTGTTTCATGCCTGAACTGTGCTAAGAATGTGCTTGACAAGAACAGTTTAGAAGTGCAGAAGTGAAGCTGTTTGCAGAAGCAGCTTCAAGTAGCACAAGCTAACTTGTTCTCAGTGAGCACATGGAGACTTTTCCCTGGTTGAAGCAGTGTGAAGGAGAATGGCTTCTCAGAGCTGGTAGGCATGTTTGCTTTTGGCAAACATTGCCATCTGTCACCCAGAGTTCCTTGCATGCAGAAACCTTCTTTTTAAGTGTTCTCAGAAAGGTCTGATGAGTGGATTTCCATGGAATTTCATGGAATTGATCTTTTCAGCAGTCCTCATTGGCTTCTCAAAATTGGTGATCCTGGGCGCAAGGACTCTCTTGCCAGCCAACATTGTATTTTGGGCCTGACCTCGGATCTGAATGTGCTTGCTGAGATTAGTTTGGGAGTGCAAAAGTAAAGCAGTCTCTCAGCAGCTTCAACATTCAGGAGCTCATTTTGTTCTCAGTGAGCACATTGGGGTTTGTCACTACTTAAACTAGCATGAAGAACCACCGCTTCTCAGAGGTGGCAGTTTCCCTCTGAAGCGTCTGTACAATTGGTCAATCCAATGCAGGCAGGCACTTGGATTTCAAGTGAATTCTGTGACAAACAATTGAGCAATGGATTTCAATCAACCTTGGGAAATTGCTCTTCCCAGTGGGCCCACAGTTCTCCTCTAGTTGCTGAACCTAGGTCCAAGGGCTCTCTTGCCAGCACTCTTTGCATATGGGCTGAAACTGTGCTCTGAGTGTGCTTCCTGAAAATATTTTGGAAGTGCAAAACAGAAGAATTTTGGCAAGCAGCTTTCATATTAGGAAATGACTTTTTTCTCATCGTGCCCATTGAGCTTTGTACCTGGCTGAAGTAGCCTTACATCCAATGGCTTCTGAGAGCTGGCAAGCCCAGTTTCCATTGGAAGCAACTGTGCTCTTGGTCAATGGCAAGTTGGTTACTGTCAGGTACCTGCAGTTTCAATGAGTTTTTAGAAGAAGGAGACCAAGGGGATAAGATGAAACTTGTGTAATTTATTTCCTAATCAATGTTGGTGATGCTAGACCAGAGTGGACTTTTGCAATGATACTTTCTCATGTTTTTTGCAGGAAATGTGTTCTGAATGTGCATCCTGAGATGCATTTGTAGGGGGCAAATAGAAAAAGTTTGTGCACAAAGTAGATTTGTTCTCAGTGAACACATGGCGGGTTTTCCTTGGTTGAACATGCAGGAAGCAGAACCTCTTGTCAGAGCTGATGGCACCATTTCACTTGGAACCATCAATGCACTCAATAAAGCAGAGGTCATTGGAGAAAGGGTCATGCAACCTCAAGATAGTTTTCAGAATCCGTTTGAGGAATGGATTCCAAAGAATCTTTGAGGTATTGACCCACCCATGAGGCCTATCACTTCCTATCTGAGCAAGTGCTCCGAGGTACAAGGGCTCTCCTGCTAGCACACTTTGGATATTGAGCCTGAACTGTTCTCTGAATGTGCTCAATGAGAAGAGTGTGAAGTGCAGAAGAGAAGCAGGGTGTACAAACAGCTTCAATTGCATGATGTAAAAGTGTTTCTAGAGAGCATATTGGGATTTGGGCTTGGTTGAACTAGTAGGAATTGGAATCCTTCTTAGAGCCAGCAGTTACGGGTTTACTTAGAAGTTTCTGTGTCTTGTATAAAGCAGAGTTTGTTGCTCATGGGTACCTTCGTTTCCAGTGAGTTTTCAAAAAAATTGAGAAAAATATTTCAATGAAACTCTGGGCCATTAATCTTGTCAACCATCCAATGTTCCACGTGAATATTGGTGATGTCCCAAGGGATCTCTGGGTAGCACAATTTGCACTTTGGGTATAAACGTCGTCTGAACGTGCTGGCTGAGAAAAGCTTGGAAGTGCAGAACAGAAGCATTTTGTGCATGCAACTTCCAATTGAAGGAACGGTCTTGTTCTCTGTAAGCACATTGAGGTTTGTTTCTGGTTGAAGCTGCATGAAGTGGAACCGCTTCTCAGAGCCGGCACTCTCAGTTTCTCTCTTAAGTATCTGTTCCATTGGAAATGTAGATTCCCTTCAATAGGGCCTCATCTAGGGAGCCTGCCCATGTGCCTCCCACTTGATTCAAACTTCTCCAGTGCACTTGTTGTCAAAGCAGGGACTCTGAGGAGAGAGGGGCTCTCCATTCTCCACACTGAAATCTCTCAGCAGGGAGGACTCCTCCATGCTTGGATGGCAGGGCTGTGATCACCTGGGAAGGTGAAATAGGAGGCTGGTGGTGTTCCTAGCCAGGATGCTGGTGACTGCAGTGCATTTAATCTATGGATCTTAAGGAGCCTTATGCTGCAGATTTGTGTACTTCTGCATCTGTATGCACACAGTTCTTCATGTGGGGAAAAAGCAGTGTTCTCAAAGTTTGCTTTATATTATACTTAACTGGTAATTTACAAACCCCAGTGTCCCATCTTAGCCCAGAACCATTCCATCAGCCCAGGGCCAGTGGGTGGTCCAGCGGTCAGTACTATGCACAGCTCCCAGGTGGCTCCAGTGTGTATGTAGCTGAATTTGACAGCCAGTGTACTGTAGGATTTTCCCTTGAGGTTAGAATTCATTGACTTCCTCTTATGTCATTTGACTAGTCAGGATGTCTTATTAACTATTTGTGAAATCTTCAAGTTAGCAATCTCTGGTCATTTCTACCCTCTGAGGAACCTGGTTCAACAGTTGGTCATGGTCATGGGTAGTCCTGGGTCACAATGAGGGAGAAGAAGACAATAATGTGGAATGGTGGTGTAGAGAGTCAGGGTGGGGCCAGAGCCCACACTGTGGTTAGGGTAGGGAAGGGATCTGAAGAGACTACCTTGAAAGCGAGCTCTGGCTGCAGTTAACCAGGAATCAGGGCCTGGAATTGGAAGCCATGACAGGGCTTCTGACTAGAAAGGACACATCCTTCTGGGCTGAGTTGGAGGTCCATCCAGGCAGAGGCAAACAGAGAGGATGCAGGAGAGCGGGGGATGATCTAGATCACAGAGCAGCTCCGCCATCATATCTTAGAGAATGGATTTTTTTCTTCCAGTTGTTGGTAAATGCTAATTCATTCACGTGTTACATTCACATCCACCTCGTCCATTGGAAAAGTTGTTCAACTACCACAGGCAGTGATATCTTGGTGGATGTGTGCATTCTAAAAGGAGGTGAGGTTGGCGCCAATAGAGTGTGTGGGTGCTCAGGCATTGGCAAGCTTGCTTTGGAGAGTGAATCCTGTAAATGTTATTGGGATGGCTTTTGAGAGCACCTGTGGTTTGGCTAGACGTAGAATTCTTCCACACAATTTAGCATGGTGTATATTTTAGAGAGCATGATCACTGAGAAGCAGCTTGCCGGTTTGAAGCCATGAGCATTAACATCTATCAAGTTTCTCACCTGGAGTTGACTACCTACAACTGGTGACAGTGTTTTGCTACTGCTGAGCAATACTGAACAAGTCTCTGGGCCAGTAATCCATTGCTGAACTACATCACCAACAAAAATACACTGAGTGAAGGTGAGGACCAGAAGAGCCCAGGAACCACCTGACAGCAGCCCTGAAGTCCTGAGCTCTGGCACATCATATGCCAACTCAACTGGGTATCAACCTTGTCCTCCTGGGCTCATTAGAACTGTGTGCTTCAACTTTCAGAAGCAAATGCAGAATGACAGAATCTTCTCTGAGGACACTTTTCTAAGACTTGTTTGCAGCATGTCTTCTAAGTCTTATTTGCAGCATGTCTTCACTGGAATGAGTAGGCATTCGGCATTCTGTTGTACTTAAAATTTCATGAGATTCTACCCCTACTTGGTAGGTTGTGTGAAAGTGACTCGGCCTGAATGTATTTTACATCCCAAAATATGGCTTGTCTTTCCTCCTAAACCTATCAGGGCAGTCAGAGCAGCCAAGGAGTACTATAAATTCAGACATAAAATGGCCAGATAGACTGGGATCACTGTACATCTTTCTAGAACCTTCTTTCATGCTCTGGCTTCCCTGAGGTAAAGTGTGGGGACTCTGGGATCCATATTTGTTAGAAAGTAGTTTCCTTGGAAGGCGATGCTAGAAAACTCCAGGTGGGAACAGGAAGTGATTAGGAACTGGAAGACAGGGTGTACCAGCCAGTTGTTGTCACTGAGTGACTAAGCACAGTTCTGATAAGGAGTGCTGGGGGTCCATGTAGATCATGCTACTAATAGAAGCCTTCCTACAGGGTGAGAGAGCTGGGGTTCTCCACCCACTCCTGCCAGCCATGGCAGGATTCTGCTGCTGGCCTTCACTGTAGGCAAATGGGCCATGGAGCTGGGGGCTCTAGGTCAGCTGGGGTGTGAAGAAATGGCATAGTGCTGGACAATGTCATCCAGCTTTAAATCCCCAGACTGGGATCTTTAGCAGGGCAAGGTCAGAGACTGTACTCCATGCAGCGTCTACTTCTCAGCATAGTGCCAGGCACACAGCAGGGGCAGCAGGCAGGGGCACACATCCAGGGTGTAGAGTCACCCAGGGGCACAGAGTCACCTGCAACAGGCTGCAAAAGCCACCTAGCTCTAACCAGCCTGCTGGAATCCAGCAGCGCCCCAGCCCAGCCCATCCAGCTCCAAGGAGCTCTGTGTCTTCCTCACTGGGGATCAGGAGGAGCCAGCAGGGTTGTGAGCCTAGAGGGGGTGTGTGCCTGTGCGTGTGCACATGTGTGTGTGCGCACACGCATGCGCTCACTTATGCCCATCTCTGGTGCTAGCTCTGGGAAACTTGAAGACAGCTCCCCCAAATAACTTAGCAGGACGCTTCCTGGCTGAGAGGGGCTGTGTGACTGAGCCCCACAGCTGGAGATGAACCTGAAGCAGGTCCTGTCCCACTTCCCAGCCTGGAGGTCACCACATTCCTGTCCCCTGACCTAGCAAGGGCTTCCATGTCCCAGAGCCGGAGCGCAGAGGGAAGAGCAGCATGGCTATGAGGCCTCTCCAGCCACCGGCCAGGCAGGGTCTTCCTGCAGGGCTAGGCACACCCTTCCCAGGGACTCATGTTGCTCTGCAGGGCCTTAAAGGAGCCCACCCCCCTGTCCTGGTGTGCTCCCTGTGGAAAACGGGTCAGCCCTCAGAGTCAGAGGCTCCTGCAAAGAGACTGTCCCTGTGAAAGCCCGGGTGCAAAGCTTCACAGGACCCTGCTCCTTCCTCAGGGGGGGTCATCCTACCCCAGAGTGCCACCAGGAAATGACCACCTGCAGAAAGGCCAGCCCAAATTCAGGCATGGAAAGCAGCCAACCGTGAGAATGGCCAGGGCTGCAGTTGGCCAGGGGCGTCTGTGGAGTCCCTGAGCAGCCTTCCTCCCTCTCCCCATGTGGGCCCAGCTAACTGAGAAGGGAGGAGAGAAGAAACACGTGAGAACACAGGAAATGAGACAGGAAAGAAGCCCAGAGGGCCACCAGAAGGAGCAGGGCTAGAGGGGCAGGGTGATACCCCGGGCATTGGGGCGGCGGGCGAGGGGATCGGCTGTGGCTGTGAGCTCAAGCCCCATGGCCTGGGAGCTGAAGAAGTAGGGCTGAAACCAAGGTGTCCTTGGATCCTGGATCTGCCACTGTCCCCTTGGGCAGGTCACTTTGGATCCCTGGGCCTTGAGGCAAGAGTTTGGGGGTTGATGGGAGTGAAGGAGAGCAGGGTAAGGGGGCAGATGCTGGCTGGACACGGGCGTTAGGGTCATCCCACAGCTCTGAGTTGGTATGAGTTCTCCTTGGTCTAAATAAAATGACAGATTGCCCAAATGTCCAGTTATTACGATGCACACTGCATCGCTTTTTATAATATGGTGAAGATGGGAAAAGCCTAAGTGTTCTCAATGAACCTAACAGGCGATTGGTCAAAAAAATTACAGCAATTGCAGTAAAGAAGACGTATGTGTACACTGAAGGTGACGTCATCGACGAAGGTTTAGAAGGTGAAATTTTCAAATACACCTGGGAAACGCGCAGGTTATGAATAATACGTACATGACAGCACGTCCACACACATACAGAGATGCACACGTGTTAATAAAGACAGCTAGTGTTTTTATGACACTTGTCTATGACCGATAGGATTATGAGTGACTTTTTAACAGCTTTCCACATTTTTCCTATAATAACCCCAAAGTTTCTTTGTAATATAAAGTTGTTTTTTTAATTAAAAAAAAGTGTTCAGTCAAAAATCATTGGCTCCCAAACATGCTTGACCACCTGGATCACCTGGGGGACTTTTTTTTTGGGGGGGGTACTGGGGACTGAACTCCGGGGCACTTAACCACTGAGCCACATCTCCAGTCCTTTTTTATATTTTGTTTTGAGATAGGATCTTACTGAGTTTTTAGGGCCTCACTAAGTTCCTGAAGCTGGCTTTGAACCTGCCATCCTCCTACCTCAGCCTCCTGAGCAGCTGGGATGACAGGTGAGCGCCACAGCATCCAGCACCTGGGGACTCTGATGGAGATTATTTCAGGGGCTGAGGGTACTGAGTGAGGCCTGAGGCGGTTCAGTGATGGCCAGCCTTGGGCCTCGGTGTGCCAGCTCCGTCCTTCCCACTGTTCAGTGCACATGCCAGTCACCTGCAGCTCTGGATAAACTGCAGACTGGTTCCCTGGGTCTGGGACAGGGACCAAGACTTTGCCTTTCAAACATGCAACTGGGCAGTTTTCACGCTGCTGTTCCCTGGACCATACTTCTAGTTACAAAGTACCAACCAACACCCAGTCCAGGTGGTCCAAGAGCAGTGTGGCCTAGAGTCCAGCCCACGATGTGCTCCCACCTAGCCACACTGCCGAGGCACCTTTGGTGATGGCCTCAGATGTGGACAGCCAGTTACGTGCACTGAGATCCAGAAGGGGCGGGCCTAAGCAAAGGGCCTTGTGTGCGGCTGAAGACTGCCCCTCCTGGCCAGTCGGCTCACAGAGCAGGCGGAAGCTCAGTGGTGGTCCAGCCCCACTGAACCCTCTGGTTCTGTAACCCACCCTAGCGGGTGTCCCATGGACTCCATATTGGGCCTCTCTGCCTGGGTCCTGGCTACACTGAGAGGTGGTGAGTAGGGCTGAGAAGTTGGCCGCTGGGAGACCCCTGGGTTGCCCCTGTGCCGAGGCCCTTCCCAGTGCACCTCGAGTTCCCTCCTCAAGCCTTCGCTTCCCTTTAGGCCCCAGATGACCTTGCACTGAACCTTGGCCTCTATCCCTCTTTCCTCCTTTACTACTCCCTGGACATGACCTCTAGCTGTCTCAGACCTCCTCACTTTTCTGCTGGGTCGAATCCCAGTGACCAGTGGTGCTGAGCTCTGTCCATGTCCACCTGCACATCACAGCTGCCCTGGCCTCTCCTCATCCCCCTGCACATCACAGCTGCCCTGGCCTCTCCTCATCCCCCTGCACATCACAGCTGCCCTGGCCTCTCTTCGCCCCTTGCACATCATCTACGTGGAGTCTGTTCTCTCCGAGATGGTGTTAGCTCCTGTGGAGCAACATCCACGGGGTCTGCTTTGACCTCTTGGCTCCCAGGAAGGCTTGACATTGGGTGATGCCCTTCCCACCTGTCCTCTCTGTCTCAGGTCCATTGGAGATTCTCCCTCCTTCTGGAGCTGTCCCAAAGGTCACCACACCATGTCCTGAGCACTTCTGTGCCATGTCCTGTGGAGCTGCAGTCCATGGCTTCCCACCGCAGTGACCTCTTGATCTAATGTCTCCACACCTTGACCTCCAGCCATCTGTAGTACACCCCGCCATTACACTTTGGGTATCCCACCATTGCACTCCACCACCTGTACCTAAGCTTGTGGTGGTCAGCTTCTCCTCCTCCCACCCACTTCCCTCTCAGTTCCATTCCTCACACCTCCAGAATAGGCATTGGGCTCATCAAATTCATTATCAAATTCAAAACCTGAGGAGAACCAAACCTGGCTCCCACCTCTCTGTGTGTCTGCCTTGTCCTCAAATCCCAGTGGATGGCTCCTTTGACAACTCCCGGCTCTCAATGGCCACACAACTCCACTGCATTCCTGCTCTTCTGCCTTCAACCCAGCCCAGCCCTTGTGAGGCCCCTGGACTTGTTCTCAGCTCTTCTCTCACCACGTCCCACCCAGCTCTGGAATCTGAAGTGGCTCCTCGTTTTGCCACCACTTGGCCCCATCTGACTGTTATCGGTGGCACGAGTCACCTCTACAGGCAGCAGGCTCCTTCCTCACCTTCGCAGAGGGCATCCTTAACTTGCTTCTCAATTTCTCTCACCGCTGTCCATCCAGAGCTCTAGTATTAAGATTGCTGGACATTGGTGTCCACATAGAAGAGTATCCAGTTCTGTCCCATTAACTATTCACACAAAGAACCCAGACATGCAGGGTCATGTCATCTAAGGAAACCCAACTGTGACAGCCAGTGCTCAGGTTAACAGCCCGTCTTCAGGGTCAGTGTCTGTAAATCCCAGGGTTAGATGACAGGGCTCGGGTTCTTTCTATGTCAGATTCTCTTTGGTTCCGTGACTCAGAGTTTAATGACCTTCCTTGACTGCTGTAAGCCTGCTCTGAAGGCCTATTAAGTGTCACTGTGGTTTAATGTCCATTAAGACATTTGTTCCTCTTGTAAAAGCCGGTAAGCTCTTGAGGTCACGAAGCCTGGCACCCAGCTCTCCCGATGCTCTCCCCAGCCGCCCGGCCGACAGACCCGGGTGCTCATGAGCAGGACATGGGAATGCACACCCCAGGCTGTGAATGGCAAGGCTGGGTTCCAGACCTAACTCGGCCAACTATTTGCCTTGCTGCCTTTTGTGCCTAAACCTCCAATTTACCTCTCCTTGGAATGAGAGGTTGGGCAAGGTCACCAGTTTTCACAGTGAGAGTTTACACAGAAACTACTGAACATATTGCTTTTGCTGAACAGGGTGTGACGAAGACGCGGGGACCCTGCTGGTGTGCCTCTTGTCTACCAGAGCAGGCACTAGACATCCCCAAGGTCTCCCGAGTTCACCAAACACTAGACTTGACCTCACTGGCCTAGATGCTGCCTTCTGGCATTGTCTTGGAAAGTCCAATGTTCTCAGTATTTAAAAATCTAGACTTGATTTAGCCTAAACCATTCCCCAGATCCCACCATGAGCTGCTAGATCTACCGACCGTCCCCCCAATTCTATGAAGGGGATTCTTTGTTAACCAGATGGCTTGACAGGGGGCACTAAGAAGGGGACATTTTGGGGACATAGAAGAAAAAGAAGAAGGCAAGACGGCCAGCCCACCACTGACCTGCAGATCCGGGCACCTGGAACCCTGGTGTCGGAGCCTCCAACTGCTCTCTCCAGGGCCTCGGCCCTGCCTTTGTATGTGGGTGAGGGTGGGTCGAGCCTGCGGCAGTCGCTGCCATTGATTCCAGGACAGGGAGGAAGAAGAGCCCAGAGATTTCACAATGCCTTTGACACAGTATGGATAATAAGAAGGTGGGGAGATTAATGAGTATTTATCGAAGGGGGCGAGAGTCACCCATAAAGCCCTGACAGAGGCCAGGCACCGAGCCCCACTCTGTGGCTACTGTCATTGGCCATGTTATTATTGGTTTGGCAGCCGGGGACACAGTGTGGGGTCAGACATCAACGGTGACCCACGGGGCTCCATCAAGGCTTGGGATGTGGTTACTTGGGACATAGGGTAGGTCTGAAGATTACTGAAAGCACCTGAAAGGGAGATCAGGGGCTGAGAGCATCATGAGTGTGTGGCCCTATTTGGAAAGGTGGGGGGGGGTGCCTCTGCTTTTCAATAGGTTTAATTAGTTGGCATCACCTTGATGAAACAGATCATTTAAGGAAACCCAACTGTGGAAGCTGTTGACCTTATTATATTCACCCTGGGACTGGCCAGGTGCTATGTGCCCCACACTAACAGGAAAGATGACAGTAAAAGAGGGCAGCACTGAATACCCAGTTCCCTAACTGACATTACCTAACCCAGGCTGTCCACCCATCCATTCATCCATCCACCCATCTAATCATCTATTCATTCCATCATTCACCCACCCACCCATCCTCATATTTCTCTATCCATCCATCCATCCATCCATCCATCCATCCATCCATCCATCCATAGATCCACTTTCCCATCCACCCATCCATCTATGACAAGGGGCAAAGAGGTTGGTGTCATGCCCACTGGAGACTAGCAGCCTTTCTCTAATTCATTTCTCTCTCTCTCTCTCTCTCTCTCTCTCTCTCTCTCTCTCTCTCTCTTTCTCTCTCTTATCATTTGTAAATTTCCATAGAGGGCTTGATGGGGAGATTGGAGGGGTCCATCCAAGACCCAGACGGTTGCAGGACGAGAAGGGAGAGAAAATGGGCAGGAGGGAGGCCAGAACATTGCTTCTACAGCCAGCGCTCGCTCACTCTCCACTCCTCCCACTCTCCCTCCTCTCTGTGGGAAGGAGTAAAGCATGGGTGTCACATCAGGCAGTAAGTGCATGTTTACCAAGCTTCTATCTGTTCTATGACAAAGACATGAACAGTGCTCAGTTCCTGCTGTTAAGTAGCTTCACAATTCAGCTGGGAGCAAAGTCATAAACACTTGAAAGATAATTTAAATGACCAGAATCTCTAAGCTGTGGACCAAGGGCATGTTGGAGACCACAGTTGCAGAGAAACTCCTTGGTTAAAAAAAAATCTTGAGAAATTAAAATGATCTTGGACATGATGTCCTGGTGTCCCTCCAGATGGAGAGGTCTGTGTTATGGAGCTCTGGAGATGTAGGTTGATGAGACTTTTCCTCCACATCTCTAAGGCCAGGGACTGCACAACCTCTGGAAGAAGCACTAACAATGTTTGTGGAGTTTGTTGTTAAAAATCTGGGCTCATTCAGGAAAAACCGTCTCCACATCATTTCCACCCGTCTATCCTATTTGTGCTTTCTGGAATGACACAACAAGGATATTCTTCTACTCGGCAGAACTTTGGGTATCTGCAGGGCTCCCTGTGTGCTGCTTCTTCAGCGTGAAGACCCTCAGCAGCTTCACCTCTTCCCTTGTGACCTGCCCTTGGGACCTCCTCTGCTCTTCCATTTCTGGAGCTGGCATGACCCCCACATGATGTGGAGATTGTGTTTCTGTGACACTGGTCCAGGCCTACAGTTTAATCAGCAATTGCAGAAATCTGAAACCACCAGGTCTTTTTCACTTGAACACCCACGGTGCTAGCACCCACAGCCACACATACCCCAAGGTAGTGTTTAATGTCCTCCTTTTCCTACTGACTTATAAATGCCTGCTCGTCTAGGCAGAAGCCCTTGTGAATCCTGTCATCCCGTAAATGGTGAAGCAAATCACTTCAGGCTGGAGAAACCTTCAAGAATGAAGTGGAATTTAAGCTCCACCCTTAGAGGCTTAGATGGGTGGAGGAGAGGGAGAGAATGTTCCAGGGTGGAGAGAGAGTGGCCACATTCCATGCTCACTAGATTCCAGTGTTTGCCAAGCAAACTTATGTTCAGAAGCCCTAACCTTGAGGTCATCCTGGGGCCACAGACTCCAAGCCAACTTACTGCAAGGGGGTGGACATGAAGCATTGCCAGAACAGATGACCAGGGCTCTCAGCTCATCAGAGGCTTCCTGGAGGACGTGATATCTTAGCAGGGTATGAAAGATGGGCAGTTTCTCTAGACAGGGATGGTGGTGAAGAGCCCCAGAGCAGAAGGGCATCCTAAGACTGTGTCTGGACCCACAGAGAGCGGGAACAGGAACAGGTGTACAGAAACACAGCCTGGTACCTGGAGCCCATGGAGACCTCAGCAGTGCTGAGCTGGAGTTGCTAAGGCCCATGGAGGTCATCCCTCCTGTCCTGACCCTGTACTTGCCCCTCCCTCTGAAGGCTTTGAACCTGCCAGTCTGGTCCAACAGGTGAGCTGCATGTGGAATAGCTGAGGCTCAGATATGGGACCCTGTTGTGGCTTCTGTGTTCAATCCTCAGGATACTGGTAGGGACACTGGAACAGACCCTGGCTTGTAGAACTAGATGTGTGCAGCAGTCAAGGATGATCTAACCCTTCCTGAAGCAGAGAACATTTAGCAAATTTTGCACTATAGGCATTTAAATAGACTATTTGGATCAATAAAGGGTCGGAGTTCATTTTGAGAAGGAAAAAATTGGAGAAATTACAATCATAATCAAATGAATGCAGTGAATCCCCCTTCCTTGGGCCTTTATTATCTACACTTCAGAACAAGTTACTCCAGAACCGAGCAATGAGCTCACACAGTCTCTGGGGCAGAACTCTGGACGGCTCTGCTCTCTGTCAGGAGGCTGCAAGCCAGCTGTCGGCTGGGCGGCTCTCATCACTGAAGGCCAGACAGGCTGCAGGACTGGTTCCATGCCTGTGGCTGTGGTTTGGAGACTCTGGTTTTTCACATGGGTGTACCTAGGAGGCTACAGAGCCAGCTGGAGAAGAGGAAGAGAGATGGATAGCGAGAGAGAGAGAGAGAGAGAGAGAGAGAGAGAGAGAGAGAGAGAGAAGGCATCTCAAGATAGAAGGCCCAGTGTCTCCTATAACTTACTCTCACAGGCAGCAAGCCATCAGTCACTTTAGCCACATCCCACTGGCCCAGTGTGGGAGGCAGGCATACAGGGTGTGAATTCCAGGAGGTGGGGTCACGGCGGCTGTGCAGCCAATCACCACACACTTCATGCGTCAAACAACAAAGATGTATTCTCTCACAATCCAGGAGGTTGCCACTGTCCTGATGTCCTGCCTTGGAGAGTGGCAGCCTCAGTCCAACCTCCCGGTGCTTCCTCTGAGTCTCTGGGTCCTCTTCTTACAAGGACACTAGTCACAGGAGAATTTAGTCCACGCTAATGCAGCCTGACCCTGTGGCAACCATCCGTAAAGACGCCATCCCAAAGGAAGGCCACAGGCTGAGGTCCAGGAAGGACATGAACTCAGGGAGGACACTATTCATTTGGTACAGCAGCCCTCTTGGGAGCTGATCCCAGATCTTGGACTTCCAGGGACTGTGGGCCATTCCAGCTCCAAGCACAGGATTTTAAAAATTATTATTGACATTCTATTGTTGTTGTGATGATGATGATGACGATGATGGTGATGATGATGATGATGGTACTAGGGATTGAACTCAGGGGCACTTAACCACTGAGCCACATCCCCAGCCCTTTTTTGCTATGTTCTTTAGAGACAGGGTTTCACTGGGTAGCAGAGGGCCTCACTAAGTTGCTGAGGTTGACTTTGATTTTTTAAAAAAGTTTTTATTATATAGGCTTTTTGTTACTGTTGTTGTTTTTTCATTTGTTCTGTCTGTCTTTTGTCTGGGGTTTTTCCTGCAACTCCCTCACCCTGGAGACTCCAGCCACACAAGCCCATCACATTCCTCTTCTTGGCGCTTTGCTGGGGAGGTTTCTGCCCCTGCATCTGCCCCCCAGAGCAGCTGGGCTCAACTCAGCTTGAGTTTCCGTCCAGGGAAGTAGAGGCTGAGGACAGTCAGAAAGGGTGTCTTTTCCACTTCCCTCAAGGTCCCTCCTAACATCTTTTTTATAATGACAATGGGAACCCATCCTCATGATGGAAAAACTAGGAAGCAGATTAAAAATAAAAATAGAAAAGTCGCCTATAGCACCACCACCCAGACCCTGCTGCTACTGCCGTTCCTTCCAGAGAGGTTTGATTCAGAAATATATACTTAGGTATTTCTTTTAAATTCAAAAGAAATGGCAAGAGCTCTGACTTTGTAATATGCTCTTCACAACGTGCTGTAAGCATCTTTCCATGGGAGGAGAGACCAGCACTGGAGGTTTTCTTTGTATCTTGGGTTTCTAAAAGAGATGGGATGCCCACCTCCTATCTTCTGAGATGAAGCTGCTTCCCCAGTGACACCCTCCCAGGCCCTCCCAGGCCCAGGGCCAGAGGAAGAGGCAGAGATGGAAGAGGAAGGCCATGGCAGGAATGGGGAGGGGCTGGACCAGCAGGGGATCGTGGTCCATCTACCTGTGGCCACCTCCCTCTCCTGCACCCCGGGGGGTGACAGGACCTCAGTGGGCACCTGGGCGCTGAGTCAGGCACCTTTAAGCATGAAGGAATCCCACATGGTGTTTTAAGGTTCCACAGTAGGACCACCCCGTGGGCAATGAATGTGGGTACTGATCCCCAAACTGAGGCCAGAAGAAGGGAGCACGGCTGGGTGCCCTGAATTCTGAGAGCAGGGACGGTCCCCCTCAACCCTGCCCCCACTGGAGCTGGCGCTGCCCAGGGAGTTGTGAGGGCAACCATGGCCCTAATCATAGGGCTGGAAGTAGAAGTCCGTAATGGGGGCATCCCAGGGGGTGTCCCAGGCAGCGTCCTCGGGGATCTGGGTGAGCCTCACAGGCTGGTCAGCCTCGGGCACTATGCAGAGGAACCAGCCTGGGTAGGCGGCCGACTCGAAGCTGGAGGTGAGTCCCATGTCCCTCCGGTAGAAGGTGAAGCTCTTGGACTCCTTGGCACTGCGGTAGAGCTCCATGATGTTCACCGGCTGCCAGCAGAGGGGCAGGGGTGAGGGGCAGGGGCAAGGGACAGGGGTGAGGGGCAGGGGTGAGGGGCAGGGGCAAGGGGCAGGGGCCAGGGGCAGGGGCAAGGAGCAGTGGTGAGGGGCAGGGGCGGACAGTGGGAGGTCAGAGCTACGCAGAGCCCTTAGGGAGCAGGCAGAGCCGCAACCAGCAGCAGCTTGCTGGGTCCCTAAGGTGCCCAGAGGCAGTGCCCAGCCTCAGAACTGGCCGGCTTAGTCTCCAGATGGTGAGGACAAGGGACAGGGCTCACCTCCAGTTTCAGAGTTGGTTCCTTCTCTGTCCCACATGACAGGCACTGACTCCCT
This sequence comes from Urocitellus parryii, assembly GCF_045843805.1. NCBI lineage: Eukaryota > Metazoa > Chordata > Mammalia > Rodentia > Sciuridae > Urocitellus > Urocitellus parryii. The sequence continues at coordinate 112,367,152 of NC_135537.1, read as the reverse complement.
CCCTGGACACCCAGGATGACTGGAGACAGACTGGCATCCAGTGACCGATTGGGGACAACACTGATCTCCTCACCTGTGGGCAAGAGTCAAGGTACGGGCCTTTGGGGGCCTTTGTTTCCCTCTCCCCATTCTTGGACTCTGGGAGCAGGGCCAGCATGAGGCCTCCTGTCCCCACGCTGGGCAGAAGGGGAATCTTTCAGCAGTTGTCACAGGGGGAAGGCCACCCTCCTGCCACTGACCCAGAGTGGACATCAAGGCACAGAAGCACCTGGTGCCACCTGACACTGCAGCCCCCACATTTAGAGCTGTCTCCAACCTCAAGAGACCCTCCCCAGCACCTCGTTTGAAGCCCAGGCCTCCGTTCTGAGCCCTGTCTTTATGAGCCTCCCAGAAGTGGATTAGCTCCCCCTGCACCCCCCACCCCATGCACACACACACAATGCTCACACACGCAGCAGCACACATGTGCACACTACAGCAGAGGGCCCACTGGCTCCAGTGACCCTTAGGAGTCCCCAGGTGGACAGGTGGACACTGTCAGAGAAGATCCACCACAGCATGTGGGTAAGCACGAGGCCACACAGTGTCCCCTGCTGCTGAGGTCTGCAGGCCTGCTGGGAAGCCTCCTCATGTGCCTCCCGCAGAGGGACATGGATGGGGACCACTCAGGTCCTGCTCTACACCAACCTTTAATGACCTTCCCCGGGTGCAGCCCTCCGGCCAGAAGCTGGTTGTTGTGCAGATAGAGCACCTTCAGGGCCGAGTCCTTCATTCTGAAATGTGAGGAAGGAGGAGGCTGTGAGGAGCGGGGCTCCTGCAGCTTGCCCTGGCCCAGAGTCCCCCAGTCTGAGAGTCTTGCCACCCTCTCTTCCAACAATGCTGGGTACCACAGCCCAGCCTTCTCCCAGGCCTGCTGGGCTCCTACCCTACCAGGGGATGAGCCCAGGCCCCCACCTGAGTCTCACCCTATCCAATCTTTCCTATCCACAGTCCCCACATAGTCTCTCAGAGAGAAGTGACTGCAGCTGCCGTCCATGCTGCTGAGCCACAGGAACAAGTCACCCACCCTCTCTGGGCTCATTTAGCAATGAGTCTCCTCATTGCTAAAGATGGGTTAGGTAGCACCCAGGTCTCTTCCTGATTAAAATCTGTGTCTTCAAGTATTACTGAAGACTTCAGTGGTCATTTACTTCCACTTGGCCATGTATTCCTTTCTGAGTGAGGATTTTCTCTAAATTTAAAATTGATTTATTTTACTTTTCTTAGTTATTGCTTGTATATGACTTGATTGGTTTTCTGATATACTGTGAGGTGAAAGATGTACTCTGAAGCAGGTTTCTGCAGATATTAACTGGGGAAAAGTCTGCAGTGTAAACGTTGGCTGCATGTTTGCCCTTACATGATTAAACAAGCTCCATTACTTAGTAAGATCCAAAGTCACTGGCATACTGTGTGGCACGGTGAGCTCTTACCAGGACAGGAAAGGCACCACTTGCCGCATGTACTTAATCAAAGAGCTCTAATGTACAAAGAGCCCCATGGGACTGAGGCCCATAGAACACACTTTGAAACATGCTAGCCAGTCGTCCCCCAAGTGCCCAGGCTGCTGGTCCCACAGACGCCGAAATCCACCAGGCTCAAGGCCCCAACACAGACTGGTGTAGTGTTTGCATAGAAGCATCACACGTCTTCTGCCATACCATAAATCATCACTAGATGACTTACAATACCTACCATCATGCAAATGTATGCAAACACTGTCATACTGCATTGTTTACAGAATAATGACAAGATCATCTGCACATGTTCACCGCAGATGCGATATATATGTATATTTTAAATCTGTGGATGTGGAAACCAAGGATATGGAGGACCAGTCAGACGAGACTCAAGTCAGAGAGGGCTGCTCTCCCCCTTCACTGTGAAGTTCACACACAGCTGAGATTCTGGGTCGCTACACACTTGTGGGTGGACAGACCTCTGGAGATTGTTTTTGTTCTATTCCCCCACCCCCAGGGCTGCAGGGAGGAGGTGGCACAGTGGCTGGAGTGACATGAACTCATGGTGTGGGGAGCAGAGCGGAGCTTGGAGGGGGCTCCTGGCTCCCATCTTCCCCATGGTTACTTGTCCCCTGAGGCGGGCTGCCGGGGCCTGTCCCAGTCTGAAAGGGTGGAAGAACGGCAGGGGCAGTGACTGTTGGCCCTGACTCCCAGCCGCCTGTCTTCCAATGGGAGCCCCCGCTGGGGCAGCAGGTCCTTCCCGCCCTCACAAGGCTGGACAGGTCCACCCAGATCTCACTCCCCTCGGAGGCCCACACACACTCACCGGAAGCACAGTGCCCCGCTCAGGACCATCTTGAATTCCTCGATGTGCAGATTCCCCTATTTTGAAACAAACAGCAAAAAAATTTTAGGTGCAGACAAAGGCTGAGGGCTGTCAGGGGCCCGGGTAGCAAGCAGGCTCTTGAGCCTCCCAGCGGGTGACCACCTCCACTGGGCCAGGGCTTCTGGGGCTGGGGTCAGGAGAGCCTGCCCTGCCAGCACTCAGAGGACACCTCAGTGGCTCCTTTCCCTTGGCGGGAGCCTGCGGAGTCTGCAGCTCCTTGAGGATGCTCCAGCTTTTTAAGTGCATACTTGATTATTTATGCACTCCTCCCAAGTCGCTGGGAGGAGACTGAAACTGCAAGCCAGGGAGGAGCAGGGTGATGTGACACCCTGGAGCCTCCTGAAGCACCTGCTGCTCGGCCCAGCCTGGGAAGGGAGTTTCTGGAGACAACCTCCCTGCAGCTCTGAGCCGGGCCCTTGGGGCTCTGAGGAGCACACAGAAAAGCAGCTTCTGCAGAGAGCTCTTCCCTCCTCTCCCCTCCCCACCTGCCTGCCTTTGCCAGGGCCATGGAGATGCAGGCCATGGGGAATTCCTACTGGGGGAGCGTGTAGGCTACAGGTCCACTGCAGAAAAACCTGAAAATCCAGAAGAGCAAACCAGGAGAAGAACGTGAATGCTTCCGTGAATGCACCATCAAAAATCCGGTGAGGGAGGACACTCTTCCTCCCTCACGTCACTGCAGACAGCTGTCCTGCTGCAGCGTCACAGAGGCCACTCTCAACCTGCTGCTCTCTGGGGCACCACAGCAGACTCGTTTCCCACACTAACATGAATAATGACTTCCTAGGTTTGAACAGCTCTGCAAAAAATTCCTAAGGGTCTTTTATCATTCATTTATTCCAGCCCATTATTATTGGTCCTTATTTTGTTGGGTTGTGTTGGTTCAATTTTGCTATTGAGCGCTTGGTTGTGACAAACATCTATGATTCCACAGTTGATCTTTCTTAAATATCTCATTGGCAAAAAAAAAAAAATCATGATTGTGAATCCATCAATATGCTTTTAAGACTCTCCGTGATGGCTCTGAATTAGTACCCGTCAGTGCAGAACAATTTAACAACATCTTGACCACCATCGGTAACTATTTATTGTAAAAGCATGAATTTTAAAGAAACCATATTCAAACATGTGGGACAAAAAAAATCCTTAAGGGGTTTAAAAATAAATATTGGGTTGATTGAAAGACAGAAAATAACCTCTTATTCACATAAGACTACCAATGTGATAAATAGCATTCAGAAATATAAATTTAATGTAGATGCTGCTTATGCAAAATAATTAAATGCACTATAAATTGGCCAGATAGAAACAACTCAGAAATTACTGCCAATTACAAGAACAAATTCCAGAGTTAAGCTATTGACAAAGTGGTTTTCGAAAAATAGGCTCTTGTCTGCAAAGTGATTGTAGAGGTGGACACCGTTTCCCCTAAATGCCAGGGTGCCATTCTCAACAGTGAATTAGCCCTGTGTGCCCACGGGCTGATCGAGCTCCTTCAAGTTCTGCCCATTCAGAATGGAGCATGCACGTGGCTGGCCCTGCAGAGACGCAGCGAGCTGGCTGGGGTGCCGGGGGTGCCTCTACCAGCTCTGTCTATTACAAAACGTGCTGAAATGAGAATCCAGACAGGATGAATGAATGGGCAATGCACCAATGAGCTCACATGTGGTGCACACCTGTGAGCCCGGTAGCTCGGAAGGCTGAGGCAGCAGGAGGATTGCAAGTTCAAGACCAGTCTCAGCAACTTTGTGAGACCATATCTCAAAATAAAAAAAAAAAAAAAAAATTAAAAAAATGGCTGGGGATGTGGCACTGGGATATATCCCTAAGCTTGAAAATAAGACAAAACGACCACAGTGTGGGCTTTCACATTGTCAAACAGGCCCCACTAACAGTTCCCTCAGAAATGGGTCCTTGGTTTGTCTCACTAATTGCTATTGGTTGGCTCCCAGTGCATCCCCACCACTGATTGGGTTAAGGCTCTCATAACCCAGTGATTTCACCTCTAAGCCTTCTTGCATTGTCTGACCCCTGATATTTTGGGGGTCACGTCCAAACCATAATAGTGCTATTTTTTACTATAAAATGCCCTATACTGCCTTGGGACTCTGCAGAGTTCTCACCAGGAACAAAGACCTCACCAGATGCAGATGCCAATCTTGAACCTCCCAGTCTTCAGAACTGTGAGCCAAAAACAAAACAAAACAAAAACAAACAACCAAACAAAACCTCTTTTTCTCACAAATTACCCAGTGTCAGGTATTTTGTTTCATCAACAGAAATCAAACTGAGACACAGATTCTCTGAAGTTAGATGTGAACTAGGAGAAGATTGATAAATTCCAACTCTTTTTGGCTGATAAAAAAAATTTCAAAGGCAGTAATTTTTAAAAATTGTAACTGAGCCAGCCTATTCCAGCATTTCTTTCCCAATGAATACTAAAGACCTTTGTTCCTTGAGCCATCCTTAGATAATCGGTTTTATCATTGTGATTCCCTCACATATTAATAGTAAGCCGTTGACTCCTACTCACTGCATGTGTGTATGAGAGTCAATTTTTTAATTGGGGTAATTTAAACTTTGTCTCCTTTGACAACGTGAAAGCCCACACTGTGGTCATTTTTTCTTATTTTCAAGGGTGGTGCTACTTTGCCCTGACCTCACAGCCTCCGTACGGGGGTTTTGAAGTGTGTTATGGGGTATTAATCCTATAACAGGCAGCACTTCACACCTTCCCTTCAGTGTGGCCTGCCCTTGGCCACTTGCTCCTGATGAATGTGATACCTGGTGGGAAGGGACAGTGTGTCACATCTGAGCTAGGTCACCCTGATCGTGGCTCACCCAGTGGAAGCTAGTGGCCATGGGACGGACCTCAAGCGGCCCTGAGGGGCCCGGGTGGGGAGGAACAAGGCCTTGTGACAGCACCCTGGGAGTGAGCCTTCTGGGGTGCAGATCCTCCATCCCCACAGACCTAGCATGCTGCAGCCCCTGCTGACCCCCACCTACACGTGGGAGAACCCTGCCAGGTGGGTCCTCCTCCTCCCAGGCCCATGGGAAACCACAGGCGTTTCTCATTTTCAGCTGCTTGGGTTGGAGTCATGTTAAGCACTGACAGCTTCCTGCAGCACGTGGGCCCCCCAAGCTTCACCGTCAGTGGGGATCCTCCCTTTCCAGCAAACTCTTCGCTTCCTCATGGGGACCGTGTCCCGGGGCGACTCATCACCACATGTGTGAGATGGGCAGTGTCCTGGGCAGAGGTGGAGGGGAGGACAGTCGGTCAGTGTATCCTCACTGGGAGTTTGTAGGCTCACACAGCTCATGACCCCAGGCGGGAAGCTCTCGTTGGGAACCCTGATTTAATAATGATTAAAATGACCAATATCCTCCAGCGCTCACAGTGTACCTGGAATCATGTTTAGGGGCCTCCTGGATTTTTTCTTTGTACATCTGTTTAGTTACTGATCCGATAACCACTATCATTTCTGTTATGCGGAAGGAGAAATCAGGCACGGAAAGACTAACTACATCACCTGATGGTTGACCACTAACTAGGATTAGAGTCAGACCCGAGTCCAGGAAACCTAGTCCAGAACCAAGGCACTCAGGGTGACCCTTTTGCTACCTGAGTCAGTCCTGTCACTCCTCTGTCCCCACACCTCTGTGAGCAAAAGGCAAGTCTCCAAAGGCCCATGCCACTGGACTCCCATGGGCTCTCAGCCTCCTCCTTCCCCACTAAGGGGACCAGGAGCCAGGTGGACCTCTTGCTCTTCTTGAACAAGATGACATGGTCCTTCTTGGCCCCTCGCTCTTCCTCTACAAGCCAGCGTGGTCCTTCTCAGGGGCCTTCCCACTGGCTCTGCTCCCCACCCGGAAGCTGGCGTTGTCCCCACCTCCCAAGGCCTTTGCTGCGACACCCCTCTCACCGAGGCCATGTTATCCCCTTTGTGCGTCCCTCCCCTGCTCCCACGCCCCCCACCATGCCTCACTTCTTTCCGTGGGGCTCACCACTTAGCAGACTGTGTAATCCACCCAATGTGCCCTGCGTGGTATCTACTGCCTGCTCTCGGTGGTGCCAGGTGCACAGGATGTCTTAGTAAATAGGAGCTCAGTTGTCCACCATCCTTGTTTAAGAAGCCAAGGAGCTGATGACTATTTTTATCTCCGTTGTTTTTATTATGATGATTTCATTTCCCAGAAAGTATTGATGCTTGTGAACCCTCCTTTTTTTTTTCCTGGAACAGTTAAGACCATGGGTTGGCAAAGATTGGCCTGTGGGCCAAGACCAGCCCACAGCTTGGTTTATGAATAAAGTTAGTGGGAGCACAGCCCTGATGACTATGCCACTTTTGCACGGTGATGTCTATGGCAGAGACTGTGTTTACTCCACAGCCTTTTATAGAAAGAGTTAGCTGAGCTCTCGTCAAGACTGTGTGGGTTCGAGTCTTACCTCTGTTGCTTACTAGCATGTACATTTGGTCGAGTTACTTAAGCTTTTAGCTTTTGAGTTTTCATTTATAAAAAGGGAATAAAAATTCTGCTATTGTTATGAGGACTAAATGAGTTCATATACATGAAATGTTTAGGATGGTGCCAGCACATAGTAGGTGTGTACATGTCAACTTTATCATCATTACGTGACCCCTCGCCAGCAAGGGAAACACGACACAGGATTCTTCTTTCAGCAGTTTATTCAGGACCCTTGAAGCATGATGAGAAAACAGGAAAGAGCACGAGCGGTCGGTCTGCCCTAGCTTAAGTACCCAGCCCCGCCAATGAACTAGCACCACGTGGAAAAGTCTAATAGGTACAGTGCAGCGGAAGCAGGCCAGAGCCCAGCCCCACAGCCTTACAAGGAGTTGTTTGCCTCTAACAACTCTAACCGCTAAAGAAGCAGAAGCAGGAAACCAGCGCCATTTTCAGGGTGTGGTCGCCAGCTCCCAACAATTACCACCATCACTGAAGCCAGATTTAAAGTTAGGTAGTCAGTGTAGTTAGGTAAATCGGGTCTAATACCGAGTGAAATCTAAAATGGAGGCCATGCTGGGAATGACTCAGGGAAAACAGGACAACTCATGGAGTGTTAATAAAGTTCCGAAAAGGCCCTAGGCCAAAGTCCACCTGGAAGAAATGTTAATGAACATCCCCCAACAGATTCTCGAAGACAGCCCATCCCAAAGAAATGTTAATGAAGCCCAGGATATAGCCCCCAACAGATTTGGAGATAGCTCATCCCAAAGAAGTGCTAATGAACAGCAAACTTGACGACTAGGGAAATGACCAGATTACTCCTTTGTCCCAAACCCTTCCCACCTACATTCCATCACCAAACCTATAAAAAGGGGAACACATTGCCCGCTAACTGGATTCCACCTTTTGGGTCCCCTTCTTCCTCCGGGAGAAGTCTTTTCTTCTGTCCTTTAATAAATTTCTAATTTCTACTCTGACCTTGCCTCGGCGTGCTTCTTTGGTGTTATTCTTCAACATCGGGGAGCAAGAACTCGTCACCGGTCAACAGCGGTAACATCACCATCACCACCATCATCATTTTCACCATCACCCACATTACCACTATCTTCACCATCATCTTCATCACCACCACCTTCACCACCATCATCTTCATCACCACCATCTTCATCACCACCATCTTCATCACCATCATCACCACCATCTTCATCACCACCATCTTCATCACCACCATCATCACCACCATCTTCATTTCCACCATCATCACCACCATCTTCATCACCACCATCATCACCACCACCACTGTCATCACCACCATCTTCATCACCACCATCATCACCACCATTTTCATTTCCACCATCATCACCACCACCATCTTCATCACCACCACCATCATCACCACCATCATCATCACCACCACCATCATCACCACCACCATCATCACCACCATCTTCATCACCACCAACATCACCACCATCTTCATGACCTGGGAAGTTTATTTCACCGCTCTGATTTGAGGATTTGACCCACTCGTTTCCAATTCCCTGTGAAGAGGACAGTAACAGCCCGGCCCCTGGGGTGTCGTGAGGCCTGCATGAGGCGAGGCTGTGCCGAGCCAGCTCAGTCACCCATGTGCATTGTGCTCTGTGCCTTCAGCAGTCCCTGCCTCCCTCCCCCTCCTGGGTACAGTGAGCACCAAGTGCACACTGGCGGAAGCCCATGGCAGCTCAAGACCCAGTGCTTTGTCACATGTGCCTGTGACTCATCCCCAGAGAGGGAAAATGCCAGACTCCATCGCTGCAGGGTTTGCTGTGGGGTCTTAGTGTCTAACGAGGACAGTTAACTTCTGCTACACATTCACTGTGTCAAAATAAGTGTCGCTTTCGTCCCCTCTTGTTGTGACATCGGTCCCACTAGATCAGTACAATTTATATTCCTATTTAAACTGACTGAGGCCAAGGAGGCTTGGAGAGGGTGAGCGACTCCTGCAAGACCACAGAACCAGCAGGAGGTGAACTCTGGCAGTTCAGTCCAGGCCAGGAAACCCCAGTCCCCCTTGCTTACAGATGCAAGGAATGAGGGCGGAGCTAGAGCAGGGACCTCCCTGCAAGACTCTCTTTCCATGAAGGACCAAGGGGCCACTGGAAGAGAGCTGGCCCAGGGTGGGGACTCGTCACTCACTGGGGTGACCTCGATAGCACAGAGCACCCAGGAGGGCCTTGCTGGGCACCAGAGATGGTGGCCATGTGCAGAACACCTCTGGGAGCCAGCCGCAGAAGTGGGCCTCCAGTTAAAGCCACATCACAGGGTGACCTGGGGTTCACAGAGAGGGCAGGGCCACCTTGGCTACTAAGACATTTGAGGACCACAGAATGCCATGAGGTCAGAGAGGCTGGGCCAGGGCAGGGCACTGTGGCCAGTGCTGGGCAGGGGCCCCGCTTTGCTGCCCTTGTTTGTCTCCACCTGGTTGTGTTGTCCTGTGGCACCTTTCAGCACCTGGGTGGGGGCAGGGGTGGGGGTGGAGGCTGGGGGAGTAGAAATGGCCAGCTCTGCAAGGAGAGCGGGTGGCAACCAGGAGGCAGGTGGGACCCCATGCATGTCACACCCACAGGCAGTTTCTCTTGACTGAGTCACCAGGGGCAGGTCCAGAGCCACCAGCAACCTCCTTACCTGAGATCCAGGTGAGGACGTCCAGAGCCTGCCCAGGTGCCTGCCTCATCTGAACCTCAAGGCTCCAGAGCCTGACCCCCCTCCCCTGGGGTGTGTGGGTGGCCACTGATGGAGGGGACGAACATGACATTGGAAATAAGTCCAAATGAGAGAGAGCCAAGGGTCAAGAGGGTGAGGGCTGGCTCTGCTGGCCGCTGGGGCACCATCAAGGCACCAGCAGGGACCACTTGGGAAGGCAGTCCCCGCCGCCTGGACCAGAGGACACACAGGCTTCCCATGTCTCCACTCCCTCCACAGGTATCTGGCCAGCTCGTCCAGCGAGCTGATGCAGTTGCAGACAAGCCTGGGCACCACAGCTGCTCCCAGAGGACCCAGGGGGCTCCATTTCTCTAGGCAACATCTGGGGGGCATGGCACCAAGGGGATCACCCTCTTTCAAAAGTGCCTCAAAAACGGGATTGTTGTAAACGAGGCTCGTCTCTTTATTATACAGGTCTCTGTACATCTGTCTTTTTTGATAGATTTTTAGTTATCATTTTTAATTACAGGGAAATATACGTAAGATGCAAGTTACCATTTTAACCACATTTACATGAACTACTCAGGGGCGTCATTCAGACCATTGAGCAATCCCCATCAGGCCTCACAGGAACGCTTTCCACCTTGCAAAACTGAAACTCTGTGCTTAGTAAACAATGACTTCCACTGCCCCCACCAGGCCCTGGCCACCACCCTCCTTCCCATCTCCATGACTTTGACTCGCCTGGGTATCAAGTGGAACCTCACAGCACGCGTCCTGATTTGTGGCTGGCTTATTTCACTTAATGTTCTTGGGTTGTGGTTTATATCCGGACTCCAATTCCTTTCCAAGGGTGAGTAATATTCCCATGTATATATATGCTCCATTTTCTCCATCCTTTCACCAGTCAATGAACACTCTGGGGTTGCTTCCACCCTCTCATGACAGAGAATAATGCAGCTATAGCCTGTGGGTATGCAAGTAACTTTTCAGGTCTCTGTGTTTAATTCTTTCTAGTGTACGCCCACAGGTGGACGTGCTGGGTCATGTGGGACTTCTCTTGCTATTGCCACTGGGGTGTTGTCATTGAGCCCCAGGTTCTCACAGCATTGTCCAGCTCTTCTGTCCTGTACCTTCTGGAGACCTGAGTCTGCCTACTTCTCTATCAGTTATAGAGGAAAGAGTATTGAACACACCAGCAAAAATTGGAGATGTGTCTACTCCTCCTGATGGTGCCACCTATTTGGGGCACCAGGTATTTGGAAGCTCTGTTTTGGGGAGTACATGCATAGAAGATCCTTTATGTATTTTTGGCCCCTTTATCATTAGGAATGTTCCTCTTCATTCCTGCTAGTCTTCCTGGTCTCTAAATCTGCTTTGGCTGTCATCCATGCAACTCCAGCTGTCTTCTGTTTAGGGTTTACATGGGACATCTTTCTCCACCTCCTTACCTTTAAACTATCATCGTCTTTAGAACTTCATAATTAGATATTGTATGATCAGATCTTGTGTTTTTTAATCCAATCTGGAAAGCACAGTCTTTTAACTGGTGCTTTTGCATCATTTACATGTAAGTGCTGATATGGTTAGATTATTATCTATCATTCTACTGCTTTCTATTTATTCCATGTGTTCTGTATTTCTTTTATCTTCTTCTTCCTTCTCCCGAGTTAAAATATTTTGATTCTACTTTACCTATTATATTGTCTTATTATTTATACCGTTAAATAATTTTTTGCTTACCCTAGGGCTTGCATGTCCTTAATGAATAAGACTAACTTCCAATAACACAACACCACCTTATGGTAAAATAAGGTGCACAACAGTATGTTTCCAATTCCTCCTTCTCACCCTTTGTGATATGGTTGTGACTATCCCTAAAGCTAAGGATAAAAACTTTTCAAAGAATTAGACAGAACAATACCTGTTCCCACCGCTGGTCTGGAAAGACTCATCATTCACAAGGCCTTCACAAAGACTCATAATTCAGAAGGACCTGCTTAAGCAATGGAAAGTAGCTAGGTCCAGATCAAATGCTTCTCTGGTTCTACCTCTCTCCCTGATCTCAGTATCATGCTCCAAAGGATCAAAACCTTTCCAAGTACCTCAGTTGCACCAAAGTATAAAGATGGGGTTCATTCATAGTGATATATAAACACTCAGCACCCTTGGGGAAATGGCTAAATTGGGGCTGGGGCAGGAAGCACATCAGAGTGGCCTATGACACTTGTCATGACAGAAAGTAAAGAAATACCTTAAAAAAGTAAAAAGGAAAGAAATTTGCACTGACGAGGTAGATCAAAGGCAGGCAGGAACTAGATGAAAAACTTCAAGGCCCAAATCAGAGCAATCTGGGAGAACTGGGGGGTCCTGTGGGGGCAAAGCAGGGGAGGCAGAGGGGCTGAGTGTGGGAGGTGGGCGTGGGATCCTGTGGGTGCCAAGAGCCACACCAGAGCTACTACACTGGGTACAAAGTGGAGCCACCAGTGGTTCTGAGCAGGGAGGGTGTGACTGTGTCCATGTCTCTGATCCGGGTCACTGCTTGGTGGACACTTAATTCCAGGGAGGTAAGAAAGACACAGGGTTACCATTTGGGGTTATTGCAACGCTCCAAGGAAGAGAGGTAATGGGGGAGTTCAGAGAGTAGATGCTTGACTACTCATGGAGAGTTGTGTGACAGCAAATTTTGGTACACAGGGTGATACTGGTGTTGAGAATCAGGTCCCAGACTCGCTCCCCAATGTTGAAGATTGAACACCCAAGAAACACCGAGGCAAGATCAAGAGGTTTTATTTAAAGAGAGAAAGACACAGACTCCTCCGCAAAGGGGGGGTCCGAAGCTGGTGCCAGAGGGAGTGGGGGTGTCCTGACCTTTTTATAGATTATTTTAGATTCCCTTTGTTCTCATGCGCACTCCTCCCATCCTGCCTGGGTGACCCAAAGATGGAGTAATCCAAGGGCTGAACGAGCCACCCAGGGGTACAGGCAGGAAGGGAACCACCCAGGGACTACTCATAACAGCTCCTCGCAGGGAGGAACAATTCCCCGGAGGCAGGTAGCCTTGGCAACAGGTGGAGGAGGGAAGTGCTCTGGAAGTATTAGCATTTTAATTTCCTCTAGATTCAGCCCACATCGCATCTTCCTGACCCAATCCCTCTTTATATACACTAACTGTCCTTTTGTCTCCCTGGCCTCATAAGGAATAGGATTTTTTTCATGTCTCCGGCTGAGCAGCAATGTTATGTTTCAGGGGTGATGAGTTCCTTGCATTGCCCCCGCTGAGGCTGCAGCTGATTGTTGATTCAGAGTTAAGGAACCGCCAACCTTCAAGACCACTCCTGCCGTGTCAGAGCTGGGGCCTTCCAGGAAACTGAGGCAATGCAAAGACCACCCACCCTTCAACCACGATTCATGGGACCAAGTCAGAAAGATTTCAGACAGGTCACCCCAAGGGACAGGCATGAGCTTATGGAAGGGATTAGAAGAGGGAAGGAGGATATCTCAAGGGGGAAAGTGGGTCCTCTCAGAGAGGAGAGGGACAACCTGCCTCTCCTGCTCTTCAGTTCTATTAGTGATCCCAGAGAATTTTCCAGAAAGTTCTGCCCAGGTCCACCTCCTGACATCTGACTGATGACAGGTGACATTAGACTTTTCAAGTCCCCACTGCAGTAATTCTAGATCCCCTCTGCCCATGCTGACCAGTTCTAATTGGATTTTTAATCATTTTTACGAATTGCATGGTTAGGAGGAGCTGTCCTTATCGCCCAGGATCTGGTCCATGAAAAGGGTCTTAAAAAATCTTTCCCTTCTTGGGCTCCTCTTATCAAAGTTATTTCCTGCCTGCATTTCCTGACTGATAATGGGTAGTTTGCTGAGGAATGTGGCATACCCTCCCCACTTAAGCCAGGAAGGGCTACAGGTAAATTGCTTTTTGGCAAAGAAAGCATGTGGGGGTCATGACAGTGGGGTGGTTTTATAGAATTTCTCTCTTACCCTTGTATTCCCACCATCCTCATCTGTCTGTCCCCTGACACAACCACGTGAGCCTCCTCCCCTGGACACATAGCAGGTCCTCAGTATCCAAAGCTAAACACAGGACCACCTTTTTCTCAGCTAGCACAGTAAGCAGAGGACCAAGACCTCGAGGAAGCGCGTCACGTAGTGCCTAAGGACCCAGAGACTGGCTTCCACCGTGCTAGGTGTCTCTGGCCATGTGACTTGGGTAAGTGTTTTCATCTCTCCGGGCCTCTGTTTTCTTATATAAGAAATAAAGATTAATGGCCCCTAAGGGTTATTAAGAGGATTAAAAGGTTAACCAGTAAAGCTCTTAACACTCAGTAACAGCATAAGCTTTTGATATTTCTACAAGTGTGGCATATTTGGTGTGTAAATCCCCTGAGCGGAGGCTGTGATTTGCCAGGTTGGATGTGGCCTCACGCCACTAGTGCGTCAAGAGGGCCACACCCCTGCCTCCAAGGCTGTCTAGAAAGTTGCTCTCCTCCCTCAGTCCAGCATCCAGCCCCCGCCTGTCTCCTCGCTCTTGTTTCCTGGTGTCCCTTCTGCTCATATTTCTCAAGGAGCCCAGACCTGACACACCCGTGTTGCTTCCCAGCCACTCATCCAAAGCCTCTCAGGACCTCTGTGCCAGCCCAGCTCCCTGACCAAAGTGGGACACCCGGGACCAGAAGGTAAGACTCCCTCCTTGCTCAGTAGAAAGCCTGGAGGTCCTGACCCGGCTTCCTCTGCCCTTAAACACAGCTGGAGCTGTGACTTTGAATCCAGGATCAAGAATACTTCTGGGCAAAAGCAACTTCTGCTGCTCAGAAGCCAGGTGTGGGGAAACTTCTCTCACTGCTTTGGCTATCTGGAGATGCCCGTGGGCTCCCTGGCCCAGGCCCAGGATGCTGGAGGACCTGGTGCCATGTTTAAGAGCGTGGTTGCTGATTTGCTTGTTCACTGTGTAGGGGTAACTGTGGAGTCAGGCCCTGAGGATCTTGAGGCAGGGAACGTTGAGAACAACTGGTTCTCATTTTGAAGAGTCTGTGATCCTCAGGGAACTGTCCTGGGGCCCTAACAAGAAGCAGATGTCCCTTGAGAGTCAAAATACCTAATGTGGCTGTGGATGGCCACAGGCAGGATCCTTAGAGATTCCTCCTTGAGAAAGAGCAGAGGAAGGTGGGGGCCAAGAGGCTTGCTGGCTGCCAGTCATTCAGGAGGGTTCATCTTAAACATAGCAGAGGAGGCTGCTCAGCAGCTGAGGGAGGCCTGGGCTGAAGACAAGACATGCTCCCTTCCCTCCTCTCGACAGAGGGTCTCGCTGCACAGAAGACGTCCGGGTGATGTTCTGGACCCTCCTAACCCTCCCATGTGTGATGACAGAGTCCCCAGGCATTGCAGCCTGGGCAATCAGGGTTGGCCCAGCCACCAAGGGAATGGAGCTTCCATTCAGGGTCTGCTGGCCTCAAAATATGCTCCTTTCAAATATGTATGTGAGAAGCTCTCTCTAAAGAATTTTGACCACGTTCCAGGTGCTGAAGAAGAAGCGGCGACATGTCTTCCTCCTCTCCTTCTCGCCTTGAGCAGCCGCAGACAGGCAGCTTTCCACCACCTCACAGCCCGTCCCCAACACCAGCAGCTCCGAAGACCCCATGTTCACCCCGGAGCGTAAGTGGAGAGCCAGAAACCACCCAGCCCCACCAGAGATAGGGTGCAAGGACCCTGAGTCATTGGCTCAGCTGTAAATGTACCTACTCGACTAAAATCTCAGAAATCTACAGTAGAAAATCTCTTTTCTTACTGTCTCTGTTCCGAATTGCTTGTTTATTTTAACCAAGAGGGTAAAAGGGGAAAGAAACCAATGTAACGATGACCAATTAAGTAGTTTTTGTTTCTATAACTACCCAGAGACTTTATCCATCAAGAAAAAATAACCCGAGAAAAAAAGGGGGCGGGGGCAAATCTTTAAATTCTCTTGGCCCCATGAATGTGCTGAGATCCTTTCTGATGCTTTGACCCACAAACTGGTCCCTCCTCATTTCCCTTTTCTTTCTCCCTCTTCTCACAACACTCAGCCTGTCTCGAGAAGCCAGAAGCCAGTATTATCAGGGTGCAGCTGGGGTCCCAACGTTTGCAATAACAGTGCCTGTGTTCTGTGATTCTGTCTTCCGGCAGTTCAGGATATGCCCGTATTCTACACCATTCGTGACTCCCAACAGATGGTGTGGGTCCTGAGTGGAGATGTTTTAATAGCAGCTCCTTCAAGCAACAACGTGCAGCCTGGTAAGTGACATCAGAATCCACAGTTGCTCTGGCCTGGGCCAGGAACACCAGTTCCATGAAGTGGGCTCTGGTCCTCACCAACTTCTGGGCACCAGCCCAACGTCCAGAGGAACGGCAGGAAAGAGCAAGATGGTCACCTTCTGTAAAAGGAAACCCATAACTAGAAGCAGGGGTGTAGGGATTGGCAGCTTTCTTACCTGAAGAATCCACTTCAGGTTACGGGGGGACTGTCCTTTCAGGTATGGCTGACCTTGGAGTTTCTCTCCTCTAAATTCCAGCCATCACTCCCTCTGTCAAGCTTCCCCATCTTTCCAATACACATTTCTCTAATTTGGCATCATCTCCTCTAATAATGGGGGCATGTTCCCTCCTTCCACCCAAAGCCAGCTCCTCTCGGCTTCTTTCCCTTTCTGCAGGACTTCTGCGTTGGATGGAGTCCCTCTCTCAGCGGGTACCCCACCTGTGTCCCCTGCGTCATCTCTACTGCTGACAGACACACTCCAGTCTTAACACCTGCTCTTGACCTTCGCTGTCTCTTCCTGTTGCTGTTCCGTTGCCCTGTGTCCTTCAGAGGCCGATTTCCCTGGAGAGTTGCCCACACAGCTTCCTTTTCACAGCAAAACTATCTGACTTCTACACTGCTCTCTTCTCCCCCCTAAGGTCCCTCTTTCCAAGTGCACCTTCAAATGCCAATCCCAAGGGCACCCTTCTCAGCTGTCCTCTGTAGAGCAGTGCAGGTTACTCTCCACACTCCACCTTCTTCTTCTGTAAGAACGCTCCTGGTCCTCAGGTACACTGGCTCCTCTTCTGGGTTCATCTTTATGACTCAACTTTCTCCCCGAAACCTCCAAATCATGAGGTTCTTCAGGGTCCCCTCTGCAACCCTGCAGGCCCTGTGAAGGGGTGGGGAGCAGGTCCTGTGGTTGGGTACATGGCTTCTCCTCTCTTCACCTGACATTTGTGCTCCTGGCACACATCTCTCTGAACGATCTTCTCTGGCCTCTCTAACTTCACATGCCCTGGGGTGGAACTGTGGAGACCTGGCTTCTCTAAACGGAAGACGGCCCCCACTAGGGGCACTGCCCCCTGCTCTACTGGCTTGGGCCAGGAACACAGAAGGCATCTGGATGCCTGACCCCCCTCACACCTTATCCATCCACCAGCAAGACCACTGAGTCTGTATTTCTAAGTCAGTATCATCTCCGGCCCCCGCCCCCACTCTCCTTCCCACTTCATTCATGGAACCTCCAATCCATTCTCCGTAGAGCCTCAGGAGGGACCTTCTTATGTGTGGAACTGAGCAGAAAGGACTTTCCTTTCCCTGTGAGCCCTTCTTTCAAGCCCCGATTTCTCTCTCTTCACTTAGTGGCCTTCCCTGAACTTTAAGGAGCATTCTTAGAAATCCCACCCAACATTTCCACTTCTGGCTCAAGGTTCACAGCCTAAGTGTGTGGCCACATTTATCTGCCAGAGGGGTAGGAAATCTTATTTTTTATTTGGGGAAGCTCTGTGCCCTGGTGAACAATTAGGGTTCTGATATTCAGGAATAAAAAGGAAATGAGTTTCAGAAAAGCGACAAAGGGACCTGCCATGGCTAATGGGAGGAGTCATCTGGGGAAGTCCCTGACAGTCCCTGTTAGCCTCCTGAGTGTCAGGCCATAGGCCCAGACTCCCCTCTGCTGGAGGCCTGACCCTTCTCCGTTCTTCCTGTGTTTCCAGTCACTCTCACCTTGATAGCCTGCAGGGACACAGCATTACAAGATGAAGAGAAAGGCAACCTGGTTTTCCTGGGAATCAAGGGCAAAGACCTCAGCTTCTGCTGTGCGGAAGTTGAGGGCCAGCCCACGCTGCAGCTGAAGGTGAGTTGTGCAGTTGATGAGGGAAGCATAGCAAGTGGGCTTTAATCTTAACGGGTGACCGTGAAACAATCTTCCTGCAATCCTGGGTTGTCTCACGCAAGGAAGGAAATCTAACCTGGCTGGTCCCCAAGTCCATCAGTGGTGCCATTGGAGGGGGGGTACCACACTCGGGTCCATGCACAGCATGGCTCCTCGGAAAGCCAGAGGATGCACACGGGGATGTTCCTGAAAAGACAGGGGACATGGCTTCTCTATTCTCTGTCCTGATTTGCTACCCCCTAGAAGCCCCCAAGGGAATGGGAGGCTCCCACTTCAACAGACTATCACATTGACAAGTGGAGGGAGAGGGTTCATCTGGATTTCTGACAGTGTTTGTTTATATCCATGTACCCAAAGGAAGATCAGTAGGTACAAAGCTGAGCCTCTGCTCATGATGGGAAGTGTAATGTCTGAATCCACAGGGAGGTTGGGACTCCAAAGAGTGCCAGAGTCTGCAGATGAAGATACCCTGGGAGCTTCAGGGAAGAGAGCATGCCCATCCCTGTTACAGAGAAGACAGCACCTGTGTTGCAGAGCCAGGCTCCTGGAACCTGCTAGGTCCATGCCCTGACAGCCTGGTCCTACCCGACACCCCGGTGCTGGGAACTGACCCTGGGGAGCTCTATCACTGAGCCACATCCCCAGCCCTTTTTTAAATTTTTTGTTTTGAGACAGGGTCTCACTAAGTTGCTGAGGCTGGGCTCAAACCTGCATTCCTCCTTCCTGGGCCTCCTAAGTTACTAGGATGATAGGCCACCATGCCCTGTGTCCCTAGCCTCCGACCCTCCCTGCTGTGCACAGAGGGCTGAGTTAGCTTAGCTCCCCACTGCAGTCCTCCTCACTAATGAGCCTCTTTCTCACCCCCAGGAGGTCAGTATCATGGAACTGTACAGGGAGAACAAAGCTCGGACGCCATTTCTCTTCTTCCACAGCCTGGAGGGCTCCACCTCTGCCTTTCAGTTGGCCTCCCACCCGGGCTGGTTCATAGCCACGTCCTCCACAGCCAAGCAGCCCGTGACGCTCACCCAGGAGAGGGGCCTCGCTAACACAAACTTTTATTTAGGTCGTGAGAATTAAATGCAGCCTGGTCGGAGGGTGACAGATTTCAGGATATACAATCAAGCTGTCAGAGAATGCTTCTGCTTGAAAATACAGTGCCATCTGACCAGGTCACCATCCCCTACGAGGTCATCCGCAATTCAGCATATCCGTGGCCCACCTCATTCTGTCCCCCCTCAAACCTCTGCCCCTCTGGACATCCACTTCTTCCCCATGTCCCTCGCCTGAACACCATCCCCACAGGAAACCTCAGAGTCGCTTTTTATTCTTTCTTGGTCTCGACCCACTGTCCACTCAGCTGCCACATCCAGCTAAGTCAACCCCACATGCTTCTCACGTGACACCCTCCACCCTCTTCTTTCTGCCAATCATGGCCCGTTGATAAATGCCATCAGTAAATCCCATCAATAAAAGAACGCCATGTAATGATTTGGGGCATGTTTATTTAATACATCATATAATATAAACATTCTGTTTATGCTATAAGTGTTGTCATAATATTAACATTACATCATATAGACATTTAATATAAACATACTATTCATATAACATGTTTACATTATAAACATTATGTTATAATATAAACATCATAATGTTTATAATCTCAAAAGATAAATTGAAAGGATGAGATGAATACATATCTTGATAAGCATGATGGATTCATAATCTAATTGGTTAATCATTCAATACACAGTGTATAGTTTGGCAATGATTAATTATTAACCATGATGAGATTAAATTAATCCACATTTCAGATAATCATTCATATCAGTTAGAATTTCTTCCAGGCAACTTCTCAGAGCTAATCGCACTGTCTTTTTTTTTTCTTTCTAAAGCAGTTAGAAATAGAAGAACATATTAATATTTCCTTATTATCTCCTGGAATTACAGTGGTCTTTTTCAATTCACAGCTTCTCTTGAGGGATAGTTTCAAGCCCGTTGTTCATTTTGTGAGGCTCCTGCAGGTACAGCCTGCACATTCTCTACCGGAGTACATTTAGGGTGCCGTGTTCTAGAACACGCAGCACACGGACATCCGTCAGCATCACAAACCCTCCTCCCTCAGAAGGCCAAGCCCTCTCTGCACAGGACGTGCAGAGGTATCGGGTCTTGTGACATATGCCCACTGCTGAATTCAGTGCCCCAGCCAGGCAAGCTGGGTCCCCTACCCTGTCTTCCAGCATCAACTCCTGTTGCTTCCCTGCCCGGAGCTGTTCCAGAGACTTCTGATCCCCCTTCACGTCCTGTTAGCCTCCCTTTTGATGTGAAAAGATTGGCTCTTCCAGCATTTCATGGCAGCCCCACTGAGCAGCTCTCCCTGAGCCAGGGCTCCTGAGACACCTGGGGAGGACACTGGCAGGAATCTGCCTGGCACTCTCATAGGCATAAACCTAGAAGTGGAAGGGACCAGAGGGACCTCTTGACCCATGGGGGTGGGAGCAGCTGTCCTCCCCACCAGGACAGTCCTGAGTGGCGCAGCAGGGCTGGACTCGAGACCCACCCCTGCAGAGGCTTCCCCCATTTCCTGCTCAACTCCCAGGCCCCTCTCTGGGTCCCTGGACTCACTTTTGGTCACACTGCATACAAACCCTTGTCTCAGGCTCTGCTTTCTGGTGAGACTGATTCTATCAAAGCCAGACCTCTCTGCTCGCCACCCCCATGTTGCACACCTCACCTCTGTGCCCCTGTGTGTGCCTGGAACACATCTGCAGCCCATCTGCCACCATGTACCCCACCTCCCCCAGCTTCTCATAGCCCAAATCTGCTTGCAGGGCTTAGAGGCCTCTCACCTTCCCCATGTCACTTTCTTTTGTTTTAAATCACATTTTTGCCTTTTCATGGGACAATTTCTTTCCTTAGACTTTGTGCCATTCTTGCCTCAGAATAACAGTTTCCACTACTACTGAAACAAATGAATCCTCCTTGCGTGCCGTGAGGTCTGTGATAGCATCTGCCCCCTGATAGGGAAGCATGTCAGGCAGGATCCTGAACTGCAAAAGCAGAAGCAGCCATCGGCTTCGAGGAACATCTGAGGGACTGAGATTCCCTCAAAGAACATGCAGTGGGGAAGCACAGAGAGGTTCTTGGGGCTTGCCTCTTCTGTTCCTCCTCCTTTCCCCCACGCCAGTGTGACCCAGGGACTGTGAGGTGGCTGGGACATCTACTTGGGTGTGCTGCAGAAATGAAGCACAGCCCAGAGCATCCCCCAAGGTTGCCAGCCAGTGTGCACCGCCTGCCTCTCAGAGGGCTCAGCACAAGAGAGTGTGCACTTTTCCCAAGCCCCCCCCCCCCCACGCATGCATGCCAGGCACCACTGCATGGGCACACAGGAGAAGAAGCCGGCGGGATTCAAGGCTGCAAATTTTTTCTCTGACTGAGTCAGGACTCAGCACAGGAGGACCCTAATGATGGCTTGAAAGACTCATGACAGTGAAGTTGGGCACATAGTAGTCACAACTGCAGAGCATGTGAGCCTGTAAATAGTGAAATCTATAGGAAGAATGGCGGGTGGTGTTGGAAAACAGTGTCACAGGGATGTGCTTGTAAATGTTTGCTTCCCAGCAACTCCAGAGGCCCTGGAAATGGGCAAGAGACTGGCACCCACACTGCCCCATGGCCTCCAAGAGAGGGGCAAAGACACAGTGGTAGCGGGAGGGAAAAGAGGAAGAGGATGTGGAACCACAGAGGAGTCGGGATATCCCCCTCCCTGGGTTAAGGTGTGGGATGCTCTTTGCTTGAACCTAAGCTAAGAACCAAAGGAGGACGCCCAGGAAAAGGGATTTCTGTTCCATGGGTATCAGAAAGCACTTCCCAAACATTGTGATTCCATGATTTGGGCATCCTTCGGAAATGCTTCCTTTGCAAGGAGCTAGGTGAATCCCTTGTCCATCTGCAGCATGGAGAGAATCATGCCAACATCAACACACAGGAGAAGCAAAGACAGACAGTGGAGAAGGTTGTTCAGTCTCTGAAGCATGGACTCCTATCTCTCTTTCCTCCAGTGTATGATTGGACACAGAGTCCTGAATCTCCCCCAGTCAGCAACCTGGATGCAGGCCCGAGTCCACTTCAAGTGCTCCTACCATCCTTCCTTTCTCCTTTGGGTCAGCTCCATGTCTGCTCTTTCCTTCCCTCAAATCCAGTTCCCTTTATTCTTTGAAAAAGAAACTTTTCAAGAATCTACAAACTTATAATTGAAAATCTTTGCTTCCTAGTCAAGAAGTTTGTTTTTATTTTTTCTGTGACCTAATGTGAACAGGGAACAAGAAAACACCTGTACTGCCAATGAGAAGGAAAGACAAACATGCCAAAGACAGACGGACGGATGGACCGACCGGGTGCTGAGTCCCTTACAAGCAGAAGGTTCCTAATTATGAGAATAACACTGAGCAGTCAGCCTAGGCCATATGGTTGGATGTGACTCTGGAAATAAATGGACATTAAAAAATGAATACATTTACCCAAGTGTCACACTATGGCCCATAAAGACGTTCAACTACTATCCATTAATAAAAAATTATGGCAGTGGAAAGTTGGTGGACCCCGCCTGGAAGCCCAGTCAGTTACTTCTTCCAAGGCAGGATCTCCCAGGCCGAGCAGAAAGGGGTGGCTCTGGTTAGGCCTCTTACCAGCGGCCACCAAGTGGCCACCCTGGGCACTCATTCTCTCACCCCTCTGCTCGTTATCTTGCCAGAAGAAGTCCAAGTCCAAGGACATGGCCAGGACCCCAGCCTTTGAGGCCCTCAGAGCCCCTGCTCACACTCCTGTCTTGACCTGCCATGCATTCCTCCCCCTTCAGAAAATGTTGATCATCAGCTGTCACTAATGAATTGGTTCATTTACTTTGTAAAAAATAAAATAAAATAAAAACTTAAACCATATCAGATAAATCCAAATTCCTTTCCTCCAATCCTGGTTCCTCTCTCCCCACCCTAATGGTAATCATTGTTATGTGCTGGGATCCCTCTGATCTATTTCTCATACCTGGAATGTGAAAATACACAGGGTGGTTCTGTTGGTGCCTCTGTGCATGTATTTACATGTGCTCGCATGTAATCAGTACACATGTAAATCAGTACACCTCCCTGATTGGTGTAACACCACCATGTTTTTCTCTGTGCAATTTTGCATTCAGCATCACGGCTCCCTAGAGGACTCTCTCAGGATGGATGTCCTGATCTTGTGTTTCTACAGCAGCTGCCAGTCATTCCTTCCTACATAGTTAGTTTCCATTTTCTGGGAGTTTCCCTTATAAATAATGTGGCAACAGAGGTCCCAGCGCCTGCCTCCCACACACACCCACGACTTTCCTTACAAGAGAGAGCAAGTTGCCTGACTGTGGAGCATGCACGTTCTTTATTTTCCAGCCCTCCCTGTGTCTAGGACAACTCACTGTCGTTCCAACTTGCTCATCCCTGATTACTAATAAGCCACCCACCCCTCAGCACACTGCAGTCTGACGCTGACTTCTGACTTCTCCACCCAAGCCTGTCCCGGGAGCATCACAGTGACACCTCTGTTGCCTAATCCAGGACACGGTGCTTTAGGCCCAGCCTGTCCTGTCCTCAATTTCCACGCTCACCTGCAGGCCGTTCTGCAGCAAGCTGCTCCTGGGTTTTCCCCATCTCCCTGGATTTCCCTTCTGGCTCCCATTTCCTGGTTCCTTCCCAGTGACCTCTGAAGGCTGAAGTTACTCAGGACTCATCCTTTAGTCTTTCTACCATCTCTCTGGCTGACACTAGGGATGCTCATGAATTTAAATTCTAGCTGTAACCCAACAAATCAATCTCTGGCCCAGAACTCTCTCTTCACCCCAGATTTGACTGGGGGGCTGCCAGTCTGGACAGTCTCAGAACTTCCAGGATGAATGTGTCACACTTGGAACCCTTAATTCTGCCTCTTCCACCCCCCAGGCTTCTCTATCTCAGCTCCTCGAGACAGACATCTGGGGGTCACCTTCTGTTCCTCCCTACCCTGAAACCCCTCAGTCACTCCATCACACCACCATAGCTGCCACCAAAGTGCACCTGGCCTGCAGATCTGCCTCTCGTCACCTGTCAGCAGTGCCCACTGAATCGGTCCTCCGCGTGGAGCAGGGGTTGCTCCACAAGGGAAATCTCAACCCTGGCATCCCAGTGTTACATGCCCTCCGTGTGGCCATTTGCACTTGGAAAGCAAAGCAGATTCTTCACCACAACTCACAGCTAGAGGACCTGGCCCCTGCACCAACCCTGCTCCAGGTGACTTTCTCTCTGTGACATCTCAGCTATGCAGTCTTCCCTGGAGGTGCCAAGTTCTCACAGCCCCAGGACTGTCACCTACACTGATTCCATTCACAGTCCTTGACCTTGATTGGTTTATTCCAATCTATGGCTGCCTCCTTCAGGTCACCTCCTGATATGTCCCCACAGTGTCAGGCGCTGTGGTCTGGAGATGACTTGTGAGGCAGCAGAGTATGAGAATGAACTTCCTCTGTATTTCCTATCTCCTGCCTGCACAGTTCATTATCAGTGTATTCATTTCCCTTGGTCCTTCCCCACTTGACCCATTGCATTATTCCATTGTTATTTTCTCTCTTTTATTTTGGGGGCTGCTGGGAAAGGAACCTGGAACCTCCCTGGGGATGTGCCCTTGCTTGAAGCCCATAGGCCCTTTTTTCTTCTTGTCTCCAGCCAAGGGATGAGCAGTTTTGCTCTACCATGCCCTTCCGCCATGACGTGTCACTTGGTCACAGGCCCAAAATCATTGGCCCCAACTGACCTTGGATGGAAACCTGCAAAATTGTGAGCCAAAAACCACACTTTCCTCCTTATAAGTTGATTATCCTTCCCTTACCTTCCCTCCTACGCTAGCTCTGTTTTCCCAGGTGGGTTGGCCCTCTATTCCCATGTCCTCCCTGGTGGGGTAGCCCTCTATTCCCATGTCCTCCTGGGTGGGGTGGCCCTCCATGCCTGTGTCTTCCCAGATGGGGTGGCCCTCCATGCTATGGACAGTCCCCCTTTGGAAGTGTCAATGAACCTGACTTTGTTGGGTCACAGAGTAGTCCCTTGTGGTTTCAGTCTAATGGGGCTAAAGCAGCGTGAGGGTCAGGCATGACCCTTCACAGCTGGACCCCAATGGTAGACCCAAGTGTGCGTCATGACATCTTAAATCAATGGGCACACAGGCGGCTGCCCAGCGATGTGCCAGGTGCCCTCCACAGTGCTGCCCTGCCCCCAGGTTCAGCTGTTAGTCCAGCTTAACCCCAACAGTAGGCCTGTCCGGCATGGGGAGCATCCATCCATACCAGTGGTGTTGGCAGTGAACCAAGGATCGGGGTCTGCCATGTAGATCATTAGGTTTTGAGGGGTTGTGTGACGGGTAATGTCCCTCTTCCCCTCTTGAGTATGCACCAACAGAGAATTAAGACAAGGCTAAGTTTATTCATTCATTGATTTATTACAGTAGGTGCTGGTATTGACAGTGTGGACTTCCTACAAACCAACAAACAGAATAAGGCTGTGAGAGTGGCAGGCACACCCAGGCCCAGTGGCTCCACAGTGCCCTGGCCTCCTCATGTGAGGATGGTCCTCCAACAATGACAATCACAAGGGAGCAGGGTGGAATGGACGCTTTCTTCGTTTCAGGTGTCTCCCAGTGGCCAATCCCTATTTTTCATAAGTAGCATGAGCACATCGTTTACCATATTACATGGCACTTTCAAGAGTGGAAGGTGGCCTCAGTAATTATGCTGGGACAGCAGGTGTGCACCAGGATGTATGGACATGCCTCCACTTGGGTAGAGTGAGAAGAAGAAAGTCAGATGTACAGCAGAAGGAAACACCAACAGCAGAGAAGAACTGTTCTCCCCTTATGTATTCTACATTTTAATGGGATCAAGGAAGAGTGTTGGTTGAAGAGGAGTCTGTGTCAGGCCAGGAGCAGGAAGTGGGTCTGGGTCTGTGTCCCCAAAGGTGCACAGGTGAGATGGACGTGGAATTTCACATCCAGCAACCTTTTATCTGAACCTCTGCACCCAGACTGGAAATTGAGGCTGCTTCTTGGTAACAGGGATTCGTATCACTTTAGCATGAGATGCTTCATCCTTCCTATTATAATCCAGACAGTCGAATTTCTGATTTTGTCTGTAGTTTTAAAGAACAAATCCTCTCAGTGAGAACGTGGTAGTCCCTTCACGAAGGAGGTGTTGTGACTCCTTACAACTGGCACGTCCCTGGGAGAAGGACTGCTTCCTGATACTTGGCAGCTGGTCCCCTCTGTGCAGGATTAGTCTGGCCCCCTGAATGGCCTTCCCGTTTTCACTTTCTCTCCAAATGCAGTGTCCCCAGTCCTTCCCCGGCCTCAGCACTGCTGTGAGGTGCAGGGAGCAGGTCCCACCAGCTCGGCTCAAGGAGAGCAGCTGTCCCTTGGTTCCAGCCCAGACACTCCGTCTGTGGTCAGGCCAGGGGCATAGCAGTGAGCTTGGGATGGCAGCCAGCAGCTTCCCAGCATGAGCAGGACTTGGGGGACGCCAGTGTGGACCGGGCCTCCTTGTTCCTGTGAACACCAGGTTGCAGGATGTGACAATCCATATCTATCTCACCTGTATACTTTGGGGGACACCTGGCTTCTCTTCCAGCTCCCTGTGCTCTGACCAGCTTAGAAGGGGCAGGGTGGGGGGCGGTTCAGTCTTTGGCCAGAGGAGCACGTGGAGGTACCTCTCTCTAGAGAGCTGCTTCCTGGTGGGGCAAGGACAGGTGGGGCAAGGACAGGTGCAGCACTGGCCAGACAGCTCAGAGCTGCTGAAATCTCCAGCACTGCAGGAACAAAACAAGTGACAGGAGCACGTGGTGGGACTCTCCCAAGCCAGGCGCCTGGAAATCGTCCCATCTAGATTGTGAGCTCCCTGGGGTCAGGGAACACCCCTCGTGGGGCTGAGCAAAGGAGCTCCAGTAAGCACAACCCCTCCCTACAAGTCCCAGGGAAGGCCACCGGGCGGACACCCAGGTCTCTGAACACTCATTTGGCTGCCTCTTTCAGGAGTGCAGAAAGGGATGCCTCTCCTCCAGGGCCAAAGCTCCAGCTCCCAGCTCCTCTCCCTGTCCTTCCCCAGTGCTGGAAACAGAGGGGAAACACGGAGGCAGTTCTGAGCATCACCTTGATGTATGGACTTTGGGACTCCATTCGGCAGCTGTGCGTTCAGAATTCCATGTCACTACCTTCCAGCTGTATGACATCTGTCAAGCCTTTCACAGCCCTGAGCCTCAGAGTCCCCTTCTGTAAAATGGAGACAACTTTCAGGTGTGGTTAAGGAGCACAGCATGTCAGCTCATTATCCCCGCAGCAGAAAAAGCCCAAGGACCTGCTACCCCGGGCCCCCGCCTCTGTCACACTCCATCATGTCTCTTTCCCACTCTCTCCTGGACACTGAGGCAGCAGCCACGAGGCCCTGGCTCACCTTTTCCCCCCAGTAGGTTCTTCCCTATGGAAACCATGTTTTGGGTAGCAAATGGACTGCAAATGACAGAACAATCATGTCATTATATTAAATTAGAAACTGATGACACTTTCCCAAGCCATTCAAAATCCAAGTGAATTCCCAAATAGCACCAGGTGCCCTAAATCTCTATGCAATACCACAGTGCTTCTGTATTAAAAGGCTACTTAGCTAGTTACTTAACAGTAATGAACTGTTAGGGGGTATTCTGTGTGCCAAATACAGTTCTGTAGAGTATGTCAGACTTGAGTATCAGAAAACATACAAAGTTGTCAGTGTTTGTTCCACATGATGCCTCTTCATTGCCAACGAGGACACAGGGGACAGCACTTAGTGGTGGGCTGTCCACCTTGTTCCCACACAGTGCTCCACAGTAAGCTGGGGGCTGCTGGCCTCCTGTCCACATTTTTGACCATGCTGCTTTTGTGGACCTTCAAGAGGTGTCAATGGAAGATTCGTGAACAATAACCAGGATTGTGTTCCTTTAAAAAAAAAAAAAAGGCTTTTTGGCCAGGTACGGTGGTGCACACCTATAATCCCAGCAGCTTGGGAGGCTGAGGCAGCCTCAGCAAAAGCATGGTGCTAAGCAACTCAGTGACACCCTGTCTCTAAATAAAATACAAAATAGGGCTGGGGATGTGGCTCAGTGGTGAAGTGCCCCTAAGTTCAATCCTCAGTACCAAAAAAGAAAATAAAAAAGGCTTTTTGATGATTTATTGAATGAAATATCAAAAGGGGAACATTGGTCCAAACACGTACTTGCACACATGACAACCAAGGCATGACTGTCACCTAGCCCACTGTATGCAAGATGCCATCTACTTTAGTGAAATGCTTCATGATTACAGAGATGCTAAGATGCAAAAAAGCAGATGTGACCTTTAAATGATGAAAAGATGGTGTGCACGGACAGCCAATAACAGACTCAGGAAAACAACCAGAGAAGATACGGCACGTGGGAAACATGGCGTACCCAGCAATTTAGAGCCCAAAGTAATTTAAACAAACCGTGAAAAGTAGTAAGATAATCTGGCTAAAAAGTCATAAGCTAAGTGGAGTTGCCTATGTCTATAATCACAGTTGTTCAGGACCCTGAGGCAGGAGGATGGCTGGAGCCCAGAAGTTCAAGGTCAGCCTGGCCAAGATAGTAACATTCAGTTTCCAAAACACAAACCAAAACAAATGCTATCATAGTAGCATAATTTAAGACCCCTTTCTCAGCAATTGATAGACTGAATAGACAAGATAACATAAATTCAAATATAAAAAGAAAATAACAAAATTCATTTATAAATATATTATATATATTCAATATTTAATAGTAGGCATGATATATCTGTTAATATTAAAGTACTTATCATATAATATACAAATATATAATTCTGTATAACATAATTTTATACCATGTTTATATTACACATAAATAAAAGTCTACATATGTGTGTAAGTGTATGTACTTCATACCTAAAAAGCATGGTACTCATTTTTTAGGCTTTCATAGAGCATCTATAAACTTATACACGAAGTCACAAAGGAAATAATAACGAGTAGCCCCAAATCAATATCATACAGGCCATTCTACCTGACCATAGGCAATAAGAGACTAATAGCATTAAAGCATGACCCCTACCCACTTAGACATTTAGAAATAATGCATGTGAACTTCACATAATGGCTGGAAACAGACCACAGTGGAGATGAACCACAGTAAAAGCACATGTCGTAATAGTAAGAGGAGCACGGACAGCCCTTCAGGTCCCGGTCTTGGTTAGGGACCATGCATGCCCAGAGGAGGGGCTTCCCACCATACAGTGCTGCCCCCCTAACCTCTGTGAGCTCTAGGCTGTTTCCTGCAGCGACTGCACCCCGGCTTCCCTGCCCAATCTGCGCAAGCTGCACCCCACCACATCCCACCAAGGCTCTGCGTTTCCCTGGTTATCAGTAAATGTTGGGAAGCTTTTCAAAGGCCGCTGGACACTTCTGTGTCTTCCTGGGAGAAGTGTGTGTTCAAGGCCTTTGCCCATTTCTAAACCGAGTTAACACTGGCCTTTAGTTATTGAGTTGTGTGGGTTTGAGGTCTGAGCCTCTTACCAGACCCAGGGTTTTCAAGTATTCCTCCTGCTCCATACATTTCCTTGGCTCTCTGACCCTGCTTTGCTATACAGAAGCTTTTCCCTTCAACCTGAGTCTCACTTGGCCATATTTGCGTTGGTTTCCTGCCTTGGGGTCAAGTCCAAGAAACCTCGTCGTGCAGATTTCCCCTATGTTTTCGCCTAGGAGTTTCCTGTTTCCAGTCTCCTGCCAACTTCTAAAGATGTGTATTCTTCACTCTCAAGTTCACTGCGGCCTGATGCACAAAGCCACATCATGGAACAACCTAAGTGCCTGTTGAGGGTGGGTAAAGAAAACGTGGCATACACATGCCATGGGATTTTATGAAATCTTAACAAAGAGGAAATCCTAGCCTTGGGGACAGCCTGGATGAGACTGGAAGACATTGTGCTAAGTGAAATGGGCCAGTCACAGACAGTCAAATAAGGACCGCGTGATCCCCTTCAAGACAGGAGCCTAAGTCAGAAAAACTGGTGGAAACAGAGAGGAGACGGTGGTGCCCAGGGGAAGGAAAACAAGGAGCTGCTTTTCCACAGTATCAGGCTTTAGTGCAGCAGATGATGAAGTTCTGGAGACTGTCTGGACTACAGTGAGCTTCAGGTAATGATGCTCTGACACCTAATCATAGGCAGGTGACCACGTGTCAAGGGCTCTTGCCAATGTAAAAATTACAGCATGTATCCCAGGGGGCACTAGAAGGAAAGGTCGTGAGTCCTAAGCATTTATAAGAAAACAAAGAAGAAGAAGAAGAAGTAATAGAAATTCCTAAAGCAATCAAATTCCTTTTAGAAAAATTCCAGGTGACGTCCAAGGTGGCCCAGCTCCTGCACAGCTCTGTCTTTAGGAGACCATCTGCCTCAGGTGGTCCATGAGCATCTCAGTATGTGCCCATCAACCCAGCTAATTATTAATTATTAACCCAGCTAATCAATACCCTTAAGTGTCCTGGTCACCCCACAGCTCCAGGGAAAATCACACAGGGAGAACTAGCCCCTCTTCCTGAAGGAATCCCAAGAAAATAAAAACTCAGAGAGCTCTGTGCCGAGAAAACTGTCATCTCCAACAGCAACACGGCTGTTCAAATGCCAAAAAGAGATGATGCCTGCCAGGCCCAGGGGTCACCAATATCCCCACATCCATGTCCAATGCTTGGGGAAAAGTGAAAACATGATAGAAAGTTAAAAAAAAATAAAGATAAAAAAATTACCATGGGACTATTCAGATGATTTGAAGAATTGTCCTATTGCAAAGGATAAAGTTTCAAGTGATATTCTATAAGAAGAAACTGTGTGTTTAAAAAGACACGGGAAAGAACAGGCCTTCATCCTAATAAACACCTCACAAGGAGGGACAGCCCTATTTGTTTGTGGCTTGTAAGTTCACAGGAAAAGCCCATGGGAGGCTCCCAGACACCCTTGCCAGGGCAGAGAGGGCAGTTTCCGGTGGCTGTGTACCCCACCGTGCACAGAGGTATAGAGTATGATTCTGTGGGTGGAGCCTGCTGTCCCAGCCACC
This sequence comes from Urocitellus parryii, assembly GCF_045843805.1. Taxonomy (NCBI): domain Eukaryota; kingdom Metazoa; phylum Chordata; class Mammalia; order Rodentia; family Sciuridae; genus Urocitellus; species Urocitellus parryii. The sequence continues at coordinate 112,336,276 of NC_135537.1, read as the reverse complement.
CAGTGTGGGGCCCGGGAGAAGCCGGCTTATGAACTTATCACCCTCTCCAACCATCTCGCTGGTCCCTGACTGCCACAGGAGACTTCGTGTGAGCCTACCATAGCGCCTAAAGTGCCCTGTGAGGCAAGGAATCAATGTCACAACCAGCTACTCCATTAACGTCACCCACTCGCAACACAGCACCTGCGTGAAAAGACTTTATTCCACAAGTTTAACTCCTGGTGAGGTGGAGCGATGAGACTTCAGGTGAGGACTTTACAGACACCAAACCAGAATACAGACTTCACGGAGGGGAAGCCAAGCCCACGAGGGCTCGGCTTCCTTCTGATCTCTCCTCTTTGTGGAAACTTCCATAGTTGCTTCTTCCTGTCGGGATCCAAAAGGTCTTGAAACAATGCCACAGAGCGACGTATCAGAGAATCCAGAGATCTGGAATTTAAGGCAAAAGAGTTCCATCCTCATTTCTTGGTTGGAGCATCACTAGCATGTACATTAAGAAGAACTTTATGTATTCTCTTGGTGTATCAGCTGTATGGCTGTGGCAAAGGCCTCGATTTCCCCTGGTCATTTTCCAAGCAACCTAGGTCATTGCATGGATGTATTGGGGGGGCGCAGCCAGAAATCCTTGGATGGAAAACCCAACCTTTGATTCTCTCTTCCTATCCCAGGCTGAGGTTGTACTGTCTCTCTCTTCCCTTCATCCTGATTTCCATCCTTGAAAACTGGGCCCAGTAGTGGCAACTCTACCTCTCCTTCTTGAAGGGGTTGGTGTGACAATGTTTGTGTCAGAAGCACTTTAGAACTAGACTGGGGAAATCAACCCAAGCCCCAGGCTGACCTCAATTCTGTCTAATCAACTCAAAGTCGGTGAGGTAGGTTTTTCCCACTTCCTGGGTCATAAAGAGTGGACAGTCTCCTTTGGAGCAGACGGCAATGAACCAGCCAGGGAAGGCCACAGACTTGAAGGTCGAGGTCCTGCCGGTCTCACTGTGATAGAAGAGAAAGGGCTTCACAGGCTCGCGGAAGGCATGCAGATCTATTATGCTTCTTTCCTGAAGAGTAAGAAGAGGGCCCCGGGAGAAATGTCACCTCTGGAACTGTCCCATGTTCCTTGCAGATTGGTATTTCTATAATTGCATTGCCCATCTACATTTGCATCCCCAGTCTCTAATACAGGCCTGGAGAGCTTGGTTTCACACCAGGGAATGAGGATCATGAAGACCCTGGGGACTGGCCTGGCCATCACTGTTTCTGAGCTCTTCCCAGAAGCCAGGGGACAAAATCATCCCTAACTTTACAACCACTGTCTCATATCTTATCATTGAATTGAGTGTCTGGTATACTTTTTTTAAAATAATGGGAAAAATCACAATTATTGAAATATTTGTTTTAGAGACCTATCTTTGTTTACTTAAAATGGCAAACAATTTCAAAAAAAATTTTTTTAATCAAGTCATGCCCTTTGTGATAGGTTGGCTAAAAATGTCCTTGGTGATTTTACCCAGTGAGAGAGAGAGAGAGAGAGAGAGAGAATGTGTGTGTGTGTGTGTGTGTGTGTGTGTGTGTGTGTGTGTGTTGGAGTCAGGAACCACTTTAAGAGCCTTTCTCCTTGTCAAAATCCTTTTCCAAAAATTCTTTTTAGTCACATGTAACACCAGGATACACCCTGACGTCATCACAAAAGCATGGAATGCAATCAGCTCCCGTCCAGGCTCAGCCCTCCCCCTGCTAAATCACTTTTGTAAAATAAAATGAGTAATTTTAGCGAATGGATTCAAAACACCACTACCATTTATTTCTTATCCTTTCACAATACACAATACCTTTCACAATACCTTTGGCAACCCCAAAAGAACCAAAAATAAACATGCATAAGAATAGCGAGCTGTCTTCTGAAAGATTCTAAAATCACAGGTTCCTTCAAATGAGCACCTTGAAAGACAGGTGGGCATCTTCTCCCTGTCGGGCAACGGTAGACCCTCGCTTGCTGGCCTTACCTCAAGCTGCAACACTGGTTGCTCCCCGTCCTTTTTACAAAACAGGCAGCAATTGGGCTCCAACAGTCCTAGGTACATGGGTTTCCCTCTGTCCTTCTCAAGGGTCTCCAGGTGTCTGCATGGCATCAAGGTGACGGTGACTGGGAACAATGCAAGAAGTGTGAATCCGTTGCCCCTTCCACAGATGGCCTCTCTGTGTAGAAATTGAAAGCAGCAGAGGCTGCAATTGCCTGACCATCTCTTACAGAGTGGCCACCCTGTCCCTCGCCACCCCCTTGTCCCTGAGGAGTTCCTTCCCTTATAAAAGTCAGCCTCTGGTGGATTCAAAATCGAACCTTCTGGTAGATCCCACTCTTTGGTCTAACTCTTTGCAGTTTCACAGAGAAGGTCTTCCACCCTCTCCCTTCAGCCTGCCTGGACTCGTTCCTGTAGTCCCAGACAACCCCAGGACCACCCTCTGTCCATCATTGGCCACAGGGGGCCTTCTCTCTGGAGACCCAGAAACCATACCAACACTGAAATGCAAGGCTGTCCACAGCAACACTGGCCAAAGGGGCTGCCTGCACCAGGCCTTGGCTACTCACTTGGAACCATCCGTTCCTTCCTTGGGACTATCATGAGGATCTGGTCCTGAAGAACCCATGCACGGTGGTTGAGATCCTGAACATACCTCCTGGATGGTACTTCCGAGGCTAATGCTGAAGAGAAAGTCAAATGCCAATGTGTGCAGCAGAGAATTCAGGGTGCCCCCTTTCCAAGCCCTTGCCTTTTGGTGAAGATCTTTACCTTTGGCCATTATGGTGGTGTTGCTTCAGAACTGCTGAGCTCCAGAACTGTTTCTGTGCTGAGTGAGTCAGTCCCAAGCTACAGTGTGACCCAGGGTTGGAGGGCTGCCCAACAGAGACCCCAGTCAAAATCTGTGCTCTCATAAAGCACCAGGCTTCCTTAACTTCTTGGATTCAGCAGAAGCAGTCACACCTACGACTCCTGCTCCACCTGGGCCTAGACTCCTAACAGGACAGAAGCAAGAGGAAAGCAGAGGTCAGCAGATTTCCCAGGGGCTGGCTATCACTGTTCCCTGCTTATGCAGGACCCTGTGTCCCTGCCTTTGTGAGTTGTGGCTTCTATTGCACTCGGGTGCTTCACCAGGGTCAGGTCTTTTATCCACCCAGGGAAGGAAGAAGGTTCTGCATCATTAGAGCCGGAACTACATGGCAGGTTAGGTAATCACTAGTTCCTGGTGTCCTGGGATTTGCTTAGTATTTATATTAATAAATATCAATTGTAGCATAGTCATGACTTATCCAAGCCTTCTACAAAAGGAGGAGACTTTAAGACCAACAACCAGGAAATAGTGTCACAGAAACTGGCTTTGAGGAAAAGAATATGATGGGACTGTCCCAGGGCAGATCACTATCCTCTTGTGATGTCAAATGACATGCAGCCACATTATTCCTGACAGCAGGATCCACCAGCGGGTGCAAGGTTGCAAGGTTGCATAGGTCTCCCAAGACCTCTACAGCTGCTAGCCAGCCCTAGACCACGGTCACTTCATCTTCTGGCAATCTCAGACCAGGCAAATGCCGACTTCAGTGGGCCCTCTTCCAGCTTCTCAAAGCTACCATGCATGCCGCTTCTCCACCAAAGGAGCCTCACCCACAGCAAGGCCAGCTCCTGGGGCTTGTCCCCCTCAGTGGACTCCTGGTCACTATGCTGTTACAGGGGAAGGGAGCCAGGCTGCCAGGTGCCCCAGTGCTCTGAGCCTGCAGTGCCTGACATCAGGTCTTCCCCAACGAGAAGCTGAGACAATGCTGTTGATGTCTCCCAACCTTTCTGGTGGGTCCCAGCACCAGTCTACTGGTGCATGGACAACTTCTGACAATAGGTGAAGGGACTGGTGGATTAATATCCCAGCCTCTCCGTCCTCTGGTGGGACAATATGAGAGCTCCTCAGACAGCCCATGGGGATCCCAGGACCAGTTACCCATGATGGTAACTATTAGCATTCCCTTTATTGACATTCCCGAGATCATCTCCCAAATGAGATCCCCACACCCAGAGTCTGCCTTGGGAGCAACCCAAACTAACATAGTATTCAGGATGCAAAAGTAAGAGGCTTATATTAGAAAGACATGTTCAGATTTAGGATTTGCAGCCTTCACAATTGTGCACATCCTCGAGACTCAAAGTGTGATCTGTGGGTGAGGCATTGGCATCATCTGGAAGCATGTCAGAAATGCAAAATCTCAGGCCCCAACCCAGACCTAAGAAATCATGATCTGAAATAAAGGAGCATCAAAACTGCTGTATGTTCTGCACACACTCATGCTCAGTAATGTAGTCACACCAGCACAAGAAAGAGGTCAAGGCTCAGGGTGTGCCTGAACTGGGACCGTGACAGCTCACAAGATCTGGACCCGCCTTTGCCTTTCTCCAGGGTTCTGGGAACTGTGGAGTGGGCTGTCCCAGCACAGAACAAAGGGGAAAGATTCAAAGAAGCTATCGCTGGAAAGCTGTGGCCGTAGACACACCTTCACAGGGATTTTCACCTCAGGACTCACAAGTTCATTGAGTCAGGAACTCAAATTTTATTTGGTTTAATGTAATCCAAACTTATTCCATCAAAAGCCAAAAGAAAGCCTCTTTAGAGGAAGGCAGAAACACTCAGATTTTAAAGGGCACCAGTCACAAGTAGTTAAAAATTACCAGGCATACAAGCAAATAAGATCATAAGAAAGAGAACCAAAGAGGGAGAAAGGAAAAGAAACAAACAAAAGGAAACAACAGGTGCATACCCACACAATCTTCAGAGTTTGTAATGATTATGCACTGAGCTTAAAACTACTACCCTAACCACATTGAAGAAACAAATGGCAAACATACAAGTTTTTTTCTGAATAGAAGACCTTGCAAAGTGACAGACTGAAAAAGCCAAGGAGCACTTCTATAAATACAAAAAATCAATAAAGTAAATAACTGTATTCAGCAGCACACAGAAGAGAGTTAGTAAATTGGAAAGTAAATGAGAAGAACACATATTGCATCCCAGACAGAGGAATGCAGGAAAATATAAAAGAATGTGGAGAGAATTTGGAGAACTAAGTGAGAAGGTTTGGAACATTGATTCGAGTCATAGGAGAAAAGACAAATGGGACAGAATCACTATTTGAAAAGAGAATGGCTGACACATCCTAAAACCCAAGCTATAAGATGCCAAGCTACAAGTTCAAGAAACACTAAAAAAAAAAAAAAAATCCCAAGTACAATAATAAAAAGAAATGTGCATATAAACCCATCAGAATAAAATTTCTATAGGACCAAAGACAAAACTTAAATAGTAGAAGTGGCAAAAAAATAAAAAGATATTTCCTTCAAGGAAGCAGAAGACTGGCAGCTAACTTCTCTACTATAATAGTGGAAACCAGCAGACGACAGATAATACCTTATAATGCTGCATTCCATACTCTGCAAAATTTCTTTCCAGATTAAAGGTAAGTCAAGTTGTTCTCAGAAACTCAAAATTCATCATGAGCAGAGGATGACTTAAGGAAATAACTATGAATATGTTTCCAGCAAAGAATTCTCTATAGCAGAAAAGTGTACATTTTTTTGAGAAATAGTTCTTGATCGACTCCTGGGCCCTGGTGGTGACAGAACACGTGCATAATAAGGAACCAAGAAATTATTAGAATTGTCCATTATGGTGAGTCCTTTCAAACCATCAAATTACAAAGTAAGAAGGAAGCCTCCAGAACTGGGCCTTGCAGGGAGGGCATGTATGTGAAGCATGAGCAGTTAGCCCAGATGCCCACCTCACCCACCACGTTGCACCAGTGTCCTTCCCTCAGCTTCAACCTATGGTCATATCGTGCCACACTTCCAGCTGAAAGAGGTGAGAAAGGTCTGTATGCAGGTCACTTCAATGTGGGGATGTCAGCCAGAAGTTAATAGCATCTGCATCACAGCCACACAGGCTAGTTGGGGTGGCCTTGAAAGACCATGAAACCAAAATATCTTTAACGGGCAAATCTACAAGTAGTGCCACTGGTCATTCACTTGGTATGGAAATAAAGTGGCCCAAGGGGGAAATGCATACAGGTTCCCAGACAGTGCCCAGCTTGTCAGGAGCCTGAAAGACAAGATGGCATGGAGCAGAGCACGTGGATGGACATAAGGGAGTGGGCACACAGTGTGAACCCACATCATACGCTAACTCTCGCAGGAAAGCTCAAGCTGACAAGATGACTGCTGGTTGATGTCAGCCAAACGTCAGGCCCTCCTGGTGGAGCACTGGAAGGCCACTGAAGGCACAGCTGAAGTGGTCTTCAGCTGCCCCAGAACTGGTAGCATGAGCGACGGTGGTGGGGGTGGGGCTGCTCGTGGGTCTAATGGAATACACTCCCACTGGCCAAGGATGACTCACCTGCTGGCAGCAGAGGCCAATGCTGGCCCCCAATAAGGCAGCCATCCTCCAGGAGGCCAGTTAACACTGTGGAAGCAGCTGGCTGTACCAAGCCACATCCTTCTAAGAAGGAGAGCAACTTATCCTCACAGAAATGGATTCCTATTCTGGGTGTGGGCTGACCTTTCCTGCCTCCTGAGACTCACCACTGTCTCAATTCATGGACCATGAATCCCATATAACTTCCAACCAGGGGGCTCCCAAACAACACAGCATGTGTCCAAGGAACTCCCCCTCCAGGGAAGGAAGAGCCATGTGGCTGCTGACTCCAGTCTGTGGAGTGCCAGAGAATCTATAATAACTGGCTTTCCAGAAAGCAAACCAAAACAAAGCCCGGATGTGTGGTGTTTGGCAATTTCCACAGTGTGAATACTTCCAGTATGGGCGATTTCAAACTACCCACAGACTCGACCAAAATCCTAAAAATGTCGCCATTGGCTGCCTCAGGCCTGCATGAGCCTGCTCTACTACTTGCCTGGGCCCACTGGTCAGTCCCGAAGCATCCAACTTGACAGCCCATTGGATGGGCTCCTGAGGTACGCCCGAGGTCCAGGTAGGTGCCAGTGCCCTGGGATGCTGGAATGCCATCCTGCAGGATGCCAAATGAGGAGGCAGCAGAGCTGCTTTCACATTGAGGGCACGGTGGATGTGGTGCCACCATTGTGAAAACCATGTCACCTCTTGGTGTCCCACTTCCTTTATGTAACCTGAATGGACACGTGTAGCAACTCTCAGCAGATGGATATGATACCAAATAGCTACGATCCTCAAGAATTAAGGTTTTGACTGCATGACCAGGAAAGTCACTAAAGCCTGCCACCTGACAGCTGAGGATGGGGGGAGGGGATTTAGAAGGGAGAGGATGGGAGCAAGCCCTGGGCTCAGCTGGAGAAATGGGTGCAGCCACTCGGGAGGCAGGAGGATCACAAGTTCGAGACCAGCTTCAGGAACTTAGTAAGACCCTGTTTCAAAACCAAACGTTAATCAAGGGCTGGAGATGTAGCTCACGGCAGAGCGCCCTGGGTTCAATCCCTGGTTCTGGAGAGGAGGTGGGGGCTGCTACTAGGAGAAGAGCAGGAAGACCGCCTCCACTGCACAGTCTTGGCTGCCTCAGGCTCCCACCGAGGCTCCTCTCCAGCTTGCTGCTCCCAGCCAGGGGCTGAGGGAGGGCACCTGGGGGTCCAGTGCCAGGAATTCCTGCCGACGGGAATGCCTCTGCAGCCAGATGTGGCTGGGGGCTCCGTTGCCCACTGGGGACGTCCTGGGGGCTGTCACAGCTGCCGCAGTCCAGGGCTCTTCCTCCCACCCTCCTTCCTTCTCACTCCTCTGTCACTGGTGCCAGTGCACCCTCCCTTCCTGCCCTGTCCCTCCCTGGTCCTTCCTGGGCACTCCTCTTGGCATCTTCTCTGAAAAGCTCCCAAACTGACAGGACATGTCACCTGAATGAATCCCAGGAGCGTGAAGAAGAGGTGAATGAATGCACATATACTGTGATTTCATTTAAAGTGCTCACACGTGCAGACTGGACAGGACCCATTTTCGGGACACATACTCATGTGATAAGACTATCACAGAAGGTAGGACCACAACTAACTGCAAGGGAATGGCTCATCCAACTCAGTTTGGCAGTTCCTCAGAAGGGAGTTAGAAGAATGTGTAGGAGAGACAGGCAGACAGGGCTCCCCAAGGTCCTGGGTCTGCTTCTTCGTCTGGGGGATGATTCGTGTTAGCTCCTTTTATCCAGACCCCAGGTATACTGTTATAAATATTTCTTCATACCTCCTCAATGTTCTAAACCACAGAAACAACACAGGTCCTAAAGAAACTTAAACTTAATGAATTTTCTTAAAAATAATAAAAATTACATAATAGCTATTGCATATGGAGTGTTTATTATAACCTCATTCCTTCATTCAAGTCTTGCAACTTTTTGAAAAGCTGCATTCAATTGTGAATTGTGCTGCTATAAACATTGATGTGGCTGTGTCCCTGTAGTATGCTGTTTTTAAGTCTTTTGGGTATAGACCAAGGAGAGGGATAGCTGGGTCAAATGGTAGTTCCATTCCCAATTTTCCAAGAAATCTCCATACTGCTTTCCAGATTAGCTGCACCAATTTGCAGTCCCACCAGCAGTGTATGAGTGTTCCTTTTCCCCCACATCCTCGCCAACACTTATTATTATTTGTCTTTATAATAGTTGACTTTCTGACTGGAGTGAGATGATATCTTAGAGTAGTTTTGATTTGCATTTCTCTAATTGCTAGTGATGATGAACATTTTTTCACTTCTGAGAAGTGTCTGTTCAGGTCCTTGGCCCATTTATTGATTTTGTTATTTGTAGTTTTGGTGTTTAGCTTTTTGAGTTCTTTATATATCCTAGTGATTAGTGCTCTATCTGATTGATGTGTGAGGGGTAAAGATTTGCTCCCAAGATGTAGGCTCTCTATTCACCTCACCGTTTGTTTCTTTTGCTAAGAAACTTTTTAGTCTGAGTCCATTCCATTCATTGATTCTTGATTTTAATTCTTGTCTCACAAGAGTCTTATTAAGGAAGTTGGGGCCTAATCCCACATGATGAAGATTAGGGCCTACTTTTTTTTCTATTAGATGCGGAGTCTCTTATTTAATTCCTAGGTCCTTGATCCACTTTGAATTGAGTTTTGTGCATGGTGAGAGATAGGGATTTAATTTCATTTTGTTGCATATGGATTTCCAGTTTTCCCAGCACCATTTGTTGAAGATCTATATTTTCTCCAATGCATGTTTTTGGCACCTTTGTCTAGTATGAGATAATTGTAATTTTTTGGGTTAGTCTCTGTATCCTCTATTCTGTACCATTGGCCTACCAGCCTGTTTTGGTGCTAATATCATGCTGTTCTTATTACTATTGCTCTGTAGTATAGTTTGAGGTCTGGTATAGTGATGCTACCTGCTTCACCCTTCCTGCTAAAGATTGCTTTAGCTATTCTGGGTCTCTTATTTTTCCAGATGAATTTCATGACTGCTTTTTCTATTTCTATGAGGAATGTCATTGGGATTTTGATTGAAATTGCATTAAATATGATAGTGCTTTTGTTAGTACGGTCATTTTGATAATGTTAATTCTGCCTATCCAAGAGCAAGGTAGAATTTTCCATCTTCTAAGGTCTTCTCTGATTTCTTTCTTTAGGGTTCTGTAATTTTCATTATATAGATCTTTCACCACTTTCGTTAAGTTGATTCCCAAGGTTGTTTTGTTTTGTTTTGTTTTGTTTTTGAGGCTATTGTAGATAGGGTAATTTTCCTCATTTCCCTTTCTGAGGATTTGTCACTGATATGCAGAATTGCATTTGATTTATGGGTGTTGATTTTTAAAATATTTTTAGTTGTTGATGGACCTTTATTCTATTTTTATGTGGTACTGAGAATCAAACCCAGTGCCTCGGGCATGCTAGTCAAGTGCACTACCACTGAACCACAACCCCAGCCTCCAGGTGTTGATTTTATATTCTGCTACTTTGCTGAATTCATTTAATAGTTCCAAAAGTTTTCTGGTGGAACTTTTAGGGTCTTCTAGGTTTAGAATAACCTTACAGAGTTTATATTATTATTGCAATGGTTAGGCCACATGGTAGGCTGGGACTCTACTTCCTCTTCTGCATGATCTAATGTTTCTTTGGAATGAATAACCATCTAGTCTTTGTTGTTCTTAATTTGCACTTGCTTTTCTACAGAATTCATCATCCCCCACATCCCCCACCCCCGTCAATTCCTCCTAACACGCAGGCCTGCCACCAGCCTAGCCACTTGCCCTGGACCCTCCAACAGCATCGCACTGCCTGGCTGCCTGGGGGTGTCCCAGTGCCCTCAGGATGCAGGCCCCCAGCGTCTCCATGGAGGGAGTCCCAGCTGCAGGAGTCCACATTATTTCTCTTTTGCTTTTTTTCGTTTAAACTTCAGAAATGGGCAGAGCTCATTCTCCAGCAGCTTCTCAAGTAATGTGTATGAAAACAAATTGTAAAAACAGGTTTACTCCACTCATACTTAGTCGACAGAATTGTTTGCTAGAAATTATTTATTTCCCTTCACTAACTGGGAAGCATTGCTCCTATGACTTGGGGCTTTCTGTGCTGCTATAGAGGAAAGCTGAGCCACGTGGCTTCTAGCTGGCTTGGATGTGACCAGGGTCATCTCAGTGGCAGCTTTTAGAATCTTCTGCCTCCTCCCTTCACAACACAACCACATCCGATTTTTATCATCAAAGATGAATGCTGCCCATTCTTGAACTTTTTAGAAGTAAATATGCAGTAGATACCCTTTGTGTCTGGCATCTTCAATATTTTTTACACTCACCTGGTTGAATCTCTATGAGTAATCAATTTCCTTTTGTTGTTAAGCAACATTGAATACACACTACTGATTTATCCATTCACTGTTCATGGAAGCTTGGGTTCTTTCTAGCTTTGGAATGTTATGAAATTTTACTTGGTGGCTTTTTAATTTGAGTCATTTTGTTCAATTCACTTTTCAATCACTCAAGAGGGGAAAAAATCCTTAGAGAAGTAAATACCAACAAAATGAGCAAGACGTATATGTAAGTATCTCTTTATTTCACAGATTATCCCAAGCATGATTAATCGAAGTCTTTTTGCCCATGAAATCCCACTGGAATAACCCAGGAAAGTATTTCCCAAGTTTGGTCCATCAGTCAGTATTCCCTAGTGTCCTGGGGAAAATGTTAATTCTGAGGCCCACCTTGAAGTTGATAAATGCCAGTTTCTAGAAGAAGCTTTTTAATGAGGTGTGTGGGTCCCTGGGGTTTTAGTGCACCACCCAGGGGAGTCAGATGCTATGTTGCGTTTAGAAATACAGTGTGCAATTAGTACATTCCACTGATTACATCATTCCATCAGGGTGTCTGGGAGGCCAGAGATTCCATTTGATGGATCATCTGCTGAAAATTTGCAAATTAAGGGCAACCCCAATGGAGGGAGTGAGGAGGCTCAGACTTGGCTCTGCTGCCCTGCTGGGGTCACTGTTGCTGATTTCTCACGATTCACAATCCTCCCCCCAATTCCAGCACACAGCGCTCTAAAGACCCAGCCTCGAGCCTGCCATTCCTCCAGTTCCATGAAATGCAGTGCCCCTCAGCAAACCCATGCACTCTGTGTACCTCCCTTCCCTCGCCCAACAAACGAAAAGGCTGAAGGTGAGGAAGAGATTCATAAAAATTATCCAAATCCTGAAAAAGAAGGCCTGACCTCCCAGGCGCCTCCGAGGGCGTCTCAACACCTGTGAGTGAGGCTGCACTGGTCTTGCCACTTGGGATTTATTTCTTTGTAGAAAACAGATAAAGAGCTTGCAATTTTTGTAGAGATGCAAATGCCATCCATCGAGTAGGAAAGAGAGTGTCAAAAACTGCAAATTCTTGAAATGGAAGAAAAATGGCAGAAAAAGTGGCCAAATGGAAGCTGCCGAGTGTGTGCAGGACAGGGCGGAGGATGGGGTGGAGGACGGGGCCTTTAACCACAGAGGTGTGTTATTTGGGTAAGAATCTTAAAACCTTTAAAAGAGTCTAAGCAGCAAACGTTCATGTTTATTGACATGACTTATTGACTGTAGTCACTGTGTTCAGTGGGGGACAGCATCTTCTGCCCCTTGCCCTGTCATTCCTGAGGCACCTGGCAGTGTCTTTGGGTCCAGTTTCATGGAATGACCATTAAAAAATAAAAAAATAAATAAAAAGCCGCCCTCGTGCTTCATCACGATGTGACAGTTCTAATCACTGGAGCACTGTTCATTCCTCCCAGAGTCCAAAAGCCCTTCTTCTGGTGTGTTCATCCTTCTTTAAGGTTCCCCATGGCTAAAGGTCCAAAGAATCCCGTTTCTCAGTGAAAGTTATCCTGGCTCTCCTGCTGCTCAATGCAAGAACGTCTGCTATGGCAAGTGGGTGAAAATCAGGCGTGGAGCAGGCCAATCACCTGAAAATGAGGGTGTCACTCCTCTCAGGGCCTCCCATGGTCTCACACACTGTGACACCACGCACCACTTCTCAGGTGACACACTGGGTAGCTTCTGCTAGAGAGGAGCCTTCAGCCCCAGCTGCCTGCTCTGAGTCACAGACTGCTCTTCAATGGCCACGAGGTCAGCGCTTCTTCCTCCATAAAATGAGCTGATGACAGCAGCTAGATCACCTCTTGCGCTGGCACGGAGCAGCCCTAAGGTGACACAAAGTCCTGCTGGGAGCTCAAAATATGAAAGACAAAGGCCTCTGAGCAAGCGGCCACCTCTACGCTGAGTTCAAGCCTTTAAATTCAAATAGAAGTTAGTGTTGTTGGTGGTCCCCAGGTCGGAAGTGAGGAAGATGGGCTGGCCAACCTGGGAGGAGGCGATGAGCCAGCCTGGGAAGGCCACAGACTCGAAGCTGGAGGTATTCCCATCCCGGGAGTGGTAAAAAAGGAAGGGTCTCACGGGCCCCACCTGGTTGTACAGATCCAAGATATTCTTCTCCTGAAAGGTGGGGCAGAACAGCCAAGAAGAGAAAAGGAAGTTGCTTGAAATGTTCCAAGTAACCAATAAACATCTCAAAGTTCAAGAAAGCCTTCCCCACCTGTGAGCAGGACTGGAAAGGTAAGTTTCCGAGAGCAGCAGAGTCTCCAGGTGGAATCTCACCTTCCCAACCCCACCCTCAAGTCCAGAGCAAGGAAACAAGGGTCAGGTCCACGAACCGGTGGCCGCCCTTGGATGATGAGTTGGAGCTCTTCTTGCACAAGAGACTGAGGGACAAAGATGCAAATTTGCAAAGTTGGCTAATGACCTCATTTACCAAAGCCCAATGGTGAGAGCAACTGTCCCAGCAAAGGACAGCCAGGCTGCGGGAGTGTGTCTCATGTCAATAGCTGAGCACAGGAGAAAGGTCACACACGAAAGATATGGGGTCAAATAAATCAGAGAACTTGCACGCGAGGGAGACACAGCCATCAGAAAACGCCTTCTCTGTTGCATTTAGAAATCATGTCGTATGTGTGTGCGTTTCTATGGGCATTTATTGAATATTTAGGTAAAATAAGATTTTTAATTAAATTATGCATGTGTAAGACCTCAAGAGAGACCCAGGAATGGTTCAGAATTCCAGCATCTTCCACCCTGAGTAGGGAGTTCTCAATGGGATTCCTTTACTCTGGTAATGACTTTCCATCATTCAGCCAACTCTCTGGGTGGCCAAATACCTAGGAGTCAACCTTGATATCTCCTTTGACCTCCCTCCCAACATATATACCACAGCCTGTGGACTCTACTTCCAAACACTCCGAAACTGAGCTGCTTCTGGTGCCCCCCACCCCTGCCCACACTGCTGACCAGGACATCGCCACCTCTGGCCAGGATGATTACGGTGACCTCCTAACTGTTCTCCTGGAATCTACTCCATTCCCTCTCAGCCATTCTCCACAAAGCAGCTGAGCAAGCTTTAAACTGAAATAAGGACAATAAGTAAACTCATGCTGTCTTTTGGCTTAAACTTCTTGCATAATGTTTTGTTGTACTTACCATGAAATCCACAGGAAGCCTGTCTAAACTACCCGGCCCTCGCCTGCCCCGCTACCCTACCTCTGACCTCTCCGCCAATGCCGATCTGCTCCAGCTACACCTGCCTTCTGCCTTTCACTCAGGGTTGCCGAGGTGTGCCCACCCAGGGTCCTGATGTCCCCTGCCTGGACCCTCTGCCCCCACACCTGCCCGGCGGGCTACTCCCTGGGACTCAGGTGTCAGCTCCGAGGCCTGTTCTTAGGGAGAGCTCACTGAACATCCTGGCCAGAGTAACTAGAATCCCACCCTCTCCCACCTCATCTCGTTCCTGGGTCTCTTTCCTCATTATCATGTCACCAGCTAAACTTAGCCGAGGGACCCCTCGAGAATCGCCAGGCCTGGGCATCACTGGTCCTCGATATGTGGCAACGCCCGGCATCCTGCTCAGCAGGGATCTACTACTTCACAAATGGGAGACACCTTCTCATTTTAGACCATACTTCTTCCTCCCCCCATCAGCTCCCTGCTCACTGAGATGACGGGAGTCATCACCCGCAGCCCGGGTTCAGGGTGTCCACCTCCCGGCCTGCTTAGGACCGGGCATCGGCCCCTCCAGGGTGCCAGCTCAGGTGCCCCTCCAGCAGCTGCCTGCTCCCTGTGCCCCACCAGCCTCGCTCAGTCTGTGCCCCGGTTCTCATCAGCACCCCTACTTTCATTACCCTCATCTTTAAAAGTACAGCACGTGTCACCAGTTGACGGGGACATCAGAGGAGAGCATCCTCGGGTGACTTCCTCTTTGTGTCACACTGTGGAATGTGCTTCCCAAGGATGGGTAGACGGGAGGTCCAAGAGGAGAAATATGGCACAACCAGACAGAGGACACTTGGGAAATACGGAGAACATTGGAGATTGAAGAGGGATCCTCAAGGAGAAGGGGTGGAGACACTACAGGAAGTGCTGTCGCACACGTGAAACTCATGAGCTAGGAATCAATAGGCTCAAGAGAATGGGAACTTCTGTTTTGATTCTAAAATTAGAACCTTTTACCCAATAAAATTCTCATAAAGAAACATTGGCTGTTTAAACTGTCATTTCTGTCCGCCCCTCACCTTCAGCCACAGCCTGGGCCATCGGTCCACCTCCTCACAAAACAGACACATGTCTGGATCCTGGGTGCCCAAGTAGATGGGAACCCCTCGACCCTGCTCGAGGGACTCAGGGTACTTGAATGGGAGGATAGTGACAGTGGCTGTAAAGACAAGCAGAGGACAGGCATCGGTTTCCTTTTGAAGTTTGGAAAAATGAATGGTTCTTACAGTTCTTCCCGACTGAGAAATGGTGGTTGGCCACACCAGAGCCACCATTTGTCAACCACTGCATCCGTCCTTTGCCGGTCATTCACCACCCACTCATCCCATGTGGCAGTCCCTAACCTAGAAGCTGGAGCAAACAGAGACTCAGATGCCAACCCTGACCTTGAGACTGGGACACTTGCACTTGAACATCTGGAGATGGCTGTCTCCTATCCCAGGCCACTCCTCTGATTCTCGGAGAGCTTTGTCCACTAGCAAGCTCTGTCTCAGGCGGTGCTGAAATTTGCCTTCCTGTGGATGTCCCCACTTAGTCCCTTTAAGACACTTGAGGCCACACAGTACAAGGTACTCCTCTTGCACAGGACAGATCAGCTACCTCAGATCCCTGAAGGTGGCTCTCCCAAGCCCTAGGGGTTCCGCACCCTGCTTTCTTTAGTCTAAAACAAACCTCTCTGGCTTTTCTTGCCAGACCGGTATGAAGTCCTGCCTCTTCCAGATGAGCCCACTGAAAGCCACACTTTTGGACACATGCTAATGGTACATATTTACGGGGTGCCATATGACGACTCCATACATGTGCACAGCATTCAGTAGTGACGTGATCAGGTGATGAGTACATCCCTCCCGGTACATTGATCATTTCTTTGTGGTGACAGCAGTCGAGCCCTCTCCTCCGCTCCTTGAGAACACATGTCATTAAATACAGTCACCCTCCTGGGCTAAGGGCTGTCTGTCCTCACACTTTGACAAAAGGCCATGGGGTGAGGGGCAGGTCAGCACAGTGGACCACTCACCTGGAGTCACATTGCTGCTCCGTGGAACCATCACCAGAGTCTCTCCCTGCAGGACCCACACCTGCTGATCCCGATCAGACACCTCCCAAGTCTGAGGCCTAAGTGCTGCCGTTGGGAAGGGGGAAAATCAATGAAGGAATGTGAAAACGAAGGCTGCTTTCTTGACTCTAAAAGAAAGACCACCCAGTCTGGACTTCCATAAGGAGGAGCAGGGGTTACACCCCCCAAACAGGCCACACTCACGTGACTCACCTCCCAGCCTTGCCAGCAGAGCTGTGGGCTCTGGTGAGGAGAGCAGCCCCAGTACCTGGTGTCAAGACCTGGTCACTCTTGGTGGCTGTTGCTTGGTTGGCTGGGGCCAACCCAGCACTGATGAGCAGTGGTCCCCTGCCTCCAGAATCCCCTGGCCCCAGTGGCAGGAAGGGCCATGTGGTAAGGGCCACACACAGGGAGGGAGAGAAACGTTAGGGTGTCTGGAGGATACAGAGGTGATTGCTGGTGGTCTGGGCCTCAAGCACCCCATCCCAACTCATCTGTCCCACAAACTTGTCTCTCAGGGTCCATCATGGTGGTGTTGTGTCAGCCAGGCCCTGCAGGGACAGTGACAGTGACCTCAGGAGACAACCACAGGACCTCCCCAGGACACTGGTACCTCAGACACTCGTTCTCCACTGGGAGCCGGCTGCCTGACCTGAGATGGCGCTCTGGTCAGATGGGCCACCTTCCGGGACCAGAGTTCACAGCCGCCTCAGAGAGGGGAGCTGGCAGCATCTCCCTGCACCCAGCGCCCCGGCCAACAACCTTCCCTCCCTCCCGACCTTCCCTCCCTCCAGACATGACCCTTGACCTTGAACTCCCACAGGCCCTGATGCTGGTGTCTCCTCCTGGAGATCCTTCCCGCTCACTGGCTTCCATTTCTAGGGACCAGGGGAGCCCCATGCCAGGGCAATTCTGCTCACAAACTCCCCAAGGACAGGCAGTGAGCCCTGACCAGGACAAGGCCCAGAGCCACCCTGGCACACCCCATCCCTTCACTAACCCCCAACACAGAGGCTCTGGAGTTAGAGACCTTCCAGCTGTGGGTGGCACCTGCGTGGAAGAGCCCTTACCAAAAGTCCAGTGCACCAGGTCATGGCTCGCGGAGCTTCCCAGAGCAGTGACAGCCTCCTGCCAAGCGGGGTCATCTGTTTGGATGAGCAGAGAGGGAGGCTCCGGTTCCTTTGGTGGGTGTGACAAATGCAAAGCATGAAAGAAATCCAGTTCCTCCTGCCAGAAGGTCAGAGAGGTCCACTGAAGTCACACTCAGGACAGCAAGAGTGTGACTCGTCTGGGTTCCCTGAGAAACAGACGCTGTACCCACGTGGCTGCCACCGGGAAGCAGAGACGATGACAGACCCCAGGTTTCCCAAAAAAGGGGAGCCTAAGGGACTTCCCTGGAGCTTAGCCCTCCTGCTGTGCTGATGTCAAGGGAGAAATGAGGCTGGGTAGATAGAAGAATGGTCCCCAGGTGACCTCCTGAGCAGCACCGCACAGCCACTGCAGGCCTCTGCTGAGAAACTTGCAAGTTATTTTTAAATAGAGACACCCGTGGCCTGCAGTCCATAGGAAATCGGGACACATGTGACCCGGAGTCCCTGGCCTCTCCAAAGAAGGAAAAGTGCCTGATCAATACCTGGACTGGACAGGAGGCTGCCTGAAGGCCTCATGGACACCAAGTGCCTTATCCAGGATGGGGCAGGGGGCTGGCTTCCCCAAACCTATGGATCCACGTAAGCCCTAGACAGTAGCCATCCACTGGCCACCCTCCCGGGTCCCCTCCCAGCTACGGGAGCTTTACTTGGGTTTGTTTTAAGACATTGTTAGACTTGGTTTTCACCTTCTGCTGCCTTTGAATCTCAGTCTTTGACTACACAAGACAAAGGGTCCACCCAACTCTGTGCTCCAAGTTACCTTGTCACCCTGTGGGCAAGACTGGATCTCCAGGCCCCAGCAGGAACACGTCTTCATGTCCTGGCCCTGGGAGCCTGGCCCTCTACAGCCAGGCTAGTCCCTTAGGTCCCAGAAGAGCCTCCTTGCCCAGCCTGTCCCACTAGTCATCCCGCCTCTCTTCCCTGCCCATGGAGGAACACCACCTTTTCCTGATGAGGCCCGATCCTACAAGTTTGGTGGATCAATGACCATGGGAGAGCGTGACAATTAATTCAGACACACTCCTGTGTAAAGTCAGGCTTCAGCAGTGTCACTCTCTGGAGTCCCCTCAGCCCAGCTGAACATTCCCGCCATTAAGCCTCAGTCAACATATCCCCTTTCTTGGGGCACTCGCCACAGGACAGCAGCTTAAAGATCCCATCATCTGGCTTCCAAATCCCCCTGGGTCTCTGTTTCCTTGGGATCCAATCTGGAAGAGAGAACCTGCACTTGGAATTGCAGACGAATGTAACTGAGTTCAAGGAATCACGTCATCATACGTTGGAGGGCTAAAGGTAAAAAGGGCAGGCTGTGGGATCCTGGATGTAAGGCCACGGGCCGGAGCAAAGGACCCAGGAGCCTAAGTGAGTGCTCTTATAGGATCAATACCTGGATCTCAGGGAGGAGGATCCTCTACCTCCGGTTCTCAGACCCCATGCCATCTGGTAGATGGCAGAGGGCGGGGATCAACCAGGAGATGCTTGCAGGACCCAAAGGACTGATTTTCATTGATTCAAAAGCCCTTGGGCATAATTTGAACTTTTCATGCCCAGGTGAAGATTGCAAAAGCCCATATAGTCTGGTGATATATATATATATATATATATATATATATATATATATATATATATATATATATATATCCTCCTGAGCCTCAGCCTCTTATTTCATATGACCTTCTCCTTTCAATAGCTTCCTAGCATTCAGGGAATATAGCTTTTCCCAGATTTCCCAGACCTAGGCATCCATTCTGAGGTTCCTAGTTTAAACTTTAATGTGAAAGAGTATAAGAGAAATTAAAGGGAATAGGAATGAATGTTTCCGTTTTCTATTGCCATAACAAAATGTTTGAGGGTGAGTACTTTATAAAGAAAAGAATTAATTTAGCTCACATTTTTGGAAGCTGAAAGTCCAAGGTGGCCCCATGGACTCAGCCTTTGGTGAAGGCCTCAGGTGAATGGTGTCAACAGTGGGAGAAGCTGTGAAAGCAATAGTGTGCAGGACAGAAAGCCAAAATGGAGGGGGCCAGCCTTGCTTTTTTTCTAACAACACTCACTGAAACAAACAGAAGGCCCCAGAACTATCAAATCCCTTCTAGGTCATTGCTCCCAGTGACCTAATTGGCTCCCTTTTGGCCCTCCCCCAAAAGGTCCCAACACCTCCCAAGATCACACACTGGGAACCAAACCCCCAGCACATCAACCTCTGAGCGGGGGAGGCGCACATGCAAACCTTACCCAAAGCACAGCACTGAGTGATGGTGATAAGAGGAGATATGAAACATGGGAGTTCATCATCCAAGAGCAGAGGGTCCATCTGCGGATGAAAAGGACCAGAACTTTTATCTCAAAATGGAGGGTGGACATCATGGTTACCTGGTAGACTGGCTTGACTTGAGCAGACTAGCAATATTGACACCAGCTATAAAAAGCAATCCAGTCACCAGACTCTGTGAATGTTGTGTTTCCATGGAGAACAGTGACAGTGATGCACATCATTAACCTTGGCTTAAACTGAGTTCCAGAATATACTCAGAAGGCCAAATTTCTTAAGACACGGAAAAGATTTTAAAAGAACCTTTAGTCCAGATTCCAATTCTCAAGCCCTGTGATGCAATCAACCATGAGTGTTGGGTGATTAGCTCTGCTAACTTGCTCACTCCCCATGCTCATGAGCTTACTAAGTTGGGAAGACATCAAAGGAGGCAGGTAGGGTTAAGAGTTTCATCATTCACCACCATGGGAATCTCTAGAACTTGCTAACAGATAGCCAGTCCACAGTGCCTTACTCATGTAACCAGGCTTATTATCAGAACTAATAAAACAGAGGGAATTGTTGAGCGGCGAAAGTTATGTGGCCTTCAAGAAGGTCAACTGCACAGAATCAAGTTAGTCTAGAACTCGACTCAGGATCTGTGACTCCCAGGTCCAGATCCAGACCTTGCTGCTGGGAGGCTCCAGTTCCCTGGGGGCTCCAAAGAGGCCCAGACCCTACAAGAGCTTCATAGGACCAGGGCTGGCAGTGTGGTCTGGCGAAGACACCAGAAAAGAGCCAGAACTTGCCCCTGTTGGACTCGTGGGTCAACATGGCATGCGCCATGAGCCACGGAGAACAAAGCAGGTCCATTTGTACTCTCCATGGACTTGAGGCAAAGCCAAGGAAGTTCCTGGGGCAGCCTCTGCAGTGTAGCCCTTGCCCAGTGTTGATGCCACATGGTGATACGTTCAAAGGCTCTGCTCCTCCAGCAGCCCAAACCTTGGCCTGAGACCTGCTTCCCGCGTGCTGGTCCCTCACGTCTTCCTGAAGCTGGTCTCTCTGCAAGCCCAGACTCTCATACCTGAGCCAACATGCTATTTAACATCTTCTGTCTCCCTCATGTGAAAATAAACGACAATGTAACAACCCCACAGCTACTCAACAAAACAGCAGCAGTCAACAGAATCATTGGAAGAATTAAGACAAAGAGCCACACCATCGAAAACCACCAGAGATGTATTGCTGTAAAAATCAAAACAGCTATTGACCAAATTGTCCACTTACCTACTGCAACAACAACAAAGACAAAGCAATAAAAAGCCTTAATTGGACAACACCTAAGAAAGAAATGCTAAATTAAATGTCTACGGTTTGAAATTTCCAGACAAAGAGAAGTTTTAGCCTTTGCCTAGTGGTTCATATTGCTCAAAATGCCAAAGTCATGCAAGAAAAGATGGAAAATTGGGTGGCATAAAAATTTCAGAATTTTGGACAAAACACACCATGAAAGAAAATTAAAAATACAAGTGACCCAGGTGGAAATGTTTGCAACACACCTAACAAGCAAATAATATCTAAAGCTTTGGGATGTTCCTGGGATAGGAAAATGCAAAATAGTTCTATAGAAAAATGAGCATCAGATATAAAAAGCACTTACTGGACAGAAAGTATACATACATGCCTGGAAAATCTAAGTAGATCTAATTAATCACACTAGTAATTAGCAATATGCAAATCAAAGCAATAAATGAGATTGGGTTTGTACCCATCAGGAAGACACAGATTCAGGGACAGCAGGCCATGGTGTGAGGAAACAGATTCCCGTCAGGAGCAATGGGCATCAGAAACTCTAGTGTCTTTTTTAGCACACATTTCAAAGCAGGTCTTGCTCTCCAAATTCCTACTGGCAATTCCCAATCAAGGCTTCTTAGCAATGATCTCTTCAAATTTTTGGCAGCCACCATCAATGTGAAACCGTTCACATGAGTGACTGGTTGAAAATCGTATTTATCATTTTTTTCCTGATGAACAGGGGCTTTCTTACAACGGATCTGGATGGCTTCATGTGTTTAAATTGAACTTCAAGGGTGCTGTTATTCTTTACCTATATGCCTTTTTCTAATTTTTTTTTGAAGATTTTCAAGTTATACTTGGCTGCCATCGCAGCCACCACCAGCACACAGGTCCCCACAGAGCTTCAGTATCCCCTTAGTCTGGAAGCATTGACTCACTGCTGACGATGTTCCTTGCCCAGAGTTTTATTTAGTACTTCTTTGCAGAATAATGTGCTTTGAAACATTTCTTCTTGGTAATTCTAAGTTACACAAGCAGCAACTCCTTCCTAAGATGCGTCTTTTTCTCTCTCTTAATAGCTGCAACCTGCTCGTTTCTGCTTCTGTTCAGGTCCTTGCCCCTTTTGTTGATTGGGTTATTTTATTTTGTTGTTGTTGTTGTTGTTTAACTTTTTGAGTTCTTTGTATACTCTAGAGATTAGAGGTCTATCTTTTGTGTGAGGGGTAAAAATTTGTTCCCAGGGTGTAGGCTCCCTATTCACCTCACATATTATTTCTCTTGCTGAGAAAAAACATTTTAGTTTGAATTCTGTCATCAACAGCTGGGGCAGGAACCAGAGCTGCCTGGAGAAGGGGATGACATGGAGGCTACTCGCCTGGGAAGGTCTTGAAACCTGAAAGATGCTAGGAACAAGGGCAGTGCTCAGCCTTTGGAAAGGACCCCGCTGAGCTTGCACGGGGCTGAATAAACCTTGCTCTCCTACATCCCCAAGTGCCACAGCCTCTTTCCAGTGCCCTAATTTCCCATATTTTTTAATTTGCCCCATTTGTTGATTCTTGAAAAAAATAAATAAGATTGATAGACCACTAGCCATGCTAACAAAGGGAAGAAGAGAGAGAAGCCAAATTACTAGCTTACAGCATGAAAAAGGCAACATCACAACAGACATTTCAGAAATACAGAAGATAATTAGAAATTATTTTGAAACCCTATACTATAATAAAATAGAGGATAGTGAAGGCATTAATAAATTCCTTAAGTCATATGATCTGCCCAGATTGAGTCAGGAGGATATACACAACTTAAACAGACAATATCAATGGAGGAAATAGAAGAAGCCATCAAAAGACTACCAACCAAGAAAAGCCCAGGACCAGATGGGTATACAGCAGAGTTTTACAAGAACTTTAAAGAAGAACTAATTCCAATACTCTTCAATCTATTTCAGGAAATAGAAAAAGAGGGAGTACTTCCAAATTCATTCTATGAGGCCAACATCACCCTGATTCCAAAACCAGATAAAGACACTTCAAAGAAAGAAAACTTCAGACCAATATCCCTAATGAATATAGATGCAAAAATCCTCAATAAAACTCTGGCAAATCGGATACAAAAACATATCAAAAAGATAGTGCATCATGACCAAGTGGGATCCATCCCTGGGATGCAAGGCTGGTCAATATACAGAAATCAATAAATGTAATTCACCACATCAATAGACTTAAAGATAAGAACCATATGATCATCTCGATAGATGCAGAAAAAGCATTCGACAAAATACAGCATTCCTTTATGTTCAAAACAATAGAAAAACTAGGGATAACAGGAACTTACCTCAACATTGTAAAAGCTATATACGCTAAGCCTCAGGCCAGCATCATTCTAATTGGAGAAAAATTGAAGGCATTCCCTCTAAAATCTGGAACAAGACAGGGATGCCCTCTCTCACCACTTCTCTTCAACATAGTTCTCGAAACACTGGCCAGAGCAATTAGACAGATGAAAGAAATTAAAGGCATAAATATAGGAAAAGAAGAACTGAAATTAGCACTATTTGCTGATGACATGATCCTATACCTAGCAGACCAAAAAAGTTTAACCAAGAAACTTCTAGAACTAGTAAATGAATTCAGCAAAGTGGCAGGATATAAAATCAACACCCATAAATCAAAGGCTTTCCTGTATATCAGTGACAAATTCTCTGAAATGGAAATGAGGACAACCACCCCATTCACAATATCCTCAAAAAAATAAAATACCTGGGAATCAACCTAACAAAAGAGGTGAAAGATCTATACAGTGAAAACTACAGAACCCTAAAGAAAGAACTAGAAGAAGACCTTAGAAGATGGAAGGATATACCTTGCTCATGGATAGGCAGAATTAATATTATTAAAATGGCCAATTACCAAAAGCACTTTACAGATTCAATGCAATTCCCATCAAAATTCCAATGCCATTCCTTGCAGAAATAGAAAAAGCAATCATGAAATTCATCTGGAAAAATAAGAGACCCAGAATAGCTAAAGTAATTCCAAGCAGGAAGAGTGAAACTGGCGATATCGTGATATCAGATTTTAAACTATACTACAGAGCAATAGTAACAAAAACAGCATGGTACTGGCACCAAAACAGGCTGGTAGACCAATGGTACAGAATAGAGGACACAGAGACAAATCCACAAAATTACAATTACCTTATATTAGACAAAGGTGCTAAAAGCATGCAATGGAGCATGGATAGCATCTTCAACAAATGGTGATGGGAGAACTGGAAATCCATATGCAACAAAATAAAATTGAATCCCTTTCTCTCACCATGCACAAAAGTCAACTCAAAATGGATCAAGGAGCTAGGAATCAAACCAGAGACTCTGCGTCTAACAGAAGATAAAGTTGGCCCTAATCTTCATCACGTGGGGACAGGCCCCAAATTCCTTAATAAGACACCTAATTTCCCATGTTTTACTGTACTTTCCATAACACTGTGAGCTGAGTACAGCACTAGCCTCTGTTGATTCCTAAATTCACAGTGAACAATTTTTTCCCTCGCTGGTCTTTGGGATCCCACAGTTTCAGTAACAGCTCTGGTGGAGGCTTTGTGTGCACAAAGTATCCTGAGGCCACATCCCTTCACTTCAGAGTCCCAGGGGTACTGCCAACTTCCACAGGGCTCAGTCACAAGCAGTTCTACCTCATACCTGTGAGCATTAATGGTGGCCCTTTGCTGCCGGCATCTGGGATCAGTTACATAAAACATACGTGTTTCTCATTTTGAAGTTGCAGGCATTTAAAAACAATCATAACCCTAATTTAAAAATTAAAATCAATTTTGTTTAAAAATTAAAATGGAGTATTATACAGTTTAAAGTGTCTTTCTTGTGACATTTATAAATTACAAAGAGAAATATAATACTTTTTTTTAACAATTTAGTAATTGTAACTCAGCAGATACCACCTAGACCAAATGATCAGTTACCATCATCAGAACTAGGACTCCCTGATTCCATGCCCTCAGAAGATTATGCTGCTTCTGTGGTGTTCTTGCCAAAAATACTTGTCCTCCATGTAATTAGGGGAAACATCAAAGTCATTCGAGACTTTGTGTAAACCAGTCAAGACTCTTCAAAATGTCAAGGTCATACAAGATAAAGACAAACTGAACAACTGCTACAGATTGGCGGAGTCTGAGAAGCTACAACATGACTCTGGAGGAGGACACAAAGTTTGAGGCCGAGCTGTGCAACCTTGGGGGACCCTGTTCTAAAATAAAACAGAAAGGGCTGGCCTATAGCTCAATGGTAAAGTGTCCCTGGGTTCAATCCCCAGGACCAAAAAAAAGTGCCAAAAAAAGATACAAGTAAACAGACAGAAGAATTCTTAGGATTCTTGAAGAGGAAAAGGACATTAGGAGGAAAAATTGGTGACATTTAAGTAAAATCTGTAGTTTAATAATTAGTATTTTACCAAAGTTAATTTCTTGGATTTGGTCATATACTAGGGTTAAATTTTTTTAACACTCGAGGAGGGCATGAATGGTATATGTGGATGCTACTGTTTTCTCAAGTTTTAAAATAACTATTTCAAAAAAAGTTTAAAAGCAAAGATGTGTGTATTCAGATGAACTGCTGGAGCAGTTGCTGTGGCACTATTGGCCCTTCTGATATTTTTTTTCATGCAAATAAGAAATGCTGGCTAAAGAAGAGAAGAATTTAGAGGGTATACAACTATGTACCAACTGGGACACTCTAATATATGTCACCTACTTTGAGATTTAATTTTTTTTATTTTCTTTTTGTTTTTCCTTCAAACAAAACAAACCATGATTATCTTGTAAGTCGATTCCCAACTTTAATCAAAAGTTATCTATTACACTGGCCTGAAAATAAATATCCACAAAGCAGCAAATCTATTCACACATAAAGTATATAAAGTCCTTTATGGCTTCTGAGACCTAATTCTTTCTTTCCAGTGCTGGGGATCAAACCCAGTGCTTTATGCCTGCACTCGACCATGCAACCAGAGAACTCATTCTTAAGCACTTGTGTTATTTTTATCCCTAAGGATATTTCAAAACAAATCACATAAAAGATGTAGTGAACTAAAAATGTGGTGACAAATTTATTTTGTCAACAATGGAATTTTCTCAAATACATATTCACAAGATATAAATACAATATTTTGGAAACCCAAATGATATTCTGAAGTCCTAAGACTAATGTTCCCCACTTAATGAATTGGTTTAGTTAGATTACGTCTGTGTACTACTCTTCTTTTTCAAAGTTAACTGAGTATGAGAAGACCTTTAGAATATAGATAATCAGAGATACTTTTAACTTTAGAAAAAGTTTATTGGGTTGTTTAAAAAAAACAGCGGCTCAGGAAGCTGAGGCAGGAGGGTCTCAAGTTCAAAGCCAGCCTCAGAAATTTAGCAAGGCTCTAAGTAACTTAGCAAGACCCTGTCTCGAAATAAAATATAAAAAAGACTGGGGATGTTGCTCAGTGTTTAAGCATCCCTGGGTTCAATCCCCAATACAAAAAAAAAGAGATAATAACCCAACTGGAATTTGGGGGTAATACATTGAATTTATAAATTAATTTGGGGGAATTTGACTATTGGATAATATTGTCATTTCATTAAAGACATTCCTCCATTTATTCAGCTTCTCTTCTAAATCCTTTCTTAGATTGTAAAATTTCTTCACATAGGTCCTGTGTATTTTCAATTGTCCCCCACCCCAGACATTTGCAATATTTATTGCTATCATGAATAGCATTTCTGATCATAGACAGGGGAGTCTTGATTATCAGTGGCTTACTCCCTGATAAACCCATTGTAAATTGAAAATATCACAAGTCACAAGTGCACCCAAAACACCCAACATGCAGAACACCCCAGCTTGGCAACACCATGAACTGCACAGAGCCAGGCTCTGCCCTGGGGACCCTGTGGCTGCCAGGGCACTACCACCGGCCCTGGCTGCCCAGCATGAGAAGAGGACACCCGAGGAAAGGTAGAAACTCAAAAGGTTTTCTGCCGAACCCATATTGCTTTTGCTTTGGTGGAACTACCCAAAGTCAGGACCATTTGTGTTCCTGCTGGTTCTCGAACACAGAGAAATGCTGTTGGCAGCTGCTTAGTGTTCTCTTCAAGCAACAAATTCACCCAACTCTCATTGGTTCTAGTAGTTATTATTGATCTACCCTTGTCATATAATTTGCAAATAATGACATGTTGATCTCTTTCTTTCCAGTGCTTACATCTCTCAGTTCTTCTTATCCCAAAGCCGTGCCCAGGAACCTCACATCAAACAGTAATGGGCTCTTCTTTCTCGTTCCTGATCTTAAGAGGAAAGGATATAGAGTTCCTCAGGTTATGTTTGATATAGATTGTGCTATCCAGCTCTTCACAGGCTAAAGAAATATTTTCCTCTTATTACTAATGTTTAAAAAATTTTGTAAAGTCAGAAATAAATGTTGAATTTTATCAGATATTCATTCTGCATCTATTGAGGTAACTGTATCCCTTTTGACTGTTTGTTAATGTAGTAATGTGATATATTTTCTAATGTTGAACCTCCCTAGTATGTCTGGGATAAAGCTACAAGGTCATGAAATGTTTTAATGCCTCATTCGATTTGGAGATTTGATATTTTATTTAGAAATTTCCCTTGGCATCTGTAAGGGAGGCGGTACTGAAATGTCTACCACCATCGCCATCACCCTCTCTGCTTCTGAAGTCAAAATCATCTTCTCCTTATACAGATGAGTGGCTTTTCCTTTTTCCTTTTTTTTCCTGGGCCGGGGGGAAAACAATTGCATGTGATTGGAATCAACTCTTCCATGAAGGCTTGGTAGGATTTCCCCTAAAATTACCGCCTTCCAGGGTTCAGGGGGAGGAGATCCTAGAGTATGTTTGGACTCTCATATTTTTGAGGGTGCTTTTTCACTCTCTCCCGTTTTGAGATCTCTGTGGCGTCTGTGGTCTTGTCCATGTCCTAATGTCAAGGTGAACACTTAGATAAGCAGTTCTTGCTAATGACACCTGACACTTGCCTTTTCCTCACTGAATGACTCGGGCATGGCTCCAGGAAGAGTTGGCCCAGAGATAACCCTGGGTGAGTAAATGGCGGAGTGTTTTCAAAATCATTTCTCTGCTTCGAAAACCCCACTATTGCTCCCTCCCTGGGCCCTGGTGATTCTTCCCCTCTACTGGGAGGAGTATGGCTCATATCTTGAGGCCCTGGGTTCTGCCTGCAATGGTGGAATAAAAAGAGGGGAATTATCTTTGGTCGGCTGCTTTCCTGAAAGTACACCTGCAAAGAGCTTGTCCTGTTTATTTGGTCCTAGATACCTGGGAATGCCTGACTCTCAGGGTAGATTCAAAATAGGAGCCCTAACCTTGCTGACAATTTCTGAGTAAATAGGAGTGGAACACGATTCCTTTCCTGGACCATGAGCTCATATAGTGTACGCAGATGAAGTCTTCATTTCTGTCCTAAGTACGTGCAGGGGGGCCTGGCAGGGAGAGCAGGCATTGATGGAGTGAACCAGGACTGGAGCACAGACACGCAAGACCTAGAAAAGCAAGTGAAATAGCAGAAAACACACAGAACTCGAGGCCACACCACGAGGAGTCCAGAAGCAAGCTGGAAGGTGAAAAGGCTCTTCCACAGGAAATCAAGACACTTTTCTCTTGGACAACTTTTAGGTCCAAGAGTTTACATGCAAACCTAAATTGCAGATGGAAGAAGACAAACAAAAGGAGAAGGCTTCAGTTCAGAAGGTACAGGGCATAGCTAAAGTTGTGTCTCAGGAAACGTCAGAGCCTTAAACACTCCATGGCAAAGAAGGAAAAAACAAATACCAGGTAGACGCAGGTGGCGTAAATACAGTAATTCTACCAAAATGTGGTGATCTGATTTCAATACCATTTAATTATTCTGCAGCATAAGAAAGGAAGGAGATGCCCAAATTCTTATTGTGGAATGAGTAGAAAATACCAAAAACTGACCAAGATGGCACATAAACACACAGAAAGTTTCATTTCTAAAATATGCATTGTGTCCCAAGTGAGATTTATTTCATAAATACACACATGGTCCAGTATTAGGATATCTAAAAACATGATTTGTTATAACAGCATGGGGTTTCCCCAAGCCAGGCCAGACTTTCCACTCTTCCCAGTCCCTGATTCCCCTCCGTAATCCAAGAAACGTGCTGATCACAGGCCATTGGGACAGGTGGCCTCTGGGGAGGCGGAAAGACAAGATCCTGGGAGCCATGCAGGTTTGAAGAATTGGAAGAAGCCAGAAGCTGGAGTAGGGATCCGACCACACTACCCCTGGCTGACACCACTCACCTCCAAACACCTAATAGGGGACAGTCTTGGGATGTAAAGTCACATGTGAATTTCAGGTCAAATTAAAATATTCAGTGCTCATTACCTGACCCTGATGAACTGGCGTCAGCTCACAAACCCACAGCAAGGACCTCACTCATCGCCACTCAAGGGTGGCCCTGATGTTGGATGCGCAGTCTCGGGCCCCACCCCAAACCACTGCATCAGAATCCATGCATATTTTAACAAGGCCCCTAAGTGATTCACACATAGAAATGTGAGCACGTCAGGGCAGAGTCACTGAAGAGACAGTTACTCAGGTGTGCAGAGGACCAGGCCACTCTGCAAGTCCCACAGAGACCCCTCCTGAGGGATGGAGACAGCTCAGGGACAGAAGAGAGGCTCACGTCACACTGAAACACCTCCTTGTTCCACGTCACTACAGCATTTCCCTACCTTCCACCTCCAGGAACAAGAGCAAACAGGCTGGAAACCAGAGACCCACTCTTCCATCCTGTCCTGGTGCTAATGCCACAAAGCCCTCTGGAAGCCACTTTCTCTTTTCTGTGACTTGGTTGATTTACCTGTGACCAAGGCACCTGGAGTCGCTCATCTCTAATTACTGAGCTCCACGGAGGGTGACTGAACAGCAGGGTCCAGCTCTCGGTGACCCTCAACTCAATACAGTACCTCTCTGGAGACAGAGGGTGGCAATCAAGTGCCCAGCACAAGCTGCAGGTGACCCTGCTGTGCCAACTGGCATGCTCTGCTTTTGTGGAAACAGGAGGGACATAGTGGTGGGATTAATGGACCACAGACGAGATCATGGGCCCTGGGAGGAGGTGAGGGAGGGAAGGTTCAGAGCCAAACCCTCCCCTGCATGCCATTCTCCCCCTAGACACCAGCCCAAGTCCCCACTGCCCACAGAGCCCAGCACCTGGTGACTGTCTCCAAATCTCAGGAATCCAGGTCAGGTTGAAAAATATTTCTCCTACTGAGAATACAGCCATCAGTACGTATCACCCCTCCTCTCAGTAGCCATGCTTAGCAATGTGCTCTCTAAATTCTGGGGCCCAGTTCAATCACCAGTTTTGAACTCTTACTCTGCGCCTCCTAGAACACATACTGTCCTAGGTGCCACAGGTACATTCAAAAAGAATCACCCCTTTCAGAGATGACATGGGTATTGGACCAAAGTAGGCAAAAAATTATTAAAATGAGAAAGACACTGATGTATTTTATTTGACGATATCAAGTGCTTTGGGGGAAAAATGTGGTAGATTCTGTGCTGCGTACAAATGGATTTCACATAAACTGCTCCTGGGAATCACTGTGACACCTGTGTATCTAAATTCCTAAGGGGTACCTCGGGGCTGGTGTTTTCAGAGCCTCCTGGTGTTCTGAAAGGTGGAGACCAGGGCTCTGCCAGGTGTGAGGAATCATTAGCAAGGGCAGTGAGAACTTCCTGGGGCCCTGCGAGGGAACAGACCCTGGAATCCTGCAGCAGGCAGCTGAATCACTGCTCGGCCTGGGCTGGGAGCCACCTGAGGAATCTCTTCTGGTGACCTGCCTGATAAATGCTCCACTTGAGACTCTGCGTTTCACACCTGATTTTCTGGCCTCCCCTTGGATGGCCACCTGCTCTCTTGTGCCCTGTCCAGGAGCACAGAGGAGGCACTAAGCCAGGCCTCTGCTTGTCTGGTGGCAGCATGTGGAAAACATGGCGATAGGCCTGAGGAGCTGCCTGCCACCTACCTACAGACTGAACAGTCCCTGAAAAACCCCCATGACAATGAGAGCCTAGGAAAGGAGGGGCAGGAAGCTAAGCATTAACCCAACGAAGGCTTTGGGGGAATCTCGCCAGAATAATAAGCTTTTTTAAAAACACCAGAGCAACCATGTCAAAGTGCTGAATCACTAATAAGAAGAGCTGAGGTGTTGAGCACTTCCTGTGGGTTATGTAGTCATAATTATATGAAGCTGTAAAGATAGGGCCATGTGGTCCCATGTACCCTTCCCTGAGTCCACCCAAAGAGTAATATCTTGCTTAATTACAGTGAATCTCAAAAACATAAAATTGACATTGCTGCAATCCACAGACCTTATTCAGAGCTCATCAATTTTACACACATTTTTGGGGGTGTCACACGTGTGTGTAGTTCCATTCACTTAGCATAGGTGAAGTTACCCGTAACAACCACAACCTGTCAATAAACAGCAATCCATCAAAGCCAAGATCCCTCATGGTGGCCTCAGCAGTCACCCATCCCCAGCCTGGCCCTATCCCCTGTCCCTGGCCACCACATTGCCTTCTCCATCTCATTAATTTTGTGACTTTGAGACTATTGCACAGATGGAATAAATATACAAATGGAGGTTTCAAGATCTGCTTTCTTCGCTCAGCACAGTTCCCTGGAGATTTTTTATTGCTGCATAGCCTCCTATTTCTCCATTGTCCATTGAAGACCTTTGAGTTGTTTAAAATTTGTGTCTGTTTTGAAGAAAGTTGCTTAAACATTCACGTACACATTTCTGCATAAAGGTGAGTTTCTGTTTCTCTGTGACAAATGCCCGGAGGTACAATTACTGTGTCGAATACTCCAACTTGTTTTCCAGAATAGCTGACATTTTACATTTTACATTTTTTACATTTTACGTTTTTTACATTTACATTTTACATTCCCAGCAGCAACAGGAGAGAGCCATTTTCCTCGATCCTGGCCCATATGAAATTGTAATCACTCTGTTGAGAGAGGTAGGCACTTAAATCTCTTTGTGGTTTTAATTTGCATCTCCCTAATAACTCCACCTGCCAGGGGGAAATGGGCTATTTATTGGAGGAGAAGAGAGTCCCATGTTGTAGAGAAGGCTTGGGCTCACCACTTTGCAGGCTGTGGAAATAACCAAAGACCACTCAAGCGAGAACCAGCAAAGGCTGTTTACATTTGGAGCTTTCTATAGCAAGGAGTCAGCCAGCGATACTTGCTTTTGGTGGAGACTCAGAGGCAGGCAGAGAAGCAGGACAACCTGATATCAGGAAAGCAAGGAAGGTGTTGGGGCCCTGATTGGAGGCCACTGGCCTGGGGGAGCTGGGGGAGCTGACCAGAGGCAAGGCACCCCATGTGGCTGGCTGAGGGTGCATTTGGTGCTTTTTCTGATTGCTCTTAAATTGAAAGTGGGTTCCTGGGCTGGCTACTTTACACAATGGGTTGCTTTCCTGAGCTGACTGCAGCAGACTGTGCTACCCGAGTATGAGTTTATAGTTCAGTTTTTCTTTCTGCCAAAGGTGAAGGAAAACCCAGGCAGTTATTGGCAAAGGTCTAACTCTGTGCCCCCCAGCACTGCAGTCATCAGCCACGGTGGACATTGAGCACTGGAAATGGGGCTGGTCCAAATCTTGATGTGCTCTCAGTGTGAAACACACATGAGATTTCAAAGACCTAGTACACTGCCTGGCTTTAAGCTATCTTACCAATCCACAGTAATCAAAACAGTTTGGTACTGGTATAAAAACAGATACGGGGAGCAATGGAACAGAGGAGGAAAGCAGGACATCAGCCCATACCTGTACAACCAACTAGTCTTGATTAGGTGCCAGGAACACACAGAGGAGGAAGGACCGACTCTTCCAGGAGTGTTATTGGGAAAACCAGATATTCACATGCCAGAGAATGAACTTGGATCCGTGTCTATGGCGGATGGTAAAATCAACTCCAGGTGGATTAAGGACTTACAGGTAAGATCTTAAACCACAAAACTCCTACAAGAAAACACAGGGGAGGACCCCTTCATATAGTATTAGCAATGACTTTTCGATCTGACACAAAAAGCACAGGCAACAAAACCAAGACAAACAAGTGGGAATGTATTGAAGTCAAAAGCGTGCAGCTTTCTATACCAAGGAGTCAGCCAGCAGAGTGGAGATATATCCTGCATAGGAGAAAATATTGGTAAAATATCCAGCAAACAAATAATATCCAGGGTACGTAAGGAACACACACAGTCCAATGGCAGAAAAACAAATAACCTGATTTTTAAATAGGCAAAAGATCTGCATAAATATTTCTCAAAAAAGTCCTACAAATGACTCATGGGTATATTAAAAATGTATTTACCATCACTAATCATCAGAGAAATGTAAACGAAAACCGCAGTGAGATATCATCTTACGCCCAAGACAAAAGAAGAGTTGGCAGCTTTGGAGAAAAAGGGATCCTAGAACATGCTGATGTGAACATAAATTATTACCGCCCCTGGAAAACAGGGTTCCTGGCACGGTCCCTGATCATCCAGGGATGGTGTCAGAGGTTCAGAGAGAGCCACACAGGTTCACTGCAGCGTTGCTCACCAGAGCCAAGGAAGGAAAGAAGAGTACCCATCAGTGGATGAGCAGACGGAGGATAAAGAAATGTAATTCGAATGCTCGTTAATTCATACCAGTCAGCCTTTGACGAAGACGGAAACGTCGTCATCATTTGTGACAATATGGGTGAGCTTCGAGAACAACAGGCTAAATGACATAAGCTGACACAGGACGACAAACAGCATGCTCTCACCTGCACGTGGAATCTAGAAGAGTCAAAGTCGCAGAGACAGAAAGTGCGTGGGGAGTGGCCAGAGATGGGGAGCCGGGGAGTGGAGGGCTGCAGATCCAAGGGCACACAGCTGCCCCGGCAAGAGGAACGGGCTCCAGAGGCCACTGGGCAGCACCTTTGGTGCTGGATCGCCATGGGCTTCACATGATGTGCAGGCGGATCCAATCATTGTGTTCTGTGTCCTGAAGAGAGACAATCTTTACTTTTCAATTAAATATGTTAAAGCTAAAAGATAACAAAAAAGGTCAAACGTCTCATGATGACCCCTTGATTACATGTTGAAGTGACAATATTTTAGATATTAGAATGAATATATTTTTAAATTAGCTTTACCTATTTCTTTTTACTTGTGTGTGTGTTTTTGTTGTTGTTGTTGTTGTTGTTGTTGTTGTTGTTGTTTTTGGTCATTGGGATCAAAAGACCCAACATGAACACCCCAGAGGAGGAAAATTTCATTTTCCTGCGATCCCTTTTCCTTGGATGAATGGAGATGAGGTGTGGAGTCCTTACTTTTCTTCTTTGCAACACCCTGAACCTCTACCTTATTCTCAGTCTCTGATAACTTTGGGGGCCTCCACTTGCATAGAAATCAGATATATTTTAATGTACCTAAAGATATTTTACCATCAGACTATGATGACATCAATTTTGTTCTGTTATATCCTGCCAGTTGAGTAAATCCCTCAATAATAAAATAGTCTACACATAGTCAACAATATTCCAATAGGAAGCCTTTATTACTGGCTAGGGCTCATTTAAGAACAAAGAGTAACCCCTACTAATATTAGGACAGGGTTCACAAAGAAAAAAAAACAGAAAGCTACAGTTTGGTGGCATTTTCACTGGTCTTATCAGCTTACAAAGACTGTAAGAACCTCAGCAAAATCTTGTCTCAAAATTAATTTTAAAAAGAGGCACAGGAGTGCATGCATATATTATAAAGAGATTGCAAATAAAGAAATTGCAAATCTGAAAAAGAAAGAAATTAAAAAACTTATGAATAGAGAAAAAGAGGTGAGAAGAAAGCTACATTAGTATAGTGCTTGCCTCATGTGCACAGTGCACTGGGCTCAATGCCCAGAAGAAGTACACAGTCAAACACACACACACACACACACACACACACACACACACAAATACACAAAAGCTGGAAATATAGCTCAGTAGTTAAGCATCCCTGAATTAAATACTCAGTATTATTAAAAAAAATAAATGTTAAAAGCAGAATTTCCATTCATTTCATACTGTTTTACCTCTCTCCCCAATTGGAATAATATGTTTGAGCAAAGACTTACAAAACTTCTAGCATGAACTTGAAATAAACTAGAAAAAAGGCTAAGAACTGAATTAAAGAAATTAAGAAACAAAATATATTTTTTAATTTCTCATCAGAGAAGAAATTTTAAAATGGATATGTTTTATTACACACATATTAATAATGCAACATGCTATGGATACTGCAACCAGAAAATTGTATCTGTATTACAACATTCTTGTAAATTGAAGCTGGGTGCAGTGGCACATGCTTGTATTCCCAGTGGCTCTGGAGGCTGAGGCAACAGAATTGTGAATTTAAAGCCAGTCTCAGCAAGAGTGAGGTGCTAAGAAACGCATTGAGAATATGTCTCTAAATAAAATACAAAATTGGTCTTAAGATATGACTCAGACTTCAAGTGCCTCTGAGTTAAATTCCTGGTCCAAAAAAAAGAGTCTTTCAAATTGAAAATATGAAATTCCACATAAGAAAATGAAAGGGAGAAGTAAATACGGCAATGTTTGTGATCTATAAAACAAATGATACACAAATCTCCACTATAAGAATATCATCTGGGAGTATAACAACAACAACAACAACAACAACAAAAATACAAAAAAAAATGATACTTTTTGGAACTTGCTTTAAATCATAGGATTTGTATTAGCCTCAAATTACAAATTGTTTTCAGGTATTTGGCTGCTGTGCAGGGGCTGAGACCCAGTAAACAAGGTTTAGGGCTCCAGAAATTTTAAAAAGATGTAAGGAGAAGGTGTGATAGTAGGATTGCTTTATTTGAAGGCAACAGTTGTCTCAACCAGACTCTAGCTTCTAGACCTCAGTCCCCTAAATTATTCCATAGAACATTTTTTTTTAACTGCAGGTCAAAGAAGACACATTGCCAATACTTTACCGAAGTAAGTACATAAACTCAAGCAAATATTTATGACCTTGAGTTTATACACTGAATAAATGTGTTTATGACCTATGCTATCTACTAAAATCATAGCCCTCTGAAAGCCCTGCCACCTTGTAAAACACTCAGTCACATTTGGCCCTATAAAAGCCTCATGGCATTGAATATTTTACAATTCTGCTGTAAAAAGCAGTGCTAACTTCTCCATTTTCAAGGCACTACACAGAATGCTATTAATCTCTAAACCATACAGACATAAAAACAAAAGAGTCAGGGGATCTCTTGCCCAATGCTTAATTTATTTTCATAAGTCCACAAATTCCACTTGATTGGTAAAATGTGATGAAATTGGATACCTGGGACGGCCCTGCCAGTAGTTCACTGGAGCAATTGGCTGCTCTTGTTTCATTTTATGCATCACCATTGACTGGATTTCCTGGCCTTTATTTTCCGTCTCCTTCCCTGACTCAATCAACACTTTGGGGAAAGTTTGATGGGTATTTTCAAAGTACAGAGATCCTCCTCTACTGATTGTGCTCTGGCTTTATAAGCTTCTTGTTTGTCTTATGATTTTCTAATTGTGTCAATCTTTCATATATTTTTGTAAGTTTTTTTCTTTGTTGTTGTTCATTTGTTTTCTTTTGTTTTGTTTTGTTGGTAATGGGGATTGGACTCAGGCAGTTAACCCCTATGCCATATCCCCAGCCCTGATTTTTATTTTATATAGAAGTGTGGTCTCATTGAGTTTCTTAGCACTTCACTTTTCTGAGGGTGGCTTTGAACTCAGGTTCCTCCTGCCTCAGCCTTTTAATCAGGTGGGATTACAGGTGTGAACCACCACATCTAGCTTTGTGTCAGTTTTTTCTGTCACATAAATAGAAATCACTCATACTGTGCCCCTAGCACCTGCACATGGTCCTTATGCTATTTCTACAAGTCATCAATGCTATTCCTGACAGTTTTTTCATAGCCAGTGTCTAAGGCCTTTGCTTAATCTAGTTCTTGACAGTTAAACTTGTTGGGTTCTTTTAAACACACAGTGCAATCAGAAGCCTTCCTTAAGTTTACAAGAAATGTATCCCTTCATATCTTAACTCTTCATAAGTGTACATTCTAATAGGATTGTGGACACTGAATGCTATATGTTTCTTGATTTCCATAGGTGCTCCCTGCTCCCCAAACCATCACCACTAATATATCAGGGCTCAGGTATCTCTCAACTGCAAAAGATCCTAAAGACTATGCCAGTTGCTTTGTGGCAGATCAGATCCAGAAAGCAAGGGTTGGGTCTCTATCAGTTGAAATATATCAGGCACAGTAGGCATAGTAGTCATGCTTATGAAGAGGTGGCCATAGCCTCCTGCATCATTATATAGGACACATATAAATCTCAAAAAAGAAGGCCAAATTCAAAACTTTTACATAGTGAATACATGCTGAAATACAAATATTTATGACCTTGAATACATGTACTGAATCAGGGTGTTTATTACCTTGAATACATAATTAAAACCAACCTGCTGGAAGCATCAGCAAGACAGCATATCTATAGCCATCTTGGGCCTGCCCAACAATCCACATTTTTAGGATCCCTCATCATGAAATCCAAACATCTGAAGTTTTCTGTAATAATCCCTTAGTAAGAAGGCCAGAGTTCTGCATCCCCAGACCAAAACAATGTATGCTGCAAATTCATTTGACCAGAACACAAGACCCCTGCCTAGGATTACTAAAAGCCACTTGCAGATGTTACCCAGACAAGCTTATCATTCATGCAAATTATCATTGGTCAGTTGTTTGTGTCTGCAACTTCAGAAAGCATATGTACTGAAGACATACTAATATTATTTTAATCATCTAGAATATATGCAACTAAATATGTTACATATCCTTCACTGTGCTGCTGTTAACAAACAAAATGTCATGTGATTATGCAACACAATATTATATATCTGATATATTTATTTTTTCATTCAGTAGAAATAGATCCTTCAGTCTGTGATGTAAGGCTTGTGTTGTATGCCCTCTCAAAGCAATTATCTGCATCTTAGTCACCATGGATGAATTTTAAAAAAAGAAAAGAAAGAAAGTACGTCATCCTTGGGAGTAACTAGACTTACAGGAATGCACCATTAGGTGAGTTTGTATACTCAACTTTAAGAACGTTACAAAATAGCCATGTACACGGTCATGCACTTCAATATTGGTGATACAGGTTTCTGATGCTTGAGGATCAAAAGTTTGAGATTAGCCTTGACAACTGGGAAAAACTCTGTCATGAAACAAAGAAGAAAAAGAACTGGGAAGTAAACTCAGTGATAGAGGAGTTATGAGTTCAATTCTTCATGTTCCTAACTAAGTTAGAAATATGAAACAAAAACATGATTAAAATTAATACTATTAATATTTTATTATATAGACTTCTCTCTAGCTGTAAATTCATCATAATTTTGCACAGGCATTGAAACCAGTGTTATAACAGAAAGCAGAGAAACCACAGAAATATTACAGGATAAATTATATTTTCAAATTAAATCAAATTTTGAACTGTAACAAATTGTATAAATAAAATGAGAATCAACAGACTCCTGATTAAAATAGTATTTCCTCATTATGTGTCAAAACAAGTCCAATATTTAAGTATTAGGAAATAAGACACCATTTAAGATGGGGTGATTTTAACAGGTCTATTTCTGTTTGACATCTCAATTCTGCCTTTGTATGTACTAAAAAGAACCAGTATGGTGATGTGTTTCTGTAATATCAGTCACTCAGGAGATTTAGGCAGGGAGATTTCACATTCAAGGACAGCTTCAGCAACTGAGTAAATACTAAAACAAACAGACAAACAAACAAACAAAACTACGACTGTGTTGGGCAAGGTGCACACAACCGTAATCCCAGAAGGATGGAAAAATGAGTCAAGAAGATTGTAAATTCAAAGTCACCCTAAGCCAAAGTCAGAGCCTAGACAACTCAGTGAGAATCTGTCTCTAAGTATAATACAAAATAGGGCTGGGGATGTGGCCCAGGGTCAAGTGCCCCTGGCTTCAATCCCCGGTACAAAAAAATAAAATAAAATGGGGCTGGAGGTGTGACTTTGTGTTTAAATGCCCCTGAATAAAATCTCTGGTACAAAAGAAACAAAAATTCTGCTCTTTTGAATAAGTATCACTATCTAACATCCAAGAGAATATGAAAATATTGATAACTCATGTAGCCTAGAGGAGGTGAGTTTTGGCTTTGAGATAAGGTAGAGTTGAACCTCATTTCCAGTAAAGTTACATACAAATATTCTTGTGAGACTTAGCAAATATTCTTTCACACTGAACACCTATGTGAACCTCATCTATTTTAAAAGGTACAATAATCATAAATGCCAACATGTAACAATTCTTCAGCTTCATCTATATACAGAAAGTAGATGATATGTTTTTACTCTGTTGAGAGCCACAATTTAGTCAGAATGATGCCTGGCATTTTTGGGAGAGGGAATGGTTGAAAGATGACCCTGCTCCGGGATTAGGATGGCTCTGGTATTAGGGCGGATCCTGCAGCTTGGGCGCCCACTACTTTGGAGTTCCCATTGAGTTCTCGCGGGGTTCTGAGAGAATTGATGTACAGAGCCCAGTGGAGGCAGTGTGTTCCCAGGAAGTGTGTGTAGAGTGCCGGTGAGAGTTCAGTAATAAAGATTGCTGTTTGAACCTTCAAGGCTGTGTGGCGGCTTGGTTATTTTGTGCCCAGCCAGACTGTGGCATTACTCCTACTCTAGAAAAATGTAGAATGTGTCTCCAAAACTTTGAATATGGTCTCTTATTATTTTTTATGGATTATGTAATGCTGTAGCTATGAAAGATTATCAGTCAGGTATCTGGTAAAGAAACATTTGAATGTTTTTTTTTTTTTTTTTTTTTTTTTTTTTTTTTGCTTTCAGAACACTGTTACCTCCATGAGAACAAGCCCACAATACTTGTTTAATCATGAGTTATTTTGGGAAAAAAACATCAGGGTGTTTTATTGGCAGCCAGATTACACTCTAAAGTTCAGTGTACTTACCAACCATCAGCTAATCATATGCAGCAAAGATTCCAACTGAACTGAGCCTAAATTGACGACCATCCCAAATATGAGCTAATAAGTTTTAGAATGAGTTAAATAGTGACAGATAATTAGTTAATTTATTCACTATAGGCTGGATGCCAGGAATCAATCATATGATGTGCAAAGGTTGTATGAAAAACAGCAGTCATCTTATGGACAGTGATTTATTTTTTCTTCATTAAAATTTTGTTGACTCTATTAATAAACTGTATTGAACTATAGAAAAATATTTATAGACATATATGCCTTTAGTTGTGAAAATATTCTCCCACTACCTTATAAATTTGGTATGAATATTAGCACAATTATAAAAGCCAAATACCTCAATCCTGCCTCTAGTGTCAAGGTAAAATTGCAAATAAGTTTCCCTTTAATGTATTTATATTGTAGAGTCTGGGCTACCAAAAAATCTGAAGACCTGGCACCATGCACTTCCTGTGACACCAATTCTTTATGTTACCATGTGGGATCTGAAATGGGAATGAATCTGTTCTTAGAATCTAGTGAGAAACAATGCCCACATTTGTACTGTTCTGGGTTGGAGCTGCCAGCTGTCTCAATGTGCACTGTCTCTCCTGTTCTTTGACCCTGTTGAGAATATGTCCAGGAAGTGTATTCCATCACCTAGGACATAAAAATGAGTGGTTCAGGCCTTTCATCTTGCTGATGTCAATGAATCCATAGCTCTCAATGTGAAATTTGAATACAGTAAACTGAGATATACCTGAGACTTCAGATAAATGGTGAATATTAAGATAGTTTTCCAAAAGTGCATGTATGTATTAATAAATTCATAGTGTCAAGCCATGATAATATATTGAATATAGTGTTTTAGTTACAATTTGTTTAAGCTCTTATTTTCTTCTTCTCCTTCTCCTCCTTTTCCTTCTCCTCCTTCTCCTCCTTCTTTTTCATTTAAGGACAAGGTCTTACTGAGTTTCTTAGTGCCTTACTTTTTGCTGAAGGTAACATTGAACTCACAGTTCTCCTGCAACCACCTCCTGAGCCACTTGGATTACAGGTGTATGTCACTGTGCCTGACTTTTGTTTTTCATTTTTTATTTGAATAGAAAAAACTTTAAAATTATACTTGTGAGTCTCTTTTTAGGGGTGAGAAATGTGGGCACTCCTAGGCCTCGAAGCTTTTGAGTGGCTTGTTGCAGTGGCCAATGTTTTGGCCATTCTTGAAGAGATATGATGCTAAGGTCAGCACCTGTGTCCAGCAGCCCATTGAATTCATGACCCTGAATATTTAGTTTTAGCATTGGGCGAGAATCTAAATTTAAAGACAACATAGCCCAATCTACACCTGTGGAGCCTAATCCTCTGGAACCTCTTTCTACATTAAGACTAGAGAACTTATTATGTAGGCTGGGTATTATTAACAACTATGTTATTCTATCTCCAGGTGAAATTACTGATATACCTCCTGGAGAACTAGCTATAATTTTTATTTCACCTACATAATTGGGATAAATTACCCCAGGACTTATCATAAGTCCTTTTAATGTAGATGAACTACGTCCCAATAATAAGCCTACTGTTCCTTGGGGAAGAGGTCCTTTTACTCCTGTAGGAATGATTTGAACTCCCATCTCTGGAGTTAATACTGCTCTGGCAGAGGCGCAGATGTCCAACCCTGTGCTCCCTCAGGTTTATCTGATGGGGGATTTAATGGACAATGTGTCCTGGGCACCACCCTGATGGTGTTGCTGGGTTCCTCCACTGCCCTGTATATTTGTGGTTGTGGGCCCCCCAGTCCTTTTTTTGGCAATGAAGCCTGATGCCTTTCTCCATGATATCGTGGGTAAATACCTGATCCTTGTCTGTTTTTTGATAAGGGAGTACCTTCTATGGTGGTTTGAGAACGGCATTCATTAGCCCAATGTCTCCCTCTATGGCATCGTGGGCAAATACCCGGTATTCTATTCCTTTTATTTCTAGTTTTGTTAAACCCTCCTCTTATGGGGCAACTCCTTTTAAAATGTCCTGTTTGTTCACAATTATAGCATGTTTCTGCCCTGGCATCTAAAGCCTGTTGTACTGCAGCTGCCAAGACTTGCCCTTGTTCATTAACATCTCTACATAATTTAATATATGTGTTTAAATCTTCATGTCTCCATGGTCTAATAACCTCTCTGCAGCAATGA
The DNA here is from genome assembly GCF_045843805.1 of Urocitellus parryii. Taxonomy (NCBI): domain Eukaryota; kingdom Metazoa; phylum Chordata; class Mammalia; order Rodentia; family Sciuridae; genus Urocitellus; species Urocitellus parryii. The sequence continues at coordinate 112,294,110 of NC_135537.1, read as the reverse complement.
TTTGCTTGGTCATAAGCCAGTTGTTTTATTAATGGCATTGCTTGTTCTGTGTCACCAAAAATTTTGGCAGCTGTCTGAATAAGCCTATCTACAAAGTCAGCGTAAGGTTCATTAGGTCTCTGTATTACCTTAGATAGCTGACCTTGTAAGTCTCCATGTCCTTGTAAAGTCTTCCATGCCCTAACTGCATCTGCAGCAATCTGTGTATATACAGCAGGATCATATTCAATTTGTTGCCGTTGACCCTCATAAGGTCCTTTTCCTAACAACATATCTAGATTTCTTTGAGGGTAACCGGCTGCTGCATTTCGCCTAGCTGTCTCCATGCAGAATTCCTCATTGGCAACCTCCCATAACAAATATTGTCCTCCATTTACCACAGATTTACACATGCTAGCCCAATCTGCTGGCGTCATGTCCAAGTTAGTAATGGACTCGACCATGCTTACCGTGAAGGGAGCTTGGGGACCATAGGTTGTTACAGCCTCCTTTAACTGCTTCACTGTTTTAAAATCTAAAGCATGGTGAATTCACTGCCCTCCTACCTGTTCAAATACAGGGCATGCTAATCTTTGAGGTCCTGTCTCAGGATCCCACTTATCAACTATGGGGTTTGAGGGCCACTCAGCTGTCTCCATTGGTGGGGCTGTTGGTTGAATTACACCCTCTGGTAATAAAATGGAGTTACTAACAGCCTCTTGTTGTGGCCTTTTTCCTAATAACCCCACAATGTGGTTTTAGGGAAGTTCCAGGTTTAAGATTATTGCTGCGAGGAATAGGGCGTTTCTGCTGCCTGAGTTCCCGCTGAGTTCTCGTGGAGAATAAGTTTTTGGGACGTGAATTTGGTGGGCAGAACTTGGATTTTCCCCAGAACGTGTTTGTAGAGGCCGGGAACACCTTAAATTTGTCTTAAACCGGGAACACCTTAAATTCAAGGATCGGGAAACTTCCTCAAACCTGATCAGCTCTAAAACCTGGATCCGCCCTGGTCTTTGAGCAAGGTCACCTTACTAAAGCATACATGCAATGTCCCATCGAATGTCCTCTAAGCAGCATGGGGTACACTGGCAAGGAGATTTCGATGCATCATTCCTACTTGGCAATGGCCCTCAGCACTCTCTTTCCAAAATTATACTTATTAATCTTCACATGAGAGACTCCATTTTCTACAGAGGGCTTATTTTTTTAATATACAAGAACCCCTCTCCTCCCCACTAAACTTACTTAGAAAATTACACTGGTTTCTTGGGGCTTCTGCCCAAGTTTCTTCCTTATGAACCATTGATATTTCCGCAAAACTCCTCTAAATATTGTGAGAAATAGAAGTGGCTTTTTATTTGGAAAAGTAGTTGTGATTTAGGATTATCAGTGGAACCCCTTGGGGCCTTATTGAATCACTTCAACAGCTGTCAGTAATAATATGTCCTTTGCTGGCCACAACATAATGTATTGATATGTATAAAGCAATGTTATAAATTGGAAAAAATATGTTTTTTTTAATAATTTATCAGCATTATTATGCCACAAAATAATTCAGTCTTATGAATAATACAGAGATTTTTGTGAGCATTATGGTGCTCTAGATAATAAACTTACCCTGTTCTCTGGCCTGCTAGGAGAGTTGTAAAGCAGAATATATTAGTTCACCTTTGTGATAATAAATAATTTTAGTGTGTCAGTAAGTTCTAGCTAACATTTACTTCTGATGTCTTAAAGAATAGTGTGTTCTATATGCTTCTGGGAGTGTATATACTGGCTCTGACTCTCCTGGGTAATGTTTCAGTGAGTGATATGATCAGATAACAAGTGGCACTATTTCTCAAGTATTGACATTGTGATATCTCCTGTAGTTTTATTTCCTGTAGTAGCTGATTTTGTCCTAACTGGATCTGTAGTTTTTGTGTGTATTTTTAATATGATTTTTTAAAAGTGGTTTATGAACTTGTGCACCTTTTCTAAGTGATATCACCCTTCTTTCTCAGTTATTTTTGCATGGATCAGGAATCAATAAGTCCTTACTGTTCTTGTTTTATCTTCTTGACAAAATACAGATACCCTTATAGAAAACGTTTCTCTTGAAACTGAAATAGCTATCAATTCATCACCTCCTCATGTGTTCCAAATGGTAACAAGACATTTGCATTGGTAGCAAATCATAATTGATGATATAAATATAATTTAGGGTAACATGTTTACATAAACTTTGTGAGAATAGCCAAGCTTCCTGTGTTTATTAATTTCTCCTACACTAAAGTAAGGGTGGTGATTTTTGCATAGGAAGAAAAACTCTGATATTCAATCATTCTTTTGGCTGATAACATACAACTGAATTTTTAACATGTTGTAATTTCCTCACAGGATAACAAAGAAGAAATAAATTTATAAGAAGCACTTTATTGAAAGTAATAGCTTTTCTACAAGATGTGAAACATTTCATTTTGTTTTTATTTTCTTAAAACTGCATAGACCAATTCTGAGAAAGTACTTAAGCACTTTCTTTATTTATATACATTTTTGGATTTTGATGGGTCTTTTTTTGTTTATTTTGTTTATATGCAGTGCTTAGATGAAACCCTGTGCCTCATACATGCTAAGCAAGTGTTCTACCACTGACTCACAATCCCAGCTGTAGGCAAAAACACAGGTCTTTCAGCTCTTTCTTGATGTGAAGAATTTCTCACCCATGCCTCTGCTATCTTGATCTAAGTATTGATACATTTACGTCACAATGATACAGTGATTTGATGCACATACACAATACCATTTACTGCAACAAAACAGCATGGTTTATAACTTAAATCCATTTTAAGCATTCAAGCTAATTAGAGTCATAAAGCTATAAGAATAGGGCCTTTTAATCCACTGGTATATTAATCTATATAAGATGGGTGGGCTTTTTATACAAAAATCCTGAAGTAGTCCTGAAGAATATTTGGATTGAAACAGGTGGAAAATAATGGTTGAGGTCCACTGCTCTTTTGTGTTGCACTAATATTAATGCAGAGACCATTAGGAGCAGCACACTAGCTGAGCTGAATAAAGATGGCCACTTTCTAAGAAAATCAGAATTTATATAATACAGGACCTTTTAGATCACATCAGGTTGACTCCTTTGGAAGGCAAATGTGTAAGCCTTGCAGCTCACAAGACATGACATGGCTCATCCACATTCCACATGGCTTGTGAGGCCTCTGTTTGGCAGCAGAAGACCCTCAACACTGGCTCTCAAAAAAAAAAAAGATTCCTGCAGTCCAATATTGGCGTTAGAAAAGTGTAGTTTTTAAACTATGGTGAGAGCAATTTTGAAGACAGATGCCTTCTGTTTATTTCCAGAAAAAAAGACAGTAAGGAAAATATGAGTGATAAAGTCCTTTTCCATGAACTCCTTTTTGTTTTGCTTTGTGAGCATGCCCTATAGAAGAAAATAGAATTCTGACTGTGAGGGGAAATCTGGAACTCCAGTGATTGTTATAGAAGAACAGGAAATGCTGACACCAAGAGTATGCTATGAAATATTTAGCATAGGACTGCCTACTTCTTTGAGAGAAGGCTCTGTGGCAAATAGAAAATGCTTGTAAAATCTTTTCTTTTGGTTTCATGAAACCTAGAGTTTTATTTGATGTTTGAGATCCATTGTGCTTTGAAATGTAATCTTCTTAGCATCCCTGCCATAGGTTTATATGAAAGGTGATTTAACGAACTGTGGTGGGCTAACATCCATTGCTTTTTTCATGGGAAACATTTTCTACTAAAAAAAATTTTAAATTGCCAATACTCTTTAATAGGGAATTTTATACATCATTGAGTGGAGGCTTTCTTAAAATGCTTTTATTCAAACACATCTTTTTTTAGAGAGAGAGAGAGATTTTTAATATTTTTTTTTTAGTTGTTGGCGGACACAACATCTTTACTTGTACGTGGTGCTGAGGATCTAACCCAGGGCCATGAGCATGCCAGGCGAGCGTGCTACTGCTTGAGCCACATCCCCAGCCCCCCCAAACACACCTTTTATTTAAAATATAGAAATGACTGGCTTTACAAAGCCAGTCATGTAAAAAAAATTCAGACACTTTAAAATAAAAGTAAACAGATCACTCACATTATATTTTCTTTTTTTTAGAGAGAGAGAGAGGAAGAGAGAGAGAGAGAGAGAGAGAGAGAGAGAGAGAGAGAGAGAATTATTTATTTTTTAGTTTTCGGCGGACACAATATCTTTGTTTGTATGTGGTGCTGAGGATGGAACCCGGGCTGCACACATGCCAGGCAAGTGCGCTACAGCTTGAGCCATATCCCCAGTCCCAGGTTAATACATTCTTAAAAAGAAAATGCAATGTAATAACCATAGCAATGGTATATTAATTTTAAAGAGCTTTTTAAGCTACACTTTTTTTAAAGAGAGAGTGAGAGACTGTGAGAGAGAGGGAGAGAGAGAGAGAGAGAGAGAGAGAGAGAGAGAGAGAGAGAGAGAATTTTAATATTTATTTTTTAGTATTTGGCGGACACAACATCTTTGTTTGTATGTGGTACTGAGGATCGAACCCAGGCTGCACGCATGCCAGACGAGCGCACTACCGCTTGAGCCACATCTCCAGCCCTAAGCTACTCTTTTAATACATATTTTCTTTTATCTTTCTAAAAACCTCTAGAATGTGTAAATTTATAAATATACACATTGAGAAATAAGAGATCCTATGGCAATAAGTAATATATCAAACTGACAAAACCTGATAAATTCAGTGCTAGAATTAACAGTTTTCCTGAATTGCAGGTCAATAATCTCTAATGCAGATAGTAAGCAAAGCATTAAAATAACTAAATAACTCTAATTGAAATGATTCAGCAAACTATTTGGCATGACCATATATGTCCTCGATTTTAATCAAATGTATATTAGATTTATTTCATAATATATAGGTTAATTTATTCCTTTATGATAATTATCTCTTTTTTGATAAAAGACCTCTAGTAAACATCCTCATTTGGCCTCAGAATGTGTGTACAGTAAGAAAAAAAAGTCTCAAGAGTTCTTTCTATTATATTCATAATATATTTTTCACATATCCCCAAGGCCTTTCACATACTGGTCAGTCACACACAGCAAGCAATATGAAAATTCATGAAGTTTTGCAGTATAACATTGTTATCCTCCCAAGCTATTTCTAAGAATTCTGTGTGTTTTATTGAAAACATCAAAGAAAATAAATATGTCTTTTTAAACCCAGAACTTGAAATGACACTGGACTCAAGAGATCAAGTTTATGAAGACAGGAGTTGTGTGTTATGGCTTCTGTTTATCTGCAGAAGAGCTGTCAAGGTGAAAGGGGTTGTGTGAGAATGGCTTTAGGCCTGAGCCTAAGCAACTCCTGTAATGCCAGATTCATGGGACCCCAATAGACCTCCAGGAGCTGAATCTGATGCAATCACACAAGAGTGTTTATTGTTAGCTCAAGCCTGGACTCACAACCATTTCAGATGCAGTGGTACCAAAGGGTGAGTCTCCACCCTTAGTTCAGTGAGGATTAATAGATTTGGGGGGATACTGTATGCATCACAATATCACATAGCCAATCACTTCACATCACAGAAAAGTCAAACAACAACTCTTAACATTGATTAGCACATTCATTGGCAGGAACAAGTTGGGTAAGGGTGATTGGTTAGTTCAAGTTGTGGATACATTTGAACTAATTGGTTTAAGCCATGAGGGGTTGCAGGAGTGTATATGATAAACTTGCAGGGTTGCCTAATCATGTTACCAATCAACAAAACTACTTGGAAGGTCACCTGGCGGTTCAGGTATTTTCTCTCTCTCATGCTTTTTGTGGTAGCTAGGGGGTTGCAATGGGTCCTAACCTAGTGTAACTGAGTCAGAATCACTTGGCATGGAAGATCTCTCCAGTTATTTACAAACAAACAACTCATCAGGTTGCGTATGTGCCTAGGAGCACTCTGGGGTTTTCCATCCACAAGGGTAACTCCCCCATTTGGACAGGCTTTGCTCTGAGGTAGAGGCTGGTTTCTCAAAAATGGAGTCACATCAGTTTCTCACTCCATTTAAAAAACTCCATTTTGAAACCTGAGGTCATTATTAGAGGTCATTTATCACCAGGCACACCCACAGAGCCCTCTAATATGGCCTCAGACAAATTACTTCCCCTCACCCTGATAAACTGAATAAAGCCTCTGGCAAGCTTTCCTCTCCTGATAAGAGTGAAAGGTGAGAATATCAGGATGGAGACCACCAGATCAGATATTTCTGACCTCAGGGTAAATGATGTCATGGAGAAATCGGGTGGCACCTGATAAGAATTACAAGGTGTGGTCAAAAAATCCCAAAATTTAGTATAAAAAATAGAGTGAATAAACTGGGATTCAGCCAGCCTAAACAAGTATGTACTCCAGTTGGAGAGCCTGATGAGGACCTGCACTGACATTCCATCACTTGCCATCATTTTCCGATTCTCTGTGTGATCCTCACTGCTCTCAAACTCTACCGCCTTGACGGGACCTTTGTGAGAGCTGCAACTTCTCCCTGTGACTCTCTCCTCAACTGGTCATCTACTCCACACCAGATGCTCATCAGTTCACAACCTTGTAGGTGGCAGAGGAGATTGAATAAGCCTTTAATCTCTGATACTCTTGGCTGTGCCCTTCCAAAGCCTGATTTTAGGTAGTTTTTACTGAGTCTCTGGAAACCAGGAATTGAGAAACAGAATGCATCAGTGGAAAGCTTTCCAACACTCATCCTGGTGAATATATGAATAGACTGCTACTTGCTTTGCAGATGGGCAACACCTACTATGTTCCTAAGTTTCTGTATTTTTCCAGAATTTTGGCCACTCTCCAGAAGGGGCTCGTGATTTTGTGTCCAAGATATGTACCAGCTCCAAGCTCTGTGAAATGGCCATGTCCTGGATTGCTGAAAAGAATGCCAAGCATCTCAGAAAATGCAGAAATCAGTGTGACCTTTAAGTCTCTCGGTGGAGAAACCCTGCTTTGCTAAATAGCAACCCAAATAGCATGATCAGGAACTGTCAATGCCCTAGTGTTCATCTTGTGGAAAAGTCTGTCCCCAGGCTTCTTTCTTACCTTTGTTCAATTCCCCTGCCGTCAGGAAGGTCTTTGCCTCAGGCCACCCCTTTGTGAAGCCTCAAGAAAACAATTTCAAAATGGAAATGAAGGGGCCTCTCCTGTGGCTCTTTGGTAAAATGCTTTGTGAAGAGATATGTCTGAATCAACCTCTTGGCACTGTGTGAGGCTGTGGATTAGATTCTCAGAACCCCATGAAACTAAATAAAGATCCCATGTGTAGATCCAAAACTATAATTTCAGAAAAGAACAGTAATTTTGGATTAAGTCTCTTGCCTTTTTCTGGTAAGGCTCCTGACCTCCATTTAGTGAGAAAAGGGATTCTTTGGTCAAATGAGTTGTTCCAAGCCCTGCAGTAGCTAGCATATATGTGGTTGGGTTTTTTCATGACTCCAAGACACATAAAGATTCTACCCCAAGCAGTCAGTAGGCCTCTAATTTGAGAAATAGGGCAGTATTAAACAAAGTCTCGTACTTAATCTCATCTAAAATTAGTCAAGTTCCCAATGAAGCTACAGAAACAAAATTTTTATCAACATTCTCTGTTGATAGAAATTTTTATTTGCCAAAGTCAGTTGTAATCATATCCTATGGAGTGATAGTCATATCCTTTCACTAACTTTAGCATCCCAGATCTGGTCTCTTTATTTGTCAAAGCCAGCTTCCCAGTTTCTTCTCTGCCTCAAGGCCTCCCATTCCCATGGGTGAGCCCACTGTCCCTTGTCTAAGGCAGTGTACTCTCACTTGAGTAACTCCTCGTGCTCTGTCTAGTGAGTGTCTCCTTCAATTATCTGTTCACAAAAAGAACATGGAACTACAAACTTTGTCATTGCATCCATCTGGCAAGAACACCTTTCATGATTAGAAGTTGAAAACAACTAGAAATAGAAGAAAGAAAAACAGCTGGATGATATGGTGTATACCTGTAATCCCAGCTATTCAAAGTCCAAGGCAGAAAAAACATAAGTTCTAAACCACCCTCAACCCCTTGACCAGATTCTGTCTCAACATTTTTTAAAGGATCAGGATTTAGTTCTGTGCTTAGGAGAATGCCTACCTAGCATGTGTGAGACCATGAATGCAATTCTTGATACTGAAAAAAAAAGAAAAATGCAAACAACAACAAAATAAAGATCACACATAAGAAATGACCTTCTAATACATTAAATAATCAAAAAATAAAATATTTTTCCCAAAATGGGAAGAAGACGAATTTACGTGCTTTCACTTGTTTTTTTTTTTTTTTTTTTTTTTTAATATATTGGAAATCCTGGCCAGATCAATATGCAAGAAGTACAGGAAGAGAGCATGCCAAATGGAAAGGTAGAAGTATAATAACCTCTGTTTATAAGTGAGATAAAGTTATATCTGGAGAATCTCAAGATTCTCCAAGAAAATAATCACCACAATGAATAAATTCAGCAAAGGTTTCAATACAAAACCCCACACACATAAACTGTGTTTTTCTATACACTAATAATAAAAAATATATAATAATAATATAAAAATATAAAAAATCAAGAAAACAATTTCATCTGACAAGTAAAATAAAATGTAATACTAGACCCAATGTAATACTACCCAATCAAGTAGATCAAACGTGAAGATTTTAAAACAAGCAATGAAACTTAGAATAATACCAAAAAGTGAAAAAATATCAAATGATCATGGGCAGAAACACTTAAACTTGTTAACATATCAATACTACCCAAAGAAATCTACAGTTTCTGTTCAATCCCTAAAAAATTCCTAACTTATTTTTTTCATGAATACCATTTTTTTACATTTTCATTTAGTCATATTCATTTTATATGAAAGTAGAGAATATTTTAATTTATTCATAAAAAACATGCAATACATCTTATTCTAATTAACATCCCAGTCTTCTTGTACATGATGCAGAGATTATTCATTGCAAAAATTTAAAATTCCATCCTAAAATGATAGGGAATGTGAAAGCAAACAATTTCAGAAACATTTTGGACAAGAACAAAATTGGTGGTCTAACCTGTCATAATTTCAAAACTCCATGCTATAAAGTTACCAGTCATACAAACACAAAAGATAGAAATGTTGATTAATAAAACAGGGTAAGAAATCCAGAAATGAAAAAAAAACACACATAAGTTCTCAATTGATTTCTGACAACAGCATTCCATGGAAATGGACAGTCTTTTCCACAAATACTGTTGAGAAAACTGAATAGATAGCTACACAACAAACAAGGAAGTTGGGCCCTTATCTGACACCATGGACAAAAATTAACTCAACATAAATAGAGGACCTAAATATAAGATGTGAAATATAAAACTCATAACACACAAGAGAATAAGCCCATTATAAGGGATTTTGACAGGGACTTTTTGAACAGCACATCAAAATCACAGGCACCAAAAGGAAGAAATAAACTGAACTACATCAACCCCAAAACTTTGATTCATCAATGGACATAGTCAATAGTGAAAAGATGAATCACTAAATGCAAGAAAGCATTTGAAAATTATATTTCTGATTAGAAGTTAACATCTATGATATAAAGAGCCCTTATACCTCAACAAGAAGTAAACAACAACCCAATATTAAAATGGGCAAAGGACTTCCACAGATGTTTCTCCAAAGAAGATATGCAAATGGCTGAGAAGCTCATGGGAAGATGTTCAATATCAATAATAAGTGGAGAAATCAAAATCAAAATCAAAATCAAAATGAGATCCAGCTCCAAAGACATGGTGAAAGAGAAAGAAACAGAAAACAGAAAAATCCCTGATCGGCTCCCATTCTCCAGTCCAGGAACAAAGAGGCACATCCACCCACCACCACAACTAAAAAAGAAAACACCAGTGCTGCTGAGAATGTGATGGAGCCAGAACCCTAGTGGGTTAGAATGCAAAGTAGTGCAGGCTCCATGGGAAACTGATTGGTGGTTCCTCAAATTATCAAAAGGATCATTCAAATGACCCTTCAATTCTACTTCTTTTGAAGAGATTATATGCTTATAATTGCTACAGGATTATTTATTATACTCAAGGGTACATTGAGGAAGAATATTTTTATTTTTAGCTGTGCATTATAGTTATACATAAGCATGGAATATAGTTTGTTCCAAGTCAGTCTCGAGAACTTGCCCTTTCTCTCCCTTCCTCCCTGACCCAGTTTCCTTTCTTGTTCTATACTGGTCTTTCAACCATGTATTTATAGTTTTCTTAACTCGTGCTTTACAGATATACATAAAGGTAAAACTCACTGTGGTCTCTTTATATATGTATATAGGATAGTATAGTCAATTTCATTCTAAAATTTTGCCCTTTTCCTATCCCAAGGAAGATTTTTTTTTTTACGTGTAGCACATGATGAAGTATTATTTGGTCTAAAAAACAAAGAAAATCCTGGCCAATAGTAGAGTAGGGATGGACCTTGAGAATACAGACTGTACAATTCTACTTATATGAAGTACAGTACACAGAGTAATTAAAATAATACAGAAAGGAGAATGGTGACTTCTTAGAGCATGAGGGAAATTGATGATTACTTTCTAACAAATGAGCTTAGATTTTGCAAGATGAGAAAAGTTCTGTGGCTGCATGCTGGTTTCAAAAGAATGAAAAAAATAAGTGTAATGAACACCACTGATGTGCCTTTCCAAATAGCTGACATGGCAAAACTTTGCTGTGAATATTTGAAAATGTATATAAAATTAAACTCATTCTGCTTATTTCCACACAAATAAAAACCAAGTAAATTCTCCACTAGTAGAAACTTATTAAAAGGAAGTTCTCTATGAGTAGAAATGTGAAAGGATCATTCAGGTTGAAAGGATGGATCACTCACTTGGTCATGCTAAGAAATAAAGAATACAATGAGGGTAGCTCCTCAGGAAAATTTAAAATAGGTATCATTGTACAATCAGTTCTTAACTCCTCTCCTAATCTGACTGAGGTGCAGTTGTGTAATAATTATAGAGCTTGTGATGTTGCCAGAGCATGCACACCATGAGGCCAGTCATGTGCACATATGGGCCAAGGACACCACCAAGCTGGGAGAGCCCTGTGGAGACTTGTGCTTAGGGTCTCTGTCTTTGTCTTGGCAGAGGGAAAAATGCAAGGGAGGATGAAACCGGTGGGCAAACAAACAACTCTCTCAACAATTGTCCTTGGATCCGTGAAACTCCTGGCAGTTTCCTTCCAGAGTCAGTCCCTTTGAATCACAATGGCCATACCTCACATCTTGGAGGAAAAGCTCCCCTCACCACTCCTGAGGGACCATCCCTGATAAGCTCCCATCCGCCAGCCCAGGATGCAAGAGGTACATCCACTCACCACCACAACTAATGTAGACAGATGTCAGATAAGAATGAGAAAGCAGAAATCACTGTTGGAGCTCCAGATCAACAGGAACAAGCATCAGTGCACTTGTGAAAGGCTTGCCATCACCAATGTGTTCCTGCCATCCCTTACAGCCACAGATGCCACATGCCACCCAGGCACAGAGACCTGTGAACACCTCTTGCTGAGGCATGTACATGTAAAGATGCACACTCATTACAACCCCTTCCACCATAGATATCATAAAAACACCTCACATTTAAACAGGTGCATGACCCACAACTCACTGCCATCCCACCAAAAACACAGATGCATAAATAACCTTTATCCCTGCTTTCCTTGAATACACACACCACCACTTCCTTTCTAAAAAAATATACTCTATACATACCCACAAATACACATGCCTGTTATCACCCATGTACTGACAGACATGCAATTATATGTATACTTTTTTTCCAAATGCAGGCTTATACATTCCTATATACTCTACACTTCCTGAAAGCATGCACATGATATAACCAAATACTGAGTATGCATGCACACAGAAATACAATATACAATCCCCCTACATACACACAAAAAAATAAACCCTATTTGTTACCAGAAGTCACATAAACAAACCCTAAGTACTCTGGAAAATCTCACAGACTTGATCCTCTCATCATAAATACAATATACACAAAAATCTCTTTGAACTTCCCCAAAATTGAGTGCAACCAGAAATACCCTGATTACAAAAATGTAACATCCTTAACCCTAAATGACACAGGTACAACCACCAACATACACACATAAACATGAGTCCATATTCCCAGAATCACTTGATATGTAAACACCAACTCCCAAAAACTCATAGTTTCCCAACCCTATCCAAATGGACACAACAATGATGTCACATACAATCTAATGATTGTCATTTCCCAAAAGATACATAACACATGTGTGGCCTTAATACATATATTTTACCCTGCACTCTAATGTCACACCCTTCCCTAAAAAAATTAAATTATATTAAAAAATCAATATTTTGTGAATATCAGAAAGTATTCACCAAAATACTCAATTCAAACACTCTTCTTAATAATTATTCATAAGTTCCACCATGTCATAATAACCCATATACACTGTCAGTACCCAATCCTCCTAACTTGTATTCCCATATAAATATAACTCTTATATTCTCTCAGTGGAAACACACACTACCCATTACAGTTTGAGAATGAATACTCAGCCATCACAGTTACTAAATACATTCACAGTCCTAGATTATACAAGTCTGGGAACACACGTGTCTGTCTGAATCTACAAATCCACAGTACTCCCACAGACCCAAAGTACATGCAGCCACTCTCTCACTATTAAAGGGCACAGAACTCACTATTAATGTACAAAACTTGCTCAGACTTTCTGATATACTCAGTCAACAGCACACAACACTGTGGAGCTCTGAAAACCTCAATAGCATAAACTTCCTATCTTCCAGATGCCTGACTGTAAACCCAGAGTTCCTCATGCCCAAATTAAAAAAAATACACAGTAAAATCCAAACAATTCCAATCAACAACCTTCTTCACAAAGTTTCATACATATTCCAGTCGCCTCCAAGAAACACTTAAAATAGATATGAAGTAGGACAGAAAAGGTTGGATACCAGTGGAATTTTCAGAAAGCAGGTTTATTGGCTGTTGCCAACTGTCCAGAGTGTGGCTCATGCCTGAAACATTCTATGGACAGATAATTTCAAAATATTTTGCTTTTTATAACCCATGGGGGAAAAGGACTTGAAGATTCACTTGACAAGTGTTTTTCATTCCATTCTCTAGGCCAGACAGAGGTTTCACACGTATTTACAAAAAAAAAAAAAAAAATCTGGCATTTACAAGAAAGAGAAAGCTACCAACCACAGTAACCTTTTCATTCTTGCTGCTGATCTGACAAGAGAAGAATCTTAATTATGGCAAGGGTCTTTTGTTTGAGAGTATCTGGTGTGCTTCAGGTACACATACCTTCAGACCACACACCAATCAGTATCACCCAAAAAGCAATCACAAAAACACTCCCTCAGTAACTGAATGGAGCAAACAAATTACTTATTAACATGACAACAATTTGTATTCTCAAATGAAAACATATACAATCACCTCTATGTTGCCAACATGCACATACACAGAATGCCTCAGAATATGAAGTTCAACAACAAATCTCAGACATAGACACTGCTAACTCCTCCGACATACTCATATTTCCAAGAATAACATGATCACCTCAAAGCCCTAAACAAGAAAATACACAGCATTCCACTTGAGACATTATCAACAGAATCTATACACATCTATGTGCCACATATACATAATTACAAACACCTCAACATACCCCATGATTCCATTCTCTCCAAATCTCTGAACACCAAAGATTATGTCCCTAAATTCTGTCCTAGACATCATGAACATACACATACATTCTAAAATCTGAAAATGCACAGATCCAACACATAATGGTAAGACAACATCCTAACTCCTCTCAAATGCATTCACAATAGTCACGTACACAATAGTCCACAATACCAACAACACCTACAGACGCGCCACTAAAACCCTAAACACATGTCCTGCCAGAAAGGTACTCTGCCAACACTGACCAAAGAAATCACTCAGAAAATATTTACACAAGACAATCAAAAAGTTCCACACAAGATAATTTATGGTGTCTTGTTTCATATCCTTTCCATACTTATACACATGAAACACATGAGAGCACAAAGTCCTGATGCTAGAGGGACAAGTTCTTGTGTTCTCTCTCTCTCTCTCTCTCTCTCTCTCTCTCTCTCTCTCTCTCTCTCTCTCACACACACACACACACACACACACACACACACACACACAGAACATTACATACATAATCTGAACACTGACACAACCAGTTCAAGGATATTATCTTGTGGGCCCTGCACACAGTGGTAGAGGGGTGAATATGCAGATTTCAGTCACATACCTTGTTGAAAATGTAAGAAAATATAAAAGTGCAAAGGAAACAGCACATTCCCTCCTATAAAACTGAAAGGTACTTGCCAGCCACTCAATAACTGCTCAATATAGAGAAAAACTCTTCAAATAATAAGAGAGTACTCTCAGATAATGCTTCTGGAGATGAAGGTACTCTGGGACACTTAAGGGGTTTCTAAAGGAGAGAATCACCCCAAATCAATTCTTTTGAGTATCCACTGTCAGCCCAGATAGATATCTTCTAGCTGGAAAGCCAGACCATTGTGCAATGTGTGTTCCTATGCCAGGGCTGGGCTTGTTCACCTGGGATCCCCCGTAAGCCACATCAGCTCCAATTTCTGAATGGGGTCTGCAGTGTTCTCACATAAGAGACCTTTGGCATAATTACATGCCCAAATTCTAATCCTAGGATGCATTAGTACTTCATTCATACTCATGGTTGAGTAATATTACATTGTATGGATATACCACAATTGTTTATCCATTTGATTGTTTTTGAACTTGTGGATTATTTCCACCTTTTCAGTGAACATCTGTGAAAAATAATTTTTTGATGGAGAAAGTTCCTATTTTTATTATTTTTTTCATATGATAATTTTGTGGTTAGCTTTTCGGGGGGACTTCTAGACTTCCTTATCATATTGCTGTGCAGAAATTGATCATGTGTTTAAAGGACTCAACTTGCATCCTGAAGTCTTCTGCCTACAGTCCTGCCAGGTATTATCTGAGTGGAAGCATTTAGAGCCTTGAAATGTGCCCTAACTGTTCAGCAGTGAAACCCTGGATGGACCGTGAAGGAGAGTTTGGTGCAGCATAGGACAGGGGTGGAAAGTCAAGACTCAGCCACCCATCCATCCACTGATTAACCATCCACTGATTCACCATCCACTGATTCACCATCCACTGATTCACCATCCACTGATTCATTAGTAGAATGTCTATCACATACCTACCTCACACCAGTCCCTGTGCTGGACATGGGAAGACGTGCATAAGGTATAGGTGACTCCTGAAGGGCTTATGACCTTGGGGTGGGGGAAACAGACACACAAATGACAATCAGGCCATGCGTGGTGGCCTCCACCTGTAATCCCAGCTCCTCAGGAGGCTGAGGCAGAGATCACCCAGCTCATTTCTGGGAAGGTAAAGCAAGTGAAAGCTAACAGGGGTCTCTTCTGGGGACAGGGCTGGGTCAGGGATGTTGTTCTGCTCGCCTCTGTAACTTGAGAGCCCAGCACATAGTAGGTGCTTAGTATTGCCTGGCATATAGTAGTCACTCAGTAAACGACTGTCAGTTGTGTGGATTCATGTTTCCAGGGAGTGACCTGACCTTTAGTTTTCTGCCCTTCTCTGTGGTGGTGATTGGTTCTCATCATGGGTGAATACAAAACAAAGGTGATTCTCAGTTTTTAAGTGTGATCCTTCGTCTTCTGACCTTCCTCACCCATCACTGTGCCCAGGAGGATTCCAGCTTCCATTCACATGACGATGTGCAGCCATCAGTACAAAAGTGTTGCTCTGAAAAACGGGGAGAGAACTGGCTGGCCAGCCACAGGTCTGTTTATTTAAAAGGGGAAACTCCCGGCAGGTGAGCGAGGGCCTCCCAGCCTCCCTGCCTCCCACCTCCGCTCTGGGTTCTGCGCGGGAATCTGGTGCCCAGGGCTCTACCAGGCCCCAGGTCGCCTCACAGAATGAGCCTGGCAGGGGATGGGGAGCTCCTGGCAGGGACGGGTGGTCTCCACCCACCCAGGCAGGACCTCCGAGACATGCGGGGAGGCCACGTGTGTACCCCAGCCTCAGCCGGGTTGGCTTTTCTGGGGCCATTTCATCCCTGCCACAGTACCACGGACGGGACCTTGGATTCCCCAGGGGTGGGTGTGACCAGAGTTGGGTGCCGCAGTCCAGTGCAGCAAAATAACCAGGGGGTGACAAGCAACTTGTGTAGATTGATACAGCAGGAGTGGGAGCTGTTTATTGTAGGACAACAGAGGTATTGATACATTCCACACAGCTTATCTTAATTAGCATAAACTAGGTACAGCAGTCAACCAATAAGAAATATCCACACTTAATGGCTCGCTGGAGTTACTTAACAAACCACTCCCTCTGGCAAAATGCCAGGCGCCATCTAGACTTGTGTACAGACCCTAACATTTGCCAGGTGCCATCCTGACTTGTTTACAGACAAACTCTAACAATTCCCCCTTTTGTTTAACTTAAATAACGACCATAGTGGTTTTTACACAAACACCATAAATAATCTGCTACAAGCAGAAGGGGAGGATACAAAAATGCCACAATACCAAGCCAATTGATGGCTCCATGCAAGAAAGTCCTTGGAAAAATTATACCAGCAATGACATCGTTAGCAAAGATACCGAGTTACAATTTGTTTTAAATTAAAGTTTGTTTTCTCAGTCCAGATAAAGCAGTGTCTCAGCAGATTAACTCACAGTCCAGGTAAATCACAGTCCAGGTAAATTCTGCAGGCAGCTAGCTTAAATAAGTTCTGCAGGCAGCTAGCTTTGGGGACATGTGTCTATAACCTCATGACAGACAACTGGGTGGATGGGCAGTTCTCAAAGGGCCTTCTCCCTCCCCCAAGGTGAATGCTCCATCCTTTATGGGCTAAATCAGGTCCCCCCAACTGCCACCAAACCCTGTGTTGAAGTCCTGACCCCAGTACCTCCGAATGCGACTGTGTTTGGATTTTTCAAAGAGGTAACTGAGGTAATGTGAGGTCATCGAAGACAGCATGGCAGGTTCTTCTATGTAGAGCAGATCTAAAAAGGAGACACAGTGAGGGAGTAGGTGGCTTTCTACAAGCCAAGGAGAGAGGCCTCCCAAGACGTCCACCCTGCCAGCTCTTGGCCCTGGGTTTGCAGCCCCCAGAACCAGGAGAACATAGATCCCCATTGCTCCAGCCACCCGGCCCAGGATGCTCTGTTACAGCAGTGCTCGAAGACTCATACGGCCCCGGGAGTCAGTTTCCTGGTGGAAGACACAGTGAAAAGGTTGGTGCCTCAGTGGGCCCTCAGTCTGTCACCCAGCCAGGGGTAGGTCGTTCCGACCTCCTGGGGGTGACCCCACTGTGAGGCCTGAGTGTAGCGGGAGTCACCCTCAGGTGGTTCCCCAGAACCAAAGCCCCAGGCTGCCTCCAGGACAGCCATTGCCAGTCCACCCCGGAGCACTCCACCAGCCCCACCTTGTTCTCCAGATGGGCACCTTCTGGGTTGACCAACAGGGGACAGGTTTCCCTGAGCTCAGCTCAGAAGGGCCTGGCTAAGGCTGTTTGAGTCATGCTTGGGGGGGGGGTCTTTAGCCTCCCTGGGGGTTACCTGTGCAGACACTGGCCCAGGAGATCCCCAAGACGAACTTGCCAGCCACACTGTCACCTGCAATGTGTTATGTAGATAAGTGTCCAAGTGTGACTGTACCCAAGGCCAGGGCGGGGCCAACAGGGAGAAAAATACTGATAATTATCCCCAAATAAATAGATGAATAAAACTGCCCCACCCACATGACACTCAGTCATTGGGTCAAGAGAATTTAGCAAAGCCCAGATCTGGGGTCTGAGGGACCCCAATCGACCCACTGTTGTCACCCAGGAGTTGACATCAAACAGCCACGCCAGCTCTGTGTCCACAGGGCCTGTTAGGTAGCCCTAGATAAAGACCAGGCACAGCTCTTCTGTTAGTCTCCTGGGGGACCTTCCCAAGCCCCAGTGTCATCAGCACCCCCTGGAATCTGGAGGTGCAGAGGGGGTGCTGTGGGCCTCCTCTCAGACCCTCAGTGATGTCAGCTCATTCTTGCCACAGGGCCTTAGCACAGGCCGCTCCCCTGGCCTTCACACTGAGACTTCTAATGCTGCCTGCGGTCTTCACCCTCCAGCCGCCTTTCTGACCGGGCTGCCCTCCTCCCCTACCCTCATGGCTCCTCTTCACTTCCTCAGGGTCACTTATTGAATCTTCCAATTTGACTTCCATGATGTCTTCTTTGCTCACTGTAGGTCCTCCCACTCAACAGGGAGCCAGCAGGGTCCAAGATGTTACCGCACTATTCCCCAGGGCTCCAGGGCTGACCACAGACCTAGCATGTAGGTGCTCAATAAAACGACTGCTGGTGAACTCACTGATGGGCGGAGTCAGTGCTCGGGTCTCTGTGCTGTGGGTAAAGGAGTGAGTGGCCGTAAGGTGTGTAGAAAGGTCAGTCTCCTGTCCGTCACATGAGCTGGCACTGACCGAGTGCCCAGCCCAAGGCCTGACCCGGAAGGAACTTTCACAGTTACTTATTGAGTTGTCTTGCTGCTTGTGCTGTGTAGACTGCAGAGTAGGCTCCGCACAACTGAGAACTGCCAAGTGGACACAGCCCTGACACACCCACAGGGACACAGGGGACAACGACGTCCAGAGGCCTCCAGGTGGTCTGAGGTGAGGAAAGCAAGGCTCAGAGAGAGTGATACACTGCCCCAACGACACACAGCACTCTGAGACAGGTGTGTACAGGAGTTGGAGCTCTGGTCTTCATCCCCCGTGGTGACCATGTGTCTCCAAGAAGATTCCTTCCCTTGTGGCCCTTGCTACATGGCCATAAAGGGTCTGGGGGCTCCAGCAGGGTTGGAGAGGTCAGGCACACCCCTGTTCCTAACCCCAGACCTCTAGCCTGCCTCATGGTGATCCGTAGTGGCCGCTTGGTGGCACTGTGGAGTCACCACTGACTGGCAGCCACCCCGGCGACCCCAGTCCAGTCCAGCTTGACCGAGAGGCCTCAGGGGGTGCTCTGTGCTGACCTTATTCCAGACGAGGAGGGGGAGACGTGGAGAGGGGCCAGCATCCCTGCCAGAGCCTCAAGGCTTGTCTGGGAGGAAGGAAGCGGTTTACTGAGCACCTACTGCGCGCTGCTGGGAACCGCCCCCACAACAGGGACCAGGGAGCTGAGGCCGAGGACATGCAAGGGGAGATCTACTCTGGCTCCCAGTTGGAGGCTGGCTCCTCTGCTTCAGCCAAAGGCCAGGGAGGCCACGCAGAGGGCTGTGCCGATGGGCAGCAGCCAGCCCAGGGCCCCTGGTGGGTGGGCGGGGGAAGGACCCCTTCACGGCATGTGCCCAGCAGCCATTAACTCACCGAGCTCCATCAAGGTAAGAAACCTCATCTCCTGTCCCTTCCCCAAAGCCACCTCTGAACACTGCTGCCCCAGGGACCAAGCCTTCCACCCCGGGGACCTCCTGCCCCGGTGTGGGTCACCCACCCCTCACTTCCACCCGGGGCAGGAGCAGTGTGGTCCCCCGTCTGTGTCCCTGGAGACACAGGAGAGGTGACAGGAAGGACCTGAAGACAAAGACAGTCATCGAGATACAGCGGGCCATCTCAGCCCCACATCCCCCACAAGCCCCAGACTTGGACACCAGTAAGGACCCACCTCACAGGGGTGAGGACACGACCCGGCCAGGACGTCCTGCTGCAAGGCACGTTCCTTCCCAGAGGGGACAGGCTGGCTCCCCCTGCCCCACCCCTGGCCAGACCCCCCAGGCCAGCAGGGACGGCTGGACAGGTGGGTGCCCCGGGGCCCACCAGGAGGCTGGGTGCAGAGGGGTATCCACTGCTCCCTGAGCCTACACACACACACAAATGGTAAGCCCACCAAGAATTGTTTGTATTTGTTATAGTCCTTCCCGACCTCAGCTATGCAGGTGTGCATACAGGGGTGATCGCGAACTCACACAGATGTGCAGCTAATATCGGGCTCTGGTGGCCCCACCTGCACCTTCAACAGCATCTGTGCCTTCGATGAGGGGTGCTGATGTTAGCTTTGGTCCTCACATGAAACAGAGCCTTCCCTAACCTGGGCCTCCAGAGCCAGATGCCTCTGGATTTCCATCCCAGCCTTGCCCATTCTACGCAGAGCACCTTTGGGCAGCGGACTCGTGCTCTCTGAGTTCCGACTTCACTCCCTTCCCCCTGGGCTTGCTGGAATGTGGCACAAAGCAAGTGGAAATGAACATGTCCCACAACTAGGAAGCAAGAAAAGCAGGCCGCAGATTTTCACTGCTCTCTCTCAGAACAGGGCATGGAGCAGGACTGAGGGCCAATCAGTTTCTGTGAGGTCTCTCTGAGGAAGGCAGACACCAGACTGTCCCCAGGGATGAGCAGTGGGCTTCAGGGGAGGGGACTGACTTTTCTAAGTGCTCCCTTGGGCCCCACACAGTGCCAGGCATGCTCCAGGCCTCAGCTCAGCCCATCTTCAAAGTAGTTCCAAGCGCAATTAGGGATCCCCTTTATCAGTGAGAAAACGGAGGCCCAGGGAGGAGGATTCACACTATGAGTCTGTTCTGATTCTGGAGCCTGCTGCATGGAGTCAGCCAGACCAGAGGGGGATGTCAGGCCAAGAGGCAGCACAGGGGAATGGACAAGTGGACTCCTACCAGGGGAGCAGTGTCCCAGTAGGAATTCAGACAGTGCCAGAAACCCCAAAGCCATTTTCTAACCCTGGGAAAATGGCCTAGAGTTTGGGCTGGCATGCTCTGTGTGGAGGCTGTGGGAGGGGAGCTGACAAGGCCTCCTCCCTGCCCCATCCCAAGACACCCTGAATGGGTCACAGAACTTCAGCAAAAGGGAGGCAGAGGAGGCCTTAGATATCTCCCTCTCCCAGCCACTCACTGGAATCTCCTCGTGTTGGACACCCTGCTCCCCACCCCAGAGAAGGCCCCATGTTAACAGATACTGACTTCAGCCATTTGGGGTAAGGTCTGGGCATTAGGAATTTCACCGGCTCTTGAGGGAAGTCCAATGCTCATACTCAACTGCTCCTACTTTGCTTTCCACACCACACATGATATTTTACAGTTGCAGAAGCAGAGGCCCACAGAGAAGAGGCTCAGCAGAGGACACTCTTCCTTCAACTCAGGTTTATGAATCTGTTTAGGGCTCAGTCACATGGAAAGGCCTTCCTCAGAGGACCAACAAGGGAGGTGAGAGGGTCCTCAGAGCTACAAAATAGTGTGAAGATGAGAGTCCTGATTGGCAGGAACTAAGAGCACACCGTACTGTGCTGGAGGCCCCTCGCCCCAGGTGCAGCCTTTGAACCTAGAGCTTCTCCTGCATCTGGGGGCTGGGAAGAGCCTGGGGCAAGGAATCAAGAATCTGGATTTAGGTCTCACAGCAGCCACTAGCTCTTTTTGGATCTTGGAAGAGTCCTTTTTCCACTCTGGGCCCCATTGTTACTCATTGACAAAATGGAAGGAGATTTAAATATCCCTTAAACAAGGATTGTTTTTCGAGTTCTGGCATACTCCAGTTCTAGAATAGATAACATTTAAATAACCTGCATTATGGGTGGTGCACACCTGTCATCCCAGTGGCTCAGGAGGCTGGGGGCAGGAGGATTGCCTGTTCAAAGCCAGCCACAGCAACTTAGTGAGACCATATCTCAAAAGAAAAAATAAAAAGGGCTGGGGATATGGCCCAGTGCTTAAGTGCCCCTGGGTTCATTCCCTGGTAGGGAAAAACAAAAAAACAGACGGGATTGTGATTTTTTTTGGGGGGGGGGAGGGGTGTTACCAGGGAATGAACCCAAAGGCACCTAACCACTAAGCCACAACCCCAGCCCATTTTTTTCCTCAGCCACCCCTTGATTTTATATTTTATTTAGACACAGGGTCTCATTGAGTTGCTTAGGGCCTCACTAAGGAGAATTGTGATCTTAACTCTACATTCAACATGTCTGAGCTGCAGCTTCCTGTTCTGTAGAATGGAAATCATTGCTAC
The DNA here is from genome assembly GCF_045843805.1 of Urocitellus parryii. Lineage (NCBI taxonomy): Eukaryota > Metazoa > Chordata > Mammalia > Rodentia > Sciuridae > Urocitellus > Urocitellus parryii. The sequence goes on along the minus strand of NC_135537.1, from coordinate 112,271,931 downwards.
ACAGTCTTGGCTCCCTTCCTTGCTCCTCGTAGAGCTATATTCTCCCTCCCCTAAACTCAACTGTGTGGGGACATGGAGAGGAGGGGCTGCAGGTGACTCTACTCAGAAGCTTGGGTGTCTCTGATTCTCATTCCAACTGTTGCTTCCCACCACTGAGCCCAAGACTAGGGTCAGATGGAGGGGAGGCTTTGAGGCAAATGGATCAAGCCAGGTTGGAGGGAGAGCTGCAGGCAGGCTCCGTGTATCCACTGAAGGCCATCTGTGAGAGGTTGGGCCTGCAGCTGCTCCCTCCCTGACTCAGTGCCACCTCAGAATTGCTTTCACAAGCCAGGCATGGTGGTGCATGCTGCCTATAATCCCAGCTGTTTAGGAGGCTGAGGCAGGAGGATCGTGAGCTCCAAACCAGCCTTAGCAATAGCAAGGTGCTAAGCAACTCAGTGAGACCCTGTCTCTAAATAAAATACACAATAGTGCTGGGGATGGGACTCAGCAGTCCAGTGTTTCTGGGTTCAATTCCTGGTACCAAAAAAATCCTTTCATAGCCCCTACTGTTATGTGGAAATTAGGAGGTAAGTTAGCAAGCTGGCTTGGGGACAGGAACAGAGAGACAGCAGGGCCTGAAACTTGGAGGACTAGAGCTCTTGCTCAGCTCTGGTGAGGAAGAGGGTGAAACCAGCTTTAGGTGTGTGAAGGAACAGGCTCTGGGAGTTAGAAACCATAGGCTTCTCTTTCTCTCACTGGGTCTCAACAGCACTTAGAATGTCTGCCACCCTTTTCCATTGACCTTCTGTGAGCCAGGTGATTTGTCCCTGTGGTTGTGTTGAATGCCTCCAACAGCCCTGAGAACAAGGAGGGAGTCTTATTAGTCTCATGTTGCACATATTGCAGAAGAAGTTGCTGGAACTCAGAGAGGGAAGAGAGTTGCCCAAACTCACACAGCCAGTGCCACACCATCTAGAGTGCAATAAGGACAGGCAAATATTTTTTTCTTTCTTTCTTTCTTTTTTTTTTTTTTTGGTTCCAGTGATTACACCAGGGACACTTAATCACTGAGCCACATCCCAGCCCTTTTTATTTTTTTATTTTGAGAAAGGGTTTCCCTAAGTTGCTGAGGCTGACTTTGAACTCACAATCCTCCTGCCTCAGCCTCCCAAACTGCTGGGGTTGCAGGCATGTACCACCATGCCTGGCCTGGGCAGATGACTTCTGAGCATCTATCTTTTCAACCCAACCCAAAGGCCTCCAACAATAACAATAGAATTGACACAGTATTTTCTACGTGCAAGACACTGTCCTAAGTGTTTCCTGTGGGTATATTTACTCATTTAATCTGAACCTCAATACTATGAAGTGGCTACTATCATGAGGTACAAAGGAATAATTGGAAGGTCAGAGTAGTCAAGTCACTTGCTCCTAAAGGCATACACAAATCAGCTAATACACAAAGCAGGCCTCAGGGCCACACTTATCCTCAGCACAGTGCATAACAGGCATTTCTATAGAAGGGTTAGGCCTTAAAGAAGGATGCAATCTCACAGGCACAAACATCCCCTGGGTGCCCCCCACTCTACACAGCTCAATTGAGGCTTGTGCTCTCCCCCAGGTGGCCCTTCAAGGTTGTGTATCCTTGTGCAAGCCTGTCACTTCAGCCACCCTTCTCCGAGCCTTGGTTTGCCCCTCTACAATGGAATGATTGGACCCGCTGATCTGTAAGAACATCTCCCCAGCTCTGCCATATTACCCCAGTCAAGGCCCCCTCTGTGCCTCTGGTCATAGGCTAGGGCCTCAAGACACCTCTTTTCCCTGACCCAATCAATCTGTCCTTTCCCATGACTTCAGTCACTAGAGATTCAGGTTTGGTCTGCACAGAGGCAGAGGAGATCCAGTCTGGCCAGGTCTAGCCACTGAACTACTCAGTTCATCTGTTGGGCTGTGTGTGTGTGAGGGGGTCTGGAGAGCCACATGCCAGTCTCCCAGCCTCAACACTTAGAGCCCTCTTCCTGGGCTCTTTCCTTTCACTTGCCCAGCAATCTATTCCTAAGTTCGTTTTCAGCTTTAATTATTTTTTAAAAAAATTTGGTGCTGGGAATTGAACTCCAGGCCTTGCACATGTTTGGGAGTATTTTTACACTGAGCCACACCCTCAGCCCTCTTTTTTTTTTATTTTGAGACAGTGTCTTACTAAGTTGCTGAAGTTTGCCTCAAACTTGGAATCCTCCTGCCTCAGCCTCCCAGGTTGCTGGATTGCAGACATGTGTTCTTGTGCTGGGCATTCCACTTTGATTCTTTGCTTGCCTCAAGTCTGTGGCCAGTCACTATTCTGATCATGTCCCTCTTCTCTTTTCTGAGCCGTTAACAATAGCAGCTGTCACTAATGAACAAAAATGAACTCCCTGCTATGAAGGAGACACTCTGGCTACAGCACCCAAAGAACATACTTTTCAATTGAAGAATAGCAATATAGCACCCTGGAGACTAGCCTGAATCACATCTTAGCTGTTTAGTTCTGGACAAGTCCCTCAGCCTCTCTGAACCTCAGATTCCTCATCTCAACAATGAAAAAGACATGATTATTATCTCTCTGAGCTTCTGGAAGGAGTCAGTGATATGGCAGATGATGATCTCAGAGCATGGTGCCTGGTAGATGGTAGGAGGTCAATAAATGAGTCTTACTTTTGACTTTCACATCTGTGTGGTCTTGGGCAAGTCAATGGATCTCAATTTTCTAAGCTAAAAAACAGATTCAAAATAATCGTCCAATGAGATATTTTATAAGGAAAAAATGAGATAATCAATGTAAAATTAGCATGGTGTCAGGCAGATGGTAGGAAATAAAAAATATGTTTTCCTGCTCCACCTAGATCCATACACAGAGAAGAGACTATTTGCCTCTGAACACATCTAAGTGCATAAAACTATGTGTTTGTAACGTTAATATTACACATAACTTCCAGGAATAGAACAACAAAAAAGAATATTTCTTAGCTCTTTTTCAGAGGCCAATCAAATAACCAGACAAATCTCGATACTAAAACCAGACAAGGGCATTTCAAGAAAGGAACACTTTCAGACCAATCTGTCTTGTAAACATGGATGCAACATCAAAAAAACAAAATATTAGGGAATGGAATTGGAGAACATATTAAAAGAATGATTCATCATTACCAAGTGCGGTGTATTCCAGGATTTCAAGGGTAGAAAATCAATGAAAGGAAAGAGCTGGTTCTTTGAAAAGTCAATCAAATTGACAAATCTCTAGCAAGACTGACAGAAGAGAGAGAGAGAGAGAGAGAGAGAGAGAGAGAGAGAGAGAGAGAGAGATAACAAATTACCAATATCAGGAACACAACAAGGGATACTGATAACAGACCCTAAATGCATCAAAAGAAAAACAAGGGAATACTGTGAATAACTCTACACAAATAAAATTCAGAATTCAGAAGAAATGGATCAATTCCTCAAAAACCACAAAAGATTATAACTCATCCAATATGAAATAATTTGGATAGCCATATATCTATCAAACAAATTGAATTTGAAATTTAAAACTACCTGAAAAATAAATCTTTAGGCCCAGTTATTTTCACTGGACAATTCTACCAAGAGTTTTTAAAAAATAACACAAATTCCATATTATCTCTTCCAGAAAATGGAAGACCAAATTAAAGACAGTACACAAAAGAAAACTGCAAGTTGGGTGTGGCAGTGCACACCTGGAGCACTAGCAACTCAGGAGGCTGAGTCAGGAGGATTTCAAGTTCAAGGTTAGCATGAAAAACTTAGCAAGACCTCATCTCCAAAAAAACAAAACAAAAACTTATAGATAAATGAAAATAGAAAAATTATCAACAGAGTATCAACAATTATAGTTCAGCAATATATTAAAAATCATATATTACATGCAGTGTAACCATATACAGTTTTGGTGCTTAACAATATTGATTTTTTAAAAATAAAGGATATTTATTTTCAAGAGGGGTGGAGGGAAAGGGATGCGGAAGGGAATTAGCAAGGATGGTGGAATGTGATGGTCATCATTATACAAATACATGTATGAAGACTTGAATTGGGTGTCAACATATCTTATATACAAATAGAGATATGCAAAATTGTGGTATATATGTGTATTAAGAATTGTAATGCAAAAAATGACAATGTATAATGGCATAAATTGGTGTGAATATACTTTATATACATAGATATGAAAAATTGCACTTTATGTGTAATAAGAATTGTAATGCATGACACTGTTTTCGTGTATTTAAAAATAATAAAATAAAAAGATATTTATTTGAAAAAAAATTATATATCACATCCAACAGGGGTGTATTCTTTTCTAAAAATATTTTTAGTTGCAGATGGACACAATATCTTTATTTATTTATATGTGGTTCTGAGGATCAAACCCAGTGCCTCACACATGCTAGGCAAGCGTTCTACCAATGAACCACAACCCCAGCCCCAAGAGGACTTCAAGGCTAGCTTAATCATCAGAAATGAGTGAGTCTAACCCTCCATATTAACAGACCAACAAAGAAAAATCCCACAAATTCATCAATTGATACAGAAAAATTATTCAACAAAATGCAATGCCCTTTTATAATAACAACACTAAAAACAAAACAAGGAGGTGGGTGAACTTCTGCAGTTTGAGAAAGACCATCTACAAATTCCTACTGCTGATATTATACTGCTATCTTACTGGTGAAAGACTCAATACTTTTCCCCTTAGATTGGGGAACAAAACAAAGATGTCATTGCTTTTCTTTGAAATAATCCTGGTAGATTTAAAGTCATAAAGAAAGCAAAGCAAGGGACAGAAAAGAAAGGGCACGTGGATTGGACCCTGGATAGGAAACAGTCAACCCCATCCCTTTTTTGATACTGGAGATTGAATCTGGGGCACTTAACCATGAAGCTGCATCCCCAGACCTTTTTATTTTTTATTTTGAGACAGGGTCTCTCCAATTTGCCGAGGCTGGCCCCAAACTTGCCATCGTCCTGCCTCAGCCTCCCAGTCACTGGGGTTATGGGCATGCACCACCTCATTTGGCTGTAAATTGGTTCTTATTTGTGGAAGACATAATTGTTTACATAGAAAATCTGAAGGACTTTACAAAAACTCTCCTAGAATGATTGAAAAAGAAGTTCAGCAAAGTCACAGGATACAAGACAAACATAAAAATCAATTATATTTCTATATGCTACCAATGAATGTGTGAACATAAAAATTAAAAATGTGATGCCATTTCTAATCTCTCTAACAATAACAAAAATTAGGTTTCAGTCAGGTGTCACCACACTTGTAATCCCAGTGGCTCAGGAGGCTGAGGCAGGAGAATCTTGTGTTCAATGCCAGACTCAGCAACTTAACGAGGCCCTAAGCAACTTAGTGAGACCCTGACTCTAAATAAAAATTAAAAGGGCTGGAGATGTGGCTCAGTGGTCAAGTGTCCCTGGGTTCAATCCCTGCTACTCCCCTCAACAAAATTAGGTTTCAATATAACAAAACACATTCAGGACTTGTATGCTGAAAATCACAAAATGCTAATGAAATCAAAGAAGATTGAAATAAATGGAGAGGCACATGCAGGTGTTCATGGGTTGCAAGGCTGTACATAATAAATATGTCAATTCTCTCAAATTGATATACAGTTTTAATGCTATTATTACCAAAATTCCAACAAGCTTTATTTTCGTAGATATAGACAAGATTATTCCAGAATTTATATGAAAAGGCAAGGGAATTAAAATAGCTAAGACAATTTTGAAAAAGAAGAACACAGTGGGAGGAACCATTCTACTTGATTTTAAGTCTTATTACAGAGCTACTGTAATTAAGTCTGTGGTACTGACAGAGTGATGGATAGGTCAGTGGAACAGAACATAGAACTCAGAAACAGATCCACATAAATATGCCCTACTCATTTTTTTGGGGGGGGGTGTACAGGGGATTGAACTTAGGGACACTTAACCACCGAGCTACATCCTAGCACTTTTAAATTTTCAGACATGTTCTTGCTAAGTTGCTTAGGGCTTTGCTAAATTGCTGAGGCTGGCCTCTAACTTGTGCTACTCCTACCTCAGCCTCTCAAGCCACTGGTATTACAGGCGTGTGCCACTGCCCCTGGCTGCCCAACACATTTTTGACAAAGATGCAGAAGCACCTCAGTGAGGAAAGAGACTTCAACTAATGAGGCTGAGGCAATTGGACATTTACCAGGAAAAAAATCTTGGCCAAGACCTTACAAAGAAATTAACTGAAAACAAATCACAGAATTAAACATAAAACATAAACTGGATGCAGCTGGGATTTAAAGGCCCAGCTCCTGGGGAGGCTGAGGCAGGAAGATCACAAGTTCAAGGCCAACCTGGGCAATTTAGTGAGACTCTTATCTCAAAATAAAAAAAAATAAAAATAAAATCTCTGGGGATGTAGCTCAGTGGTGGAGAGCTGCTGAGTTCATTCCTCAGTACTAAAAACAAATTAATACATGACAGCTTTTATCAAAAGCATTGTCCATGAAAGTAAAAAGATGGATAAATTGGACTTTATCAAATTAAATAGTTACACTCTGCAATTGAAAATGGATGAAAAGACAAACTACAGACTGAGAAAAAAAATATTTACACACAATGTATTGAAATAGGACTCATATCTAGAATATATAAAGAACTCTTACGACTCAACAGTAAAACAAAACAAAACAAGACAAGATAAAACAAAACAAACAAGCCAATTAGAAAATGGGCAAAAGACATGAAGACACATTTCACCAAAGAGGATAGACAGATGGCAAATAAGCACATGAAAAGTTAGTCAACATCATTAATGCAAATTAATGCAAATTCAAACCACAATGAGATATCACTACATAGCCATACCAAATGCAGAAAAACTAGAACAATCACACATTGCTTGCTGTTGGAGATATAAAATGGTACACTCTGCAAAAAACAGTTGTGGAAGTTTCTTATAAAATTGAACATGCAACTACCATGTGACCTAGCAAGTGTACTCTTAGGCATTTATACCGATTTGCTTATTTACTTATTTATCAGTACCACGGAATGAAACAAGGGGCACTTTACCACTGAGCCATATCCCCAGTACTTTTTTTTTTTTTTTTACTTAGACACAGGGCTTCACTAAGTTGCTTAAGACCTCATCAAGTTGCTGAGGCTGGCCTCAAACTTGCAATCCTCCTGCCTCAACCTCCTGAGTTACTGGGATTACATGTGTGTATCACCATGCCAAGCTATACCAAAGATTTTAAAACAAACCTTCACACCACAATTTGTGTATGAATGTTCATGGCAGCTTTCTTTATTGTAACCCCAAACTGGAAACAGTCCACATGTCTTCCAAGAGTGATTGATTAAATAAACAATGGCACACCCACATCACAGAATATTACCCAGCAATTAAAAGGAAATTATGTGACAGCTTCCACGAATATCCAGAGAATTTTGCTGAGTGAAGAAGCAATCACACTTTGGTTACATGCAGTTATGATACCATCATGTAATATTCTTGACATGACAAACTTTTGGAACTGGAAAACAGATTAGATTTAACCAGGGCTAAAAAGGATGCAGGATCAGGCAGGAAGTACATGTGGCTATGAAAGCCATCTGAAAGGGTCCTAGTGGTGATAGAACTGTTTTGTAACTTGACTATTTCAATGCCAATATCCTGGTTGTGACATATTTTTGCCAGATGTTATCCTTGGAAGGAACTGAGAAAAGGGTACATAGGATATCCCTGTATTGTTTCTTGCAGCCAACTGCATTAGAATTCACAATTACAACAAAATAAAGTGAAATTTAAAACATCAGCAAATAGCATCCAGCAATATATTCAAAGAATAACTCCTTGTGACCAAGTGAGCTATAATCCAGGAATTCAAGGGTAGTGAAATGATAAAAAAATCAATCATTATAATTCATATAATAGGAAAAAAGGGGAAAATTATGATAGGTGTATAAAAAGTATTTTACAAAATTCAATGTTTATTTATGAAAAAAGTCTTAGCACACTAGGAATAGAAGAAAGTTTCTTCAACCTGATAAGGAGTAGCTATGAAAACCCTTCAGCAAACAACATACTTAGCGGTGAAATTTTGAAAGCTTCTGCACAGTGAGACGGGGTACCCACTCACCATTTTTTTTCAATATTTTGCTAGAGATTCCAGCCCACAGACCCAATAAATACATGAATTGGAATGAAACATTGAAATTGCTTGCTGGGCATGATGATGCATGACTGTAATCCCGTGGCTTGGGAGGCTGAGGCAGGATGATCTTGAGTCCAGGGCCAGCCTTAGCAACTTAGTGAAGCCCTAAGGAACTTAATGAGACTCTGTCTCTAAATAAAATATAAAAATGGGCTGGGATGTGGCTCAGTGGTTAAGCACCCCTGGGTTCAATTCCTGGTACCAAAATATTGCTATTTCTATTTAACATGACTGTGTACACAGAAAACCTAAAAGGCTCTGTAGAAAAACAGAATTGATAAGTGAATTTATCAAGACCAATGAATAGAAGGTCGATATGCATGCTGGGTGCATTGGCTCATGCTGGGGATGTGTCTCAGTGGTAGAATGCTTATCTAGCATCCCTGAAGGCCTGGGTTCAATCCTCAGCACCAAGAAAAGAGGTTAATATGAAAAAATCAATTATATTTCTATCTAGCAGCAGAAAATAGAAAAAGAAGGCTGTATAAACCCTTCCATTTCTAACAGCATACATATCAAATTCTTAGGAAGAAAACCTAATGGAGGATGTAGAAAATCTCCTCACTGAATGACTTTCACTTTGTGGTTATTATAATCATGCTGCTGTGAATATTTGTGTTTTTGAGTTGACTTCTGTTTTCTTTTGGGTAGATACTTAGGATTGAAATTTATGGGCCATAAGTAACTTTTCATACTGTTTTATAAGGTGACTCTACCATTTTATATTCCAATCAGAAATGTTTGAAGATTCCATTTCTCCATATCTTTGCCAACATTGTGCCATGGTATTTTTCCATAGTAGTCATTCTAACGGGTATGAAGTGGCATTGCATTGTGGATTTGATTTGCATTTCCCTGGATAACTAATGATATTCAATATCTTCTTGTACTTGTTAGTCATTGTTTACCTTTGTTAGACAAATGTCTTTTCAGATTCTTTACCCATTTTAAAAAATTGAGCTGTCCTTTTCTTGTTTAGTTGTAATAGTTCTTATGTATTCTGGATATACACAAATGTACACTTATCAGATATATGAAGTATATATTTTTCTTATTCTATAGACTTTTCATTCTTATAAAGCCAATAGGTTTTTTGTTCAAGTCAAATTTACCAGTTTTTTGATTGCTTATGCTATTTTCTCTGAAATTTTCTATAAGTTAAAAAAAACAGACCTTATTTCTCAACATCTTCCATTAATTTGTTTCTACAGAAACAATGATCATTTAGTTAACTACACAATGGGTTAGAGATATTAAAAAATATTTTGTTTTGAAATATTTTCATCACATTTAATGGAAGAAGCCCAAATTTTCTAACCTGATATCCAATGCACTTTTATAAACTCAGAAAATGTCTTTGATTTTTCTGCTTAGCTCAGAATGCACACATTATTCTGTAAATATTTACAGGTGTCTAATGTAGACTGAGGAATTGACTGGGCATGGAGATCCAGAGATGCTTGGAACATGGCCCTGTTCTTAAGGATCCAGAGGTCATGTGCCAGGCTACAGATTTCTACAGAGGGTAGTGGCACCAGTGGAGGAAGAGGGGCACTGTCTGGGTGAGAAATCCTCTCAGGGAGTCAGTGCTGGTGCTCTGTCTGCAGAGATTCATTGGTGATCAGAACCTTTTGTTATAGTCTATGGTTCTTCCTTTCAGATATTTGCTGCTGCTGCATTATGTACATTGGCACCAGTTATTTGTAACAGCAATATTTAGTTATATTGTTGTAATGAAATGTAGACATCAATGTGATGACTTTGATACCTAGAAGCAAGCCTGAAGCAAGCCATATTTTCTTTGATTTTTTTCAGGTTTTCAAGAATGGGAACTTTCTACTTACTAATTAGTCAGTATGGTGGAGGTGTGTATCTGAACTCCAGCCCAAACCCAAGCAGATTTGGGTAGTCAGAGCTAAAATTTGAGTCAAGGAGGAACAGAGGTTTGACTGGAGGGAAGATTGTGTATAGAGATTTGGGAGAGTCCTGTTAAGGAATTTAGATCTTTATTTAATAATGGAGAGCCATTGATGAGTTTGGATGTGTTTGGAGAACATGGTCCCTCCTGTTAACTGTACAACAGAAGCTTGTTTTGAGAACTAGAGAAAGGAGACTTGTGGAGCTGTGGGACTAGTCCAGATGAGAGCTTATGATGACCTGAACTAGGGACTGCTGATAGAGGTGGACACACAGACTGGAAATGTTTCGAAGGTGCAAGTCAGGATGCTTGGCTGCAATCAACCATTGTAAGTTAAAAAGAGGATTTCTGAAGAAGGCAGATTTCTGGAGAAAGTTTCAAAGGAATGAAATGTCACAGAAGCCATCATAATTTTAGGCCCTTGGGGGCTAAATGACAGGGCAGGAGGCCATGCTCAGGCTCTTCCACAAGAGGGAAGAAAGAGGATCTCCTCTGAGCTGTGCTTTTAAAAATCCCAAGATAACTATTTTTTTTAATTTATATATATTTTTTTAGTTGTTGATGAACTTTATTTTGTTTATATTTATGTGGTGCTGAGATCAAACCTGGTGCCTCACACATGCTAGGCCATTGCTTACCACTGAGCCACATCCTCAGTCTTCAAGAGCACTCTTAGACTTGGGTTTTGTGCCTCCTACTCAGGCAGACGCATTGCTGGGAGCTCCCTGCCCTCATCACTAGCATTCACAGAAGTGGGGAAGGATTGTGGAGGAGAACCATCTGTTCCTCTTTGGTCATTCAAGCTGGCTTGGGCAATTGTTAAGATCTGAAGGGGAAGGTTGCAAATGCCTCAGAAGTTTGTGGCCTGGGTAGCCTGTGACAACAGCATTTCTGTGTAAGGACAAGGTTCACAAGTGAGTAGACTAGAATGCAGGAAGTAAACAGAGTTCACTTTTAGACCAGCTTAGTTTGGGATGTGACTGTCCATATGTTATGTTTCTGTGACAATTCACTTGACTTCATTCACTAATAGAAGCCCCTTGAAGGATTGGTTATTTTCTTTGCTATGACTTTCCAGAGACTAGCATGGATTTTCAGAGGTACCTTTATTAGCTCTTATAAAAAGTAATTAAAATTCATTTTATACAGTCCATCTTATTCTGTTTTTGTGTTTTCTGACTTTTTTGTACCAGGAATTTAGTTCAGGGTGCTCAATCACTGAGCCACATCTCCAACCTTTCTTTTTCTTTTTTCTTTAGACAGAGTTCTGTTAAGTTGCTTAGAGCTTCACAAATTTGCTAAGGCTGGGTTTGAACTTGCAATCCTCCTGCTTCATGTTTACAAGCCACTGAGATTATAGGTGTGTGCCACCAACCTGGCTGAGGAATCTTTCTTAATGGACAAAGAACAGTAGATTCTGTTTATCTGGTTCTTGCTCCTATGTTAGTGAAGTCTGAATTGACATTTATTTCTGCATCTCAAAGAGTATAATATAGTGTACAGCAATTCTAAAAGGGTGGAAGTTATATGGTTTCTGTAAAATTCTTTTCTGGATGTAATCCATGAAACATCAGTGTGTGTAGCAGTTAAATAGGAATTTTGATCAGAGGACAGTGGAAGGTTGGGCTGGCACTACACTGTTCCTCCAACAGCATCATTCAAACACGAGCATTCTGGGCTGGGGATGTGGCTTGCCTCACATGTGTGAGGCCTTGGGTTTGATATTTAGTTCCACAGACAACTCATTGTTCTATTTTTTCATTAATGAAATATAAACTCATTTTTGGAGGAATGAAGGATAAATTACTAATTTATATATCTTATGTGTTATAACGTGACAGGAATCATTTGCTTATGTGATAAACACTGCTACATTTAAGATCAGAATTGTTTTGAATATGTAAAGTCACTTTAAACATGGTCAGGAGTAATAATAGAACTGCTGGTAAGGCCGTTCCATAGATGTCATTTTACTAAAGAGATCTTGATCTTGCCTGGCTTTGCATGATATGACAATAAAGGCTTGCTGAATGCCAAAACTTGGAAAATAAATTATTGCCCACACCAGCTCTGCCACTATGTTGTTTCTCCTCCATGCCAAGGCACATAATCAGATTAAGGTGAATTAGAGAAAAATAAATTTTCTGAGATTAAATGGGAGGTACTCATAGTGGGATGAATCCATATTCTCTGGCAGGTGTGGTCCCATTTGGGGCCCTCTTGATAAAAGATTCAAGATATACTCTGTGCTGTTAGTAATGGGAAGTAGCTCAGTGACCTTGGACAAGTATATTAAGGTCAGTGACACTCTACCTGTCTATAATGTTCTCCATCATATCATTGTTTTGAGGATGAGCAGAGCTGCTGCATATTGACTGGTAAGCACAGTGCAAAGCACATTACAAATTATAAGTAGTTCTTACTCCAGAAAACAGTACTTTTTCTTCAAAGTAAAATACAACAGGAGGGCAGTAATTGACAGCAGAGGTTTCACAAGGAGCCACAAATTGGCTCTTAGCTTCAATGGAACTCAAGCTATAGCAGGTGTTATTTCACAATTTTAATTAAAATCAGTATCAGAGGTGAGATGTAAATTTTCATAATTTTAACTATAAACAGTTAAATGTCTGTGCTTTTTTTTCACCAATTTACCTAAAGCAAACCATTTTCATTTGTAAAACTACAAAAATCAATAAATAGAAGATGCAATAACTGAATACTATGGTTGTTTTCATCTTTTGTTTAGTGGATATTGTTTCTCAGTGAAGCTGAAAATACTTAGATATTGTTCTTGCAGAGCTCATGGTCTGGGTTCCATAGTTACTGAACACTCAGGATTAGTAGTATTTAATGTAAATATGAATTTGGGTATGATGTTTTTGGAACATGTGCAGAGTAATCATGTCAGTCAAAATTCAGTAAAAGCTTATGGTTTAGCAAAATTGTACCTTTGAGAACACAAAACATGGCAGTTCTGAAGAACCTGAAAAATTTAGAAGAAGAGTAACTTTCTAAGGGAATCCGAAGCACATGCCATCCACAGTTATTGCTGACAAGTGATTTTTATAGATTTTGGTGGATGTGGCATGAGTTTGTTTGGTTCTTTTTTTAAAAAAATTATTCATTAGTTCTAATCAGTTATACATGAGAGTAGAAAATGCTTCAATTCATTGTACACAAATAGAGCAGGTGTTCGGTTCTTTTAGAGAAACAACCTTAAAGGGTAGTATCATTGCAAGGGAAAAAGATAGTGGATGGTTCTCAAATGGATGTCCTTGATAAGTTGTAAAATGTCTCGAATATTGTGGAAGAGCTATGGATAGTTATATTTATGATGAATAATTAAGGTTGTATCTTCTATAAGATATAGTAATTTCCATTCTTGGTCCAGTTAGCTGAGCTCAGTAATGAAGAATATGCTGTTAGAGTGTTATATTTGATACCAGCTGTTAGAATATTTACTTAAAATTTCCTACTTGTTATTATTATTTAAAAAATCATTTGGGGTCTGTCTTCACATCCTTTTATATTTCTAAGCCAGAATGACCTCTTAGAGCTGATAGAATCCATATTGCTGTGTGTGGAATAATTTTTATCTTTTTTCTGAGTTCACTTAAGATATGAGAGATACTTGTGATGTTGGAATTCTAAGCTGTTATGATATAGTTCTTAAGTCATGTTTTCATTGAAATTTATTATTTTAACCTTTAATTAGAAGAGTCACTGTTCTATGCTGTGGCCTGTTTCCATTGCTATTCCTTCATCATGTGATTTAAGTGTTGCTAGACTTTATAATTTATTTCAAAAGAAGACATGGAATAACTTTGTAATTTGGTAATGTCTATTCTGTATGAACTCCAGCACTTTCAACAGTGCCATATAGAAAACACATGTGCCATAAATATTTATTTGAATTAGAGAATTGCTTTAGGGCAGCTTTTAAGAGTAATGTTTTCAGTATTCAATGACTGATCCTTCAGTACTGGTAGTTAGCTAAACATTCAGACTTCATTTGAAGCCAGTAAACAGACAACTGTGCAATCCAGGGAGACCAGTTTGTTCACGTTTCTATCCAATAGTAATTTTCATTTACACTCATGTTTATATAGAGTAAAGGTCAAAGGAAAAAGTGTATTTGGACCAGTTACATGAGTAAGTTTGCTAAAGTGAAAGATTTTCAGTATACTGATTGAAAAGGGACAATTTAAAATAGAAAGTATAAAATTCAGGTAGCTCTTTTTAAAGAAAGTTTTTTTTTGAGGTCTAATTGACATCCAATAGACTTCATGTTTAAAGTGTATGATTTCATCAGTTCTGACACATGTGTACACCCAGGAAACCATCGTCAGAATAAGGAGAATGAGCAGATCCATCACCACCCCAAATATATTTGTACTTCTATCCTCATGGTTCTCTGTCCCTTTCTCCAGGCAGCCACTGTCCTCCCTCTCTGCTGTCACTGTAGGTTAGTTTGCTTATTCTAGGGTTTTATATAAATGGAATTCTATCACATAGACTCTTTTTTGTTTCTTTAATTCAGTGTAATTATTTTAATATTTTTCTCTGTTTCTGATGATATCAATAGTTTATTCTTTAAGTGCTCAAAGTATTCCATTGTATGGATGTGCCCATTCACCACTGACAGCCATTTGGGTGTTTCCAGTGTTGGCTCTTAGAACTAAATCCAAGCTGAACACCTGTATTACAAATCTTTGTGTGGACTTAGCCTCTCTTTTCTCTTTGGTATATACCCTGAAGTGTGATGAGTAGATCATGTGGTAGGTATATTTTTAACTTTTAAAAATGGCAAACTGTTTTCTAAGTTGTTGTTTTCTTTTAAATTCCTACCAGCAGTGAATGATGATTCAGTTGCTCCAATTCTCTAACTTAAAAACTTACTGGAGTAGTCTTTTTAAATTTTAGTCAACTGTTAGGTATATAGTATTACTTCACTGTGATTTTTTAAAAATTTTTTTAGTTGTAGATGTACACAATATATTTATTTTATTTATTTGTTTATGTGGGGCTGAGGATTGAACCCAGTGCCTCATACATGCAAGGCAAGCACTGTGCCACTGAGTCACAACCCCAGCCCCTCAATGTGATTTTAATTTCTATTTTCCTATTGGCTGTTGATTGTGTCAACCATATTTTCATGTGCTTATTTGCCATTCCTTGGTAAAGTATCAAATATTGTATGTTATTATTTATTGAAGTATTTGTTTTCTTATTAAGTTTTAAAAGTTCTTTATATATTCTAGATACAAATTATTTATTAGATTTATGATATTTTGTCCCAGTCTGCCATGTTTTACATTCCCCTATCAGTGTCTTTTAAAGAACAGATGTTCTTAATTTTGATGAAGTTTAATTTATGATTTGTTCTTTAATATATTGCTCTTTTGATATCATACTAAGAACTCTCTGCCTAACCCCAAGTCACAGAGGTTAGCTCCTATTTCCTTGAAGAGTTTTATTGTTTTAGGTTTTACACTTATGTATATGACCCATTTTGAGTTAATTTCTGTGTGTTGTGAAGGTAGGGGTCAAAGTTCATAGTTTTTGTTTATGGGTATTTAGTTCCAGTACCATTTGTTAAAAATGAACATTATCTCTTTGCTGAATAGCCTTTGTACCATTACCAACATCAGTTTGAAATCAGTTTTCTGTGTATATGTGTCTATTTAGGCCTCTATTTTGTACCATGATCTACTTGTTTATCTTTATATCAGTACCACATTGTCTGAATTACTATACCTTTGTAATAGTGTTTGCCTTCCAGATTTTTTCTCTTGCAAAATTCTTTGGACTATTCTGGGTCCTTTCCATATCCATTGGAGGTTTATAATCAGCTTACCTGTTTATACAAAACAGCCTGCTGAGATAATTAGATATTGGATCTACGAATCAACTTGGAGAGAATTGACCTCTTAACAGCATTGAGTCTTCCAGCAAATTAACATGTTATTTCTTCCCATTTGTTTAGATTTACTTTTATTTCATTCAGCAATCTTTTAAAGAAAAAATCTTGCATATCTCTTTCAAATTTGTCTTAAATATTTGACATTTTGGTGTTATACTATTTTTAAAAATTTCAATATAAAATTTTTCATTACTGACACAGAATGACAATTCAGTTTTGTATCTAGCTCTTATATCATGCAGCTTTGACAATCTCACCTTCTCTTAGTAGCTGTTTTTGTTTAGATTTCATTGGATTTTTCTGTATAGGTAATCTCATTTTAAAATAATTATAGTTTGAATTCTTGCTTTCTATCTTGAATGTCACTTTTTTTACTTGTTAAACTAAGCAGAGGGCTGGGGATGTAGCTCAAGCAGTAGCGTGCTCACCTGGCATGTGTGCGGCCCGGGTTCGATCCTCAGCACCACATACAAACAAAGATGTTTTGTCTGCCGAGAACTGAAAAATAAATATTAAAAACTCTCTCTCTCTCTCTCTCTCTCTCTCTCTCTCTCTCTCTCTCTCTCTCTCTTTTCTCTCCTCTCTCTCTCTAAAAAAAAACTAAGCAGAATATCTGGTATTGTTGGATAGGAATGAGGGGAGTGGTCATCCTTGTCTTGTTCCTTAAATTAAAGGAAAAACATTTAATCTTTTCTCATGTGTGTTGTTAACTGTAGGGGTTTTTGTGGATTTTTTTTTATCAGAATGAGAATGTTCTATTCCTAAGGTTTTTATTGCTGTTGTTTTTGAACTAAGAATGGGTATTGGATTGTTAAATCTTTTTATAAATCTATTGAAATTGTTTAATTTTTGTTTGCTAATATAGTGATGTGCATTGGGTTTTGTTGTTGTTGTTTTTAAAGTGAACTTACACCCAGTGATTAAAAATTTAATGATGTAAGAGAGTAAGCACTCATAAAGTAAGTAGCCTAATTAACAATGAAAAATTGATCCTGATTTTACAAGGTTTTTTTTCTTTGCCTAAAAACATGAACACATAAAATATTGTGAGAAATCATTTTGAGTTTTGTTCAAAACATAGTACCTCTCTTGATATTACTTAAAATTACACAGGAAGAAATAATTTTTCTTGGTGGCTGTAAATATTGTAATACACTATTTCTTTATACTGAGGCTTAGTAGACTGGGTGTCTACTAAGAATGAAGTTCCTCAGCTCAGCAGGACCTGAAGACAATTGTCTTCTTCATCAACCCATCAGGACTCAAAGGAGTAAATCCAGGTTTGCAGTACAAGACTAAGCTGGGGCCTTTAGCAGGAAAACTTTCCCTGAAGCAAATCTGGGGAAAGTAGCCAGGGGAGGGAGACAGGCATTGTTGACCTTCGCTCTTGTTTTTCAAGCATAATTTGATTTTTTTTGTGCTCAGAGAACTATGGGGAAATTCTCCTTTGTCTTAAGTTTAACCTAGAAATGGCCTCTCAAAAACCAACTTGTTAGGAAACTTGATTTCTCAGCCTTTAGTGTATTCACAGGTAACCACCTTCAAAATGAGTTGTCACTGTGCTTTATTATTTTGCCTCATAGCTATTTCCTTTCCAATCCTGAACTTGAGCACTTCATGATCCATCTTTTTAGCAGCCTTTACCACTGTACTTGTGTGTGTGTGGTTTTTTTAAAATTTATGGTTGTGTAAGTCAAGATTTGTATGGGAGGAAGATGAAATTGAAATATATCTGTTACCAATGTGTTTACACGCATGCGTGTGTGTGATAAAATGTATATTTATTCAACATCCACCTCAGTATGTTACAGACAAGCCAAAAATAACAATGTGTAGTGAAATGGCATATAGTGCCAGCAATGGGTGAGTAAGTATTTAAAATTCAGAGTATCTTCATTTTCATTATGCAGAATAAATCATTAAAGCTAAACATTGGTGAACCACTCACTGCTTCTGCTTTTTGACTTGCTGGTGTTCCACTTTCTACAATATCAACATACTCTCCACTTTTTTTGTGCCATAAATACACTTTACTATGAGTTATTTTCACTCTGCAATAATCTCCTTACCCAAGGGAAGAAGGATTCCTTTTGAAAATGCTCAATTCTCTGGTACACAATGATTGCACAGTAAACACAGTTCCTGAGACAACTTAAGGAAGGTTAATTTTCCTGGTATGCCCACCCCATAAATACTTGTTCCTTTGACATCAAAATTGGAACAGAATTGTCCCCTTTAACACACCTGGAGTTCCCTGTACTTTTTTTAAGCAAGTTTAATTATTAGTTTACAAATTGACTCATCTCAATTATTTTATTATTCTTGATTTGACTTTAAAATGTAGCTCCATATTCCTTTTTAATGAGATGTGGGATAGGTTATTACTCAAAATGCTTTAATATCTGAATAAAAATTTTGGCAGCCTAATAAACTTTTTGTTAGTAGTAGTAATATAATTTGCATTTGTTGAAGCTTTTTATGCATTCTCATTTAATCCTCAACAAAACCATAAAGATACTCAATCTTGTTTTAAAGAATCAAAGCTGAAGTACAGAAAGGTTAAGTAATTTGCCCACAATCACCCATAGTAAATGGTGTAACTGTTCAGAAAAAAAGTAGTCTGAGTCTAGAGCCCAGGTTGAAACACTATGGACAGATGTTTGAAAGGAGAAGTTTGTGAGACTGGTTTGTGTCCACTTTCATATATGTAAGTATAAATATGCTCTGGAAAATGCAAATTGGTTTTCATTTTTTTGGCAAATATATTTCTACATCTCTTTGACCAACTGTAAACCTCCAGGTCCTTTACTTTCTCCTAAAATAGTCTTAACATCTTTCTGATTTCCTCATTAATTCAGTCAAGAAGAATATTTTACTTCTGTTTTTTTTAATTTTAATGAGACTTAACTTTTTGAAAATTATACTTTGCAAGAATATTGCCAACATGAGCTCATATAACTTCCATATATTAATGAGACACACTTCCAACTTCATGCATCTTTAAGTTCAACTTGGCCAAGTAGAAGAGAATAAAACACAAACATACATATATGTTGTGTTAGATATATATAATTTCTTAAATATAAAGAGAAGTATAATTTGGTACTATGACATTAATATATTAAAAACTGCAAGTTGATATTAATTTTAAGAACTAAAATTTTAAGAGGCTGGCTTGTTGCTCAATGGACTCTCATTCTAATATTTCAAAAAGCCCAGTGTTTGATCTGAGTTCCTCCCTTGTGGAGCCGTGGATAATCTATGGGTGTTAAAGATTTGCTGATAAGAAAAGAATTTTAAGTATTCTCAGGGATCCATCTGCGTGACCAAAATATATCTACATGAGAAGAACACAACTTTCTTAGGACTGGAATGTAAATAAAATTTATGATTTCAAAGGGGTGTCCTGGGATTAGTGAAAATAGTAAATAAACCATATCTAATGAAATGGTGTCATAGCACATTTGAAAGGAACCCGCTCCTATGATTTTCTGAAGTGTGGTGTCAATTAGATACTGCCTTTGCCTGAGTGAGAGATTTGCATTTCCATGCAAATTTATTTCTGGCAATGGTGACACCTGGCAGCTTAGGAGAGAAGAAAATTTAGTAAAGAAGCTTGACTGGGCAGGTCTGTCCAGCATCAACCATTCATTGCATAAGGTGAAGAAGTATCTGGGATTGATGCTGTAACAGTCTCTGCTACCCAGGGATGCACAGTCTTGTCATAAGGAGGCATCAAAACTAGAACATGAGTAAGCCGAATGAAAATGACACAGGAGAGATGTAAGTGCTCTGGAGGTCAGAGGAGGAGGGCATATCCACATAGGGACCATGAGGGTCCTTGCAGCAGTGGTGGAAGTCCAGACAGGTCTGAAAGAACAACTAGGATTTAAACAGACAAATGTGAGTGGGACCTTTGTTTGAGTCCACCAGCTCAGCAAAGATGTGTGGAAATAGAACAATGGTGTTTAATGACTTGTGAACAGTGAGGCCAAAGCAACCTAGTGGGCCCACCTTGTACCAGGCTTCCAAGGGATAGGAAAAGATGTGACCACAAAGTCCATTTGAGTTTTAAATGGAAAGGAACTACTATTAATTGAGCACTTATGGTGTGCTAGGGACTTGGTAGTTGTTATCATAACTTTATAGCCAGGAGACTGAGACTCTGCAGAGATTGAAAAATAAAAACCACAGCAGAAATAACTACAAATTCAAATCACAAACCTCACCTTCTTTCTCCCACTCCTTACTGGCTAGCAGGGAGGAATGGTGGGGAGATCACTGCAGAAGCCACTGTACCAATCCAAGCAATAGGCAATGAGGGCAAGAAAGAGGAATATGGCTTTGGAAATATAAAGAAGTACAAAAAGACTCATCCAAGAAGGCCGGTCTATGTGTCAAAGGACATAGATGCCTAGTAGGAGTCTAATTAATGCCCAATTTTGAAGCCTGGACTCAGAAAATGATGGGAATATTTAACAGGAAAAAAAGAAAGTCTAGAGAAGGGTCTGATTTAGAGGAAGAAGGATAAGCTCAGTTTGATAGTTACTGTGAGATGGATCAGGCTTCATTTCAGATGGAAGAGACATCTACACAGAAGTGAGAGGTGAAGGCTTTGAATAAATGGCTAAGGTGAAGGAACATGGAAGGACCAGCAGACAGCTTTAGACAATGCCCTCCTTTAGGTGGAGGATAGAGACAGAACTAGGGGAAGAAAGGGAGAGGGAAGTGAATCACAGTAACCAGCCTGAAAGGCAGGAGAGAATTTTAAGGCATTGACTTCAAAGCTTAGGATTCCAGCAGCCCTAGTGATAGTGTCCTCAAGATGTACCACAGAGCACACTGGTCATCCTGGGTCATACTGGGACATACTCCAACCTGAGATGCTGAGAAGCCATGGGGGAAGGTAAAGATGGGGAAAGAGACTGGGGTGAGGCCCAGGTGAAAGGTGACTTTGTTCATGGGTGATGGGGATGTAGGAGCAGAGCAGATTGGGAGATCAAAAATGCCCCAGAGAAAAATAGACAATTGGGCTAAAGTTCAGAGCTGGAGGTAGAGAAAATAAATAAAAGTGGCCATGCTTTTCTTCATTTCATACCTTCAGAAAACCTGTTTATGTATTTATTTGCCTCTTCTTAAAGACGAGCATTTATGTTACCAGGCGTACCTCCAACTTGGAACAGAACCACAAGTCACAGTGAAAAACAACTAGCACTTTTCTGAAGTCTTCTATTTTAACAAAGCAGTGGTGCTGTTTGGCCATGAGGGCTGCCTGTAAGTACACTGGCTGGGGTAAGGCCTAGAATCTCTCTGTTTGTAAGCCAGGTTTACAGCTTTATTATTATTTAAACCATGCCTTTCAGCAAACCCTGTGGTGGCTAATGGCACTTGAAGCTACAAGCTGAGGTTCAGTGGCTCTCCCCAGTCAATCCCAAGACTTGGTAAGGATTTTTATTTTGGTTGTGCTGAGCTTATTGTAACTGGGGCAGATTTATTCTTGAGACAAAACACTTTGCTTCAATGCATTGAAACAACTGATAAATCTATGCTTACTTGATTCTGGCATTAATTCTATTTGAGACAACACCCTTCTACCCCATCTCCACCCCCACCCCCACACTCCCATTAGGACTTGTGTATAGGAATATGAATTGGGCCAAGAAGGCATTGGCTAAAAAACAAATAATAATGCAACTTTACTTTTTAAACCTGGGGCTTTACAATTCACAGATTTGAAGGCTGTTATCTTGAAGCCTGGATAGCTGCAACCTAGGGGTGGTCTCCAGCTGGGGGAAGGTTCATCCTGAAGCAGTTATGTAGTAAATTGCTCCAGTGTGGGCCTAGGTTGAAGGTTGTGACTCACACTTTGAGCTCACACCTCCTTGCAGGTGGGGCTGACAGGATGCAGGATGAAAGGACTTCAGCTGCAGTCTCCTATTCCTCTTGTACATCTGCAAGTCACCCTCATCTGCCCTTGAGGTGTGGGAAAGGCAGACTGTAGCTCCACTGCATGGCCACTCCTGGTCTCACCAGTAGGGGTCCCCATTGAGTCGTGAGTCCTAAATTCTTTAGGCTGGAGTCACAGGACACTTTAAAGATAACTATGCTTTGATTGGGATGTCTCTGCCCTGGATTTCTTGCCTAACCATAACATGGGAAAACATAAAAGATGCCTGAATTCCAACATGACTCATTCATTATAAACAAATGGAGGAAAGATTCACTGTCTCTTTTTGGAACGGAGTTTGTGCCCCAGGACAAGTGTGAGTCAAAAGAGAAGTCCTGAGCCTTGTTGATCAGAGCATTCTCCCTCCAGCCCCACCTCCCCAGGAAGAGGTGCACTGGGGAGTGTAGCGCTGTGGGTTTCTTAAATCCTATCAGAGACCTCGTGTTAAACCCTGGGCTTCTAAGTGAGTCAAATCCCCTCAAAACCAAGAAGCCTTCCAAGTTAAAGATAAAAAATTAGTCATATCTACAAAGAAACTCATTTTGTAAAGAGAAATGTTTGTAAACTTAGGAGTGATGATTTCTCAGCATATGTCAAAAATCAATAAAGGACACATTAAATATGTATAGTTTACTCTATGTAAATTATACTTAAATTATTTTTTAAAGAACAAACAGAGGGGGCTGAGGTTGTAGCTCAGTGTTTGAACACTTGCCTTGCATGTGTGAGACACTGGGTTCAATCCTCAGAACGACATATAAAAATAAATAAGTAAAACAAAGATATTGTGTCCATCTACAACTTAAAAAAAAGAAGAAGAAGAAATATAATTCACAGACTATTGGAGGTAAAAACACCTAGCCACAATCCATCTTCAGTGTGCTGTACCTTGAAGCTCCAGGTAGCTCTTCTTTTTCCACCCATACCCATGTGTGTGGGTGGAAACCCATAAAAGACACCAGCCTGCAGGGATACTGATGTTTTATCATAAAACACTGATCCCAGTCTCCCAGAGAGTGTGTTGGTAAGTGTTTTACTTATTTTTTCACTCAACACCCCACTCTCCAAAGGGAATTGTAGCAGCAGGAATTGGTGAAGCCCAGGTTGGCAACCAATGTGGAGTGGTGGGGGGAGATGTTAGGTGGCAAAAAAAAAAAAAAAAGCTTCTGTGGATTCTGACCCACCCCACCTCAGGCAGCCACGGAATGGCTTTCTGTGCCTTTGTGTTCCAGTGGAGGCAAGTCATGTCAAATCGACAGCATGACGGCACTCTGAAGCTGACTGTCAGTGGTTTTGGCACATGAGAAATGACTTTACACTTGGAGACCAGCTTACCAGGAAGGATATTAATTTAGGGGAAAAAACAAGGCACTTAGATGAAAAACAAAACAACAACAAAAAATGAAGTAGTTTGGGGCTGGGGATGTGGCTCAAGCAGAAGTGCTCTCGCCTGGCATGCATGTGGCTAGGGTTCGATACTCAGTACCACATACAAACAAAAATGTTGTGTCCACCGAAAACTTAAAGAAATAAATATTAAAATTCTCTCTCTCTCTCAAAAAAAAAATGAAGTAGTTTGGCAAGTGGAATCACTCAAAGAATGAGTAGTCATAAGCAGAGGGACAGTTCAGATTTTCTTTTAATATAAATAACCTGAATTGGAAAAATATGAACATGTGTCTATGGATGAACATCCTATGACTTCCT
Organism: Urocitellus parryii; assembly: GCF_045843805.1. Taxonomy (NCBI): domain Eukaryota; kingdom Metazoa; phylum Chordata; class Mammalia; order Rodentia; family Sciuridae; genus Urocitellus; species Urocitellus parryii. Next base: position 112,248,199 of record NC_135537.1, on the reverse strand, counting down.
GAAAAGTATGTGGGAATTTTCACCTTTTGGATAAAATGGCCTTAATGGACAGGAAATGAGACTTTTCCTTTCTCCTTATAGAGGTATGCTCTTGCAAATATCTGCTTTTGATCAATAACCTTATGGGAAAGGTCTGGATTTCTTTTATTTTGTTGGCTAAATTCAACCCAAAGGACTAAATTATGTCTTTCATTTTCCCTTTGGTTTCCAATATGATCAGCATTAGACCCTGCTGATCTTTTCTGGCAAAGAAATTCAAGGTTTGCATCCTAGCCATCTGGAGAATTTGTCATTTTAACAAGAGGGTCATATATATAGGGGGGCTTTGTTAGTCTCATAAATGCTCAATCAGTGGTGTGTGTGTGTGTGTGTGTGAGAGAGAGAGAGAGAGAGAGAGAGAGAGAGAGAGAGAGAGAGAGATGTATTGTTGCATCCTTTCCCTTAAGTCACCCCTTCCTCATCAGAGAAAGCCACCCAATCAGGGACCTTGGGAGATACTGAAAACTTGGGTGAATGTTCAAGTAGGAGTCACCACTGAGACACTCAGAGCATGGTAATTAAAAATGCTGCAGCACTCAGCAGGACAAGGGTCTTTATAAACATTCATATAGTAAGTTGAAAAATCCTTTTGGAAGAAAAAAAGTGAGCAAGAATAGCCAAGAAACTGTAACTATGCATGGTAGTACATGCCTGTAATTCCAGTGACCAGGAGGCTGAGGAGGAAGTATCCAAAGTTCAAGGTGAATCTCAGCAACTTAGTGAGACCCTGTCTAAAAAAAAAAAAAAAAAGACCATTAAAAAGGATTGGGACATAAGCCCTGATGTGAAAGACACACCAGACAGATTAACAGATTAAATAATTTAATGTAAGACAGTTCTCCCAGAGTCATAGAAAATATTGGTGAATGCCACATATCAAATTATCAGTTTCTAAGCCTCTTAAAAACAACAACAACAAAAAGCTTCCCTGATGTACTGATGTACCTCTATAAATACAAAACATCGAGTCGCACCCAGGGAAACCTAGTGGTGGTGGAAGCCACTGTGATGCACCCTTAATTCTCAGAAGGACACAAGCCCATTTGTGAAAGAGCAGAAGGCAGTTTGTAGAGGAGATAAGTGGTGACTAACAGAGGATTTTGGACCACCAGAGCCACTGCAGTTCTGTCCATCAGGGACTTGGGCTGTGCTTGTATTGGAAAGGGGCAGCCTGCTGCTGCCCAGGTATGACCAAGAGGGTCTGGGTCCACAGGGGGGGCAATCACTGGCCATCACTCTTGCCCTGGCAGTTGTGTTCCAGAAACTGGCTGGGGTCCCTCCGAGGGACTTTCCTGACACACCCCTGCATTTCCTGTGGGCTTCAGCCCACTGTTTCATAGAGGGTACAACAAGGCCCTCCTCAGGGCACCTGCAAGCCCCACCCAGGGTGCCTGCCCTCTTAAAGGTCTGCTGGTAAGTGCCTCCCTGATGATCATTCTCTTCCTAGGGGGCAGCTGGCAGCTGTTCTAAGGTTGAGGCAGGGTGTGTGCTCTGATAGACCTGGAGGGTCCTCTGTGCCATGTAATTACCTGCAGGTATCTAAAAGACCCTGGCATCCATTTCATCCTGACAGTTGGGACATTGGGTTTCTGGACTTAGTTTTCACTTCTATGAGAAGAAAACAACTTAATCTGAGGTTTTATTATTTGAATCATTAAAAATATTTTGGTTACAAATTACCAAAAATGCAATTCAAACTGGTTAAGTGGAATTTATTGCTCACATCACCAATAAATTTTGAGGTTGTAGATGAGGCTCAATCTAGGGACCCAGATGGTAGCCCTGAAGTCTAGGTGCAGCTCTGCCTGCCTGCTTACCTCCTTACCCTCCTGGTCACTGACTTTCATGCTCTGGACCATTCCACCACTTGGTCACATAATGGAATCCACAGCCAGTGCCTCACTGCTTCATCCAGGGGACAAATGGTGCTCTTCAGAACAGAGGGAAAGCTTTCCCCCAAAACCTCATTGGCTCTGACAGGCTGTCCAGCATGGCCCCCAAGCTGCTGTGGCCGTGAAGTGAAAATCAGTGTTTGAAGGAGCCCACAAGGGCTTATCCCAGAGCTGGAGCAGAGCTGATTGCACTAGGCTTGCAGGGTGCAGGGTGAGAACAGGGAGCTGCAGAGACCTTTCCCAGGACAAGAGAGGGGCAGGGAACATACCACAAAAATCCAGCACCCACCTGCATCCACCTTGCACTGTCAGTAGGTGGCCCTGAAAATTCTCTGTGCATGATGACAGGGATTTGGACTGTACTTGTACTGGAAAGGGGCAGCCTGCTGCATGACACAGCCTCAGTTCCTTGCTAAACCAGACAGCTTTCCATAACTCTAGACATGCTTTGTCTCTCTGGGTCATTTTCTTGGTGACCCTGTGATGTAGGGACATCTGTCCCACTTAAGAGATGGAGAAACTAGGGCACATGGTGGCTTAGTAAGGCACCAGGGTCACCTGGCCAGTGTGCTATGTGGTGAGGCTTGATGTGGCTGTGCTGCAATCTGTGGGTGGAGGCAGCTGAAGGTCCAGGGTAATGGGATGCTCTCCAGGGCTCAGCACAGCACATTGGCCATGGCACCTGCAAGAGGGTTGGTGCAACAACCTGTCCCTTGGCTCCCTGACTAACCCCTTTGCCAGCTGGTCTATCTTTACTTAGGGGATAGCTCATTGCTTTTTAAAAATTTTTATGTTCATTTTTTATACCAGGGATTGAACCCAGAAGCACACTTACCTCTAAGCCACATCCCCACCCCTTTTTATATTTTATTTCTAATATTTTTTTTTCTTTTATCTATTTATTTATTTATTTAAAGAGAGAGGGACAGATGGGGAGAGAGGGAGCGAGAGAGAGAGAGAGTGAGAGAGAGAGAGAGAGAGAGAGAGAGAGAGAGAATTTTTAATATTTATTTTTTTAGTTATCAGCAGACAAAGCATCTTTGTTTGTATATGGTGCTGAGGATCAAACCTGGGCCGCACACATGCCAGGCAAGCGTGCTACCGCTTGAGCTACATCCCCAGCCCTAATATTTTTCTTTTAGTTGTAGATGAACACAAAACATTTATCTTATTTATTTATATATGTGGTGCTGAGGATTGAACCCAATGCCTACATGTAAGGCAAGCACTCTACCATTGAACAATAACCCCAGCTTTATGATTTGTTTTGAGACAGGTTCTCAGTAAGTTGCTGAGGGTCTTGCTAAATTGCTAAGGCTGACCATGAATTTGCGACCCTCCTGCCTCAGTATCCTGAGCCACTGGGATTATAGGCATGTGTCACCCATGGTTCTCATTGCTTCTTAAAGCCACAGCTTCTGTTGATGGGAGCCTCTCCCACACACAACACCTGTTATCTGTCATGCTGTCTGTACAGATAAGGAAGCTGATCTGGACAGGTGTGTCAGTGCTTTCAGTGCATGTCCCTGTGGCTCTGCCAGGAGGCCCTCCCACAGAAAGGCTCTGGTGATGCCAGGTTGCTAAAAGGATGTGCCAAGCACCTGCCAGGTGAGAGCCTCAATGTCCTCTGTGTAGCCTCCTCATAGCCCTTACCTGCTACAGGAAGTTGTCAGCTGGCCCTGGGGGCTTGGGGAACACAGAGCACACACCTGTCAGGCTCTTCCACTTTGGCCTCCATAGGCAACTTCACTGCCCACCTGCCTTTGGTGTTTATGTACCATTGCCCACTTGCATGAGGACTGATCTTCCCTTTCTGTGTTGCTGGCCTGTCACTATCCCTGATGCTGCACCCCCTTGTTGATGTTGAAGTCTCTCCATTCCTTGTATGGAACATGCCATGGGACTTGGCTTCTCTTTGCTTCTGTATATACCTTGGCCTCCTGCCCCTGTCCTGCTCTGTCAGCTCATCCTTGATGCTCCACTTGTCCTAAGGCAGAGGCCTACAGCAGGTGTTTGCTGAGTACGTGGAGTGTCTTTTCCATGCCCACCTGTCCTTACCAACCCTGGCTCCCAGTTCCCATGTGCCTGTGACCTACTGTGTCCCACTCAGAGGTTCCCTGGTTCAGTTATTCTGCACTCATTGCTGCCCCCAAGTGCTTCCGGCATCACTGCCTGTGTCCAGGCCCCACTCACATCGAGATCTGTTGCTTGCACTGGGTGAGGGCAATGAGCAGGCGTAAACCTCATAGATTTTTCCTGTGCTGGATTTTAGCTTTCATTCTAGGTGAGCAGGAGGCTTTGGAAAGAAGGGCTCATTTTTGTACACAAAGACCTGGGTGTCCTGGTGAAGGAGAGCAGGCTGGGTTAGAGATTCTGCATCTTTCAGACTCAGCCCCAGGCTGCCTCTAGGAAGCCTCTGAGTCAGGGTGGCCTCTGACCTCCCACTGTGCCCTCCTTGCTCTATTTGTCCTTGACATGTCTCATGATGTGTCTTAGCCTGCCTCCGCCATGCTTCCAGTGTCATGGGATAGGGCTCTATTGTGCCCTCATGTCCTTATGGTCCATGGGTCTCAAAGAGGCCCATGTCACTTAGTGGCTCAGGATGGAGACAGCACCACTTGGGTTAAAGGCTGACATTTCAGAAACTCTGGGAAGGGCTGAGAGGTGTGTCCCTTCCAGAGCCTGTGCTGGTCTAATGTGGTAGTTTCAGCAACTTCTTGGAACTATCAGGATGCTTCTGGAGACCATTATTGTTAGGAAACCCCAGCCTGTCCAGTCAGTGTCAGGTTTAGAGGTGACCCTGAGGTGTCAAGGAAGGTACCACCAATTGCTACAATATCTTGTGTTCATGACTGGGCCTAGGCTGGTGGCACTGGCCTTCAGGGAGCTTGTGGAAATGAGGACCCTAGGGCCCACCATAACTATCAAGACACTCCACATGTTAACAATGTCTTCAGTGATTTGGTGGCCCTTGGGAGATGGAGAAGTTCCTGTCTTTAAATCTTCTTTCTTGTGTGAGGCCCTGGGTCCTATTCTGAGCACCAGAAAAAGAGAAAATCTCTTAAATCCTTTCTACTTCACACAGTGAGCACTGACTCGCAATCAGGCTAGGAGCCCTCTGGGTGCCTTGGGGGCTGCTGCAGGCATCTGGGAAGTTCTGTAAGAAGGTCAGCTAGGGTTCTTGGAGGAGCTGCAGACTAACCCAGAAGGAGGCTGGACACCTCAGGCACAGATGTACCAGAGTTCGTTCTTTCTCCTAATGGCTTAGCCCCAGGATTGGGGATGCAGGGGCAGGTACAGGTTCACCCCCAGCTGTCTGGGTGAAGGAGCCTCACCACATACAGCAAGGACTCAGGATGTACAAACCACTTGCCTTCGGTGGCCCATCGGCACCTCCTCTAGACCATCAAAGCCCTTGGGACCAGTGTCCCAGTGGCCTGCTCCTCAAAGGCAGTGTTCCTCTTCCCAAGGCCGGAGCCTTACCTGGGAGCTGCCCAAGCCTTCCAGGGCACAGGAGCAGCCTCTCTGCTCCTCTGCACACTTTAGTCTTCTCCTCTCCTTTATTCTCATTTTTCTGCTTGTGGCACATATGATGAAGAATGTCACATGGGCAGCCCATGAATGTTGTAGTGTCCAAGAGTGATTTCACAGTGACATCTCCAACCACTCCACAGGAGGCTTTCTGCCTGGCCTCTTGCTCCTCTGCTAACCCACCCTCCATCCTTGGTTTCTTAATTCAGTTCTGCCCACAATAAAGAAGTTGTAGGGGTAAAAGATGTAAGCTAAGCTTGCTGTACTTAAGAAATTGAAGGGTTGTGGAATGGGAGGGAAATGTGGGGCAAGCTGTAGTAATCCTAAGAAGTAAGATTGGTATCTTCGTTCTTTTTATTTATTTTTTTTCCATTTTTATTTGTTTTAATTAGTTACACATGACAGTACAATGATCTTGACATATCATACATTTGAATCAGATGGGATATAATTTCTAATTTTTCTGAGTGTACAAGTTGCAGAATTACATTGGTCATGCCGTCACATATATACCCACAGCAATAATAATGTCCATTTTATTCTGCTGTCCTTCCATTCCCCCCATCCCCTCTCCTCCCATCACTTCTCTCTACCCAATCTAATGTGACCCACTTCTTTTTTTTTTATCTGTGTGTCTTCTATGGTGAAATGTTTGTGCATGTCTCTTTCTAAAGTTCTACCCAGATTCCTTTTTAGTGTTGAGTATTGAAAGTTCTTTATGTATTCTAGATACAACTTCACTGTCAAAATGTGGTCTAGAAATTTTTCTCTAGATTGTAACTTTCTTTTTATCCTCATGATAGGATCTTTTCCAGAGCAAAAGTTTTGAATTTTAAGAATGCATAAATTGTCTTTGTTCTTTCTTTCTTGTAGGGATTGTGCAACAATTGCACTGGTTCTGTGTAACATTCACTGCTTTGTTATTAATGAACACAGCATAGCTTTGTAAGCTCTCCAATGTGACATGCTCATAAGTTGGCATTTAGAATTGATATGGCATACATAAAGATGAATGTTAGAAGTCTTGATAAAAATTACAAGGACAATTAAAAGAAAAACAAAATTTACCATGACATGTGAAGAGATCACAGAAGAAAGAAATAGATTTCTGTGGCATGATGTCAATTGTAGAGGTCACCTGATTTTATACATGGAGTCAAAGTTTTCATTTTGCATTGGGCCTGACAAATTACACAAGTTTCCCTAAAAATACCAGTAAAAATGTGTATATTTCCCTGGAGAAAATGATGATTCTAGGATCTGGTAAGATAAATTAGAAAATGAACCTGAATATAGAAAGAGAAAAAGAAAGAAGAGTAAGAGGAGAGTATCCCAAGATGTCCCACATGTGGATTCCTGACAAATGACATGAGAACTAAAGTAAAAGATCCTGAAAGAGTGAAAGCTGGAAAAATATCAGCAATAAAATAAAAACCATTATCAGTAAATTATAAGTGAAAGCAACAAATGAATATATATTTGCTGATAAAACATAATTGACTTCATTGATAATAAGTGATGGGAACAGACAAATATTTCATATAGAAGAGTTCAAAACAATGCAGGAGAACAGCATCCCCTCATGCATGTGGAGCTTAGTATCCTTGCCATTTTATGGGTGGGCATATTAAGTGACTTGATTGCAACAAATAGTGAAGGAAAAAGAGTATATTACATTCCCAAAGGATGAACCTGGCACAAACTACCTTGCCAATGGTGGACTGTAGCGCTTCAAATATTTCAGTGACCATCAGATAACCTCTTTCTACTTTGACAAGTCATTTCAAATGCATACTATTCCTTCCAAAATTATTTAATAAGTTCTCTTTATAGGTGACTAACAATAACCATTTTCACAAGCAGGAAACAAAACAAAAGGATACTCTCTCCCTCAGTGTTGAGTGCCTACCTTTCAGTGATCAAATAAAATAATTAGTTTTAATTTGTTTTTAATTAACAAATATTTATTGTGCATGTTAATGGAATTGAACATAATATTTCCAAATGCAAGGTACACAGTGATCATATCTAATTGTCTATCTTCTACTTTCATCCCTTGCCCTGCCCCTGCACCCTTCCTACTCTCCAGAAATTACTATTGGGCTTCTATATTACTTCTAAAAAATCAACTCTAGGGTGTAGGTGGCAAACGTGGTAATAGAAAAAAAGATTTCTGCAGCCACAAACAAACATTTGCAGAAATAAACTCTTCCCACATTTCAGAGGCCATTAATGTTAACACCTGGCTGAGTCTCCCTTTATCTCATTGTACACAATCAGAAAAAAAATCTCCAGCTATTGCCTTCACTATGCTGACCTTAATTTTTCCAAAAATCTTCCATTTGGCTTCAGTTTCCAGCACCTGAGGACAGGGGCTCCACTGAAATCATCAGAAACCACTATGGCACCAAATCTCAAGGTCCCTCCTTTGTCACCCTGTAGTTCACTTTTTAGTGGTTTTTAGAAAAAGAGGTTCTGCCTTTATTTTAAAATCATCTCTTCCAGAAATCCACGTCATTACATTTCTCTGGTTTTCTATCTCCTTAACTGGATGCCCTCACTCTCTGTCTCCTTCATATAATTTTCTTCTCCGTTGCTCAATATAGGTGTGTCCTCAGCTCAGAGAAATGCTACCTGTACTCTATATCTTCACCCACACCCAGGGTCTGCTCAGTCTCATTGCAGTATTTTGCACATTCCCCTGCCTTCCAAATATTCATTTTCTTCCCAGTCCTCTCCTGTCACATTCAGATATGTTTATGTGAAAATCAAGGGCAAATTGCAAACATCAACACAAAAGCCTTCTTTGAGACTAGCACTCTTTTCCCTGCCTCATGTGGTTTTTATGCTCCATACAGGATTGGGTATCAGCAACTACCCTGGAGTGCTCAAGTCAAAAATTCAGCAATTGTCCTTGATCTTTTCACCATTACACTCACACCAATCCATACCCAAACCTGCTTATCCTAAAGACAGTATTATAAACATATACATGTGAAAGAGAGATACATGTATTCAAAATTATTGTTTTATAAGTATATATTTATATGTACATTAAATATTTATAAAATATATAATTATAAATAAATAAATCAGGTTAAACCACTTTTATTCCTGTTACCAAGTCATGCCATCATGCCATATAATACATATTCTATTGATAATCATATCCATGATATAACACTTGGCATCTCTGAGATATATTTATTTTATTTAATGGCTTATAATAACCACAGCATAGAAAAGAGAAAGAAATACCTGCAATATTAGTAATGATTCCTGAAAAATCCCAGGAACAATAGGTGTAGGAAGAGGCCATGACTGAATTGAAACCCTTATCCCACTTCTGAATAAATTTTGAAAAAAATATATATGTTCATACACACACACACACACACACACACACACACACACACACATACACTGGATAGTTAGTGTACTACTCCCTTTCATAGCCGGATGATTAATTTCATACATACAATTAATGAATATTCGTATAAAAAAATTAAAAAGCTGCTTGTAAAAGAAATACTGAAGGGCTTTCTAAAATGTTTCTTAACCAAGCCAGCCAATAAGTAGGCAGATACTATAGTGGACACTAGAAAAAAAAGTCAAAAGTAGAGTTCTGGCGCCATCTAGTGTCTGATTAGGAGTTAGCACTTATAACAATGGGAAAGTACCCACATTAAGCAGAACAGAAAGTACAAGTAGGGATGAGATAGGAATTCTTGAAACCTCAGAGAGGGTTGGGGAGATGCAACTGAAGAAGCCAGCAAGGGAGGGATCCTTAAGGAGGCCTTTATCTCACAGGTAGAAAAGGATTGGAGCAGCTAAGTGACATGGTGAGGGGTGTGTTTTAGAATAATTGAGAAGGTAAAACATTGCCATGGATGGTAATATTAGATCAGATGCCTAAAGGGTGTCAGTACTCCATGTCCCTTTAGTGCCTGAATTCTTGCTTCAGACCAGGGTAATAGTAGCCCCCACAGAAATGAGAGCAGAGATTCCTTGCTGTTTTGTACATATCTGTGCCCTCTTTGCCTAGAACAGAGCCTGGTACCATATTTTTTTTATTTTAAAATGCAAGGAGTTATGTTTCCATATATAAAACTAAATGAAGGTTGTGGTTTTTCATAGATGTAGAGTGTTCTCCTATTACATATGAGGTTCAAGATGAGGTTCAAGCCTCACCATCACATAAAAATGAAATAAATGTATTGTGTCCACCTACAACTAAATAATAAATGTTTAAAAGAAAAAAAAACCTAAATGATAATATTGTCAAAATAGATCCCCTGCCCCATCCATGCCAAATTGCCTTTCAGAGAATCATGAAGCTGGACCAGCCTGAGAGGCAGGCATCACATTGTGTTCTACTTTAGAGATCCTGCTTCCCCACTGGGTCCACAGTGTCTCCTGACAGAATTTCCAGATGCCTCACCTGACTCCATTTGCCTCCTGTGGACACACCCACCATGCCCTCTGCTCCTGCACCACTGCGCCACCTGGTTCCTAGGCTGTGCTCACCTAAGGAGTGCTGGATGGGGTGCTGCCTCCCACATGCTTCCCCTGTCTCCTCCCCACCCACTGTTCTTATGGGTTGGGCTCCACTCACTCAGCCTGACTCTGCCTCACCATCTCTGCCCAATATTCAAGCCCCACTAGGTCCTCTCCACTTTATTTCAATGGGCTCCACCCAACATCTTGCCTCTTACCTGCTCTCTTATGCAGAGCCAGGCCCACTCCATCCACTTGATCCTCTGCATTCTGTCCACATGGCTCAGCCTCCACTGATATATTTAACAGTCTTGGATTGCAGGTTTTTTCCTCTAGCTCTGGAATATTTGCAGTCTGGCTTGGCCCAATTCCACCAACATCCACTAACATAAAAAATGGCTCTGCCCTTCTTCATTAGCCTTGCTTTTCCATCAAGTTCACTCCTACGGCAGCCTCCCTGTGCCACCTGGCCTCTCTACTGCTCCTTGAAATCTCAATCTGAAATGAAAAAAAAAAAAAAACAGATCTTGCAGAGATGCCCATGGTTGTGACATCACTGAGTCTAAGGGACAATTACCTTTGGGATTTGGTCACCTTTGAACCCCACATCTTTAATGTTTGACCTTGAAAAACTCTGCTAACCTAAGTCAGAGTATTTCCATTTACAAAATTCAGCTGATGATAATACTTTATTTGCATAAACGTGAACACGTTTTCAATACTATCTGTGTATTATGGATGCAGAAGAGGCACTGGCAAGCAACTAGTAAGGTCCATGCCCTATATGTGAAAGTGCCCAGCCAGAATTTAAAAAGCATGTTTGCAAAGGATATGGCCTTCTGTTTTTCATTAGCTCTGTGGCCTTAAGTACCTTCTCTTACCCTTTCAGCACAGGATGGGCACAGCTACTTGGCAAATAAGAGTCATCTGTAATCTCTTCTCCAGCCAGCCTGGGGAATCTCAGAATGAGGGTGCATAAGTGTCTTATCATGGCCATTTTTTCTCAAGGTTGAGTCTCAGAAGAAAAGACTCTTTGTAATGACTTATGTATATTTCTTGTTTATTCTGACAGCCCGACTCAATGCTGTAGAGATAGGGCAGCAGTTGGGGACTTGGGTTTCAAGCTGCAGAAACTGAACTAGCTGCTTTTAAAAAAATGCTCTAGATGATACTGGGGAGGTCAAGGGAACCTGATGGCAAAATTCAATAAAACCAGGAACTGGGTTTTGCCAGGTGATCTCAGTGCCCAAAATCCCTTTATAGTATTTCCTGGACCCCACTCCTATATAAGCACACTGGAAGCCTTTCTGCTGTTGCTTTTTTGCTGCTCAGATTCTTAGTCTTCAGAGAAGGGGTCTGGATGGCTGGGTATAGGTATTGGCTGAGAGTATGAATTCTTCACATTAAAGTAGGTATTGAAGAATGAGTTGAAGTATGCTAAAGAACAAATGGAAGGACATTATAGGAAAGAACACCATTTGTTACCTCACAATGAAATTTGTATCTTCTCAGAATCACACAACGACACCATGCCAGGTGCTTTTCTCATCATGTCATTGAATGTCCACAAACTTTTCAAAAATAGTGCCATATTTTGGGAAATTGTTTGCATTGTTCTACAACAATGCTAAGGGCTCCTAAAAAGAATTCAAAATATACAGTAGAATACTAAAAAACTGGCCAAAGGGTGGGAATCCTACCAAAATCCAGTGCCCAAAACTCCAGAATTAACATTAGTTAGCATTATTTCTCAGGCCTTTTTACTCACATATATTGGAGGGTAAATAAAAAAGCAAGGGTGGGTAGAAAGAATGAAAAGAATTTTATTAAAATGGGGTTAAATGTGGGCTGGGTTTGTGGCTCACTGGGAGAATGCTTGCCTAGTGAACACGAGGTGCTGGGTTATATCATCAACACCACATAAAAATTAAAAAAATAAAATAATGGAAAAAATTATAAAATATATTAAATATGGAAACAAACCATTTTCGCTTGAATTTAAGGAAAAAAATCAGTAAAAGAGAAGTAGGTGCTAAGATGACATGTTTATTTTGTGACCAACGTGCTTGTTTGATATAAGAATACACTAATATGGTGATTATCAATGTGTCTCAAAAGTAAAAAAATAACATTAAAAAAATCTGAGGATGAGGCTCAGTGGTATGTGCCCCTAGGTTCAAACCCTTGTATAAAAAAAGAACTAAAGAAAGAAAATAAAGAAAAAGAAAAAAATGTGGTTCCTTTTTCTGATGTTATATATTGCAATTTTAGCATTCATTTTCACCTGTTGTGGAGGCTGTGAAACATCAGTCTCTCACACAAACGTCTTTGCCCACATCTGACATTTTGCTCTCAGGCTATTGTTTCATGTCAAGGTCTATACTTTACCTGCCACCTCACTTTAATTCAATTTTTTTCAAATCCTATGCTTCTCTGGAGGCAGGGTTCATCTTCAGTCCTTGGACCCTGGCTTCTTCCTTCTGTGTTCATCTAGATTCAAGTCTTTTTTGGAGAAGACCCACTTCAAAAATGGGAACAGTAAGGCTTGATTAAAATCACTTTCCCAATGGCCCATCAGTGCAGGAATTGAGATTGGGACCAGTGTTAGCCTGTTGTGGAACAGTTCTCAGGAGAGCCATGGGAGCCATAAGTTTTTGGACTTGACTGTTGGCATCAAAAGAAAAGATACTCATTTTCTGAGAACATTCTGGGGCAGGTGAGAGATCATGGAGATGTTTCAGGCCTACCTCTGCCCCAAGGGCTCAGATAAGGTACTGTAGAGGTTTTGTGTTGTACTTTCTTTCCATCCCCAGAGACCAGAATAATAATTGGTGATAAAGATGGCTGGTTCTCTTGGCCTACATTATTCCTGTACCTGAGGACAATGAACAGAAAGTAGAACAAGGAGAAAAATCAATGCATCTGTCTTTCCACTGCTAGAAAAATGTACCCATCAAATACTGAAAAAGATTTCCTTTTACTTGAAAATCAAAAAGCCCAGTGGTTGGCAGTCTGGGCTGCTATGGCTATGCAGCTGTGCCAACATGCCTCAGAACACTTTCTGTTTTTCATTCTGCAATTCATTCAATACAGCAATCAGGGGAAAGGGAAGAAGGAAAAAAAACAAAGATCTAACAGGCCCAGTGGCTTCCACTGATATCTCATTGGCCAGCACAGAATCATAGAGACCCCTACCTGCAAATAATATTGGGGAACACAGTTTGTTTTTCATTTTTAGTTTGAGTTTGGTTCTGTTTTTTGGTTGTGGGAACTGAATCTAGGATTTCTTAAGCACTGAACAACCATCCCCAACCCTTTTTATAGTTTATAGACAGTGTCTCTCTAAGATTTTTAGGGCCTCACTACATTGCTGAAGCTGACATTAGACTTTTGAGCCTCCTGCCTCAGCCTCTATAGTCACTGGGATTATAGGCATGTGCCACCAGGCCTGCCTGGCTTTTTATTTTTTTACATGCTGGAGTTGGATCCTGTGGGAGGCCATCCTTACATGTGATTTGAGTTACCTCCCTGCCTGGGTGAGAGGCGCTTAAACACAGCCTGTGTTAAAAAGCCTTCCCCACCCTTTCCCAGGTCCGAGGGCTTGTCCTTGCTGAGCCGTGCCTGGACACAGACCTGAAGACCCAATTGCCAGCCCTGAACTTGGGATGCTGCCCCCCTTATCCTTCACTGGATGGGATTTTCCCTTGAATTTTTTGTTCCCCAATAAAAGCTCACTCCCTGGCATGCTCTCCCTCTCTCCCTAGTCTGTTCTGTAAACCTCACCACCACATTAGGTGGCTGGAGGCGGAAACTAGGAGAAGCTATCTTGGAGCTGTGCTAAAGATAACGAGAGTCTCTTTAATTTAAAACTCACTAGCAATTTCTTAAGCACTGAATCGTCTTTCATGAAGCTCACGCTGGTCGAGTGGCAGAGGAACCCAGAGCCAGTCACATGGGACACACTCATTTTACTACTGAACTGTACTTTCAGCACTAAACCTTTCATTTTGAATTATTAAAAAAACATTTTATAAAATATAAGGTCCCAGTGGAATGAATTAGTGATACCTGTACCTGGACCTTAACTACCAGTTCTGCCTGCGTTGCTTAGTGCAGGCCCAGTGCATAGTCACACGGTGGCATGAAAGAATGGGCATCAAGTGAGGAATGTGTCCTCATGGGCTGTTGAAGGAGAAATGCTGGATAGGTGACAGGCTGAGATATTGTTCTTTCATGTGTGTTAGAGTGTTCATCCCAGATAGAGAAGGGGTACAGGGTGAGTGCATTTGTGTGGTTACCCACTGAGATACATCACCAGTTTTTAAAATATTTTTCTTTTTTGATAGATCTTTATTTTGTTTATTTATATGTGGTTCTGATAATCAAACCCAGTGCCTCACACATGCCATGCCATTCAATTGTGCTACCACTGAACCACAGGCCCAGCCTCATCTCTAGCACCTTTTATTTATTTATTTGATTTGGCCCTTCTGGGATTGAACTCTTGCATACTCCACCACTGAGCAACATCACCAGCCTCATTTTGTATTTTATTTAGAGTCTCACTAATTTTCTTAGTTCATCTCCATTGTTGAGACTGACTATGAACTCTTGATCCTTCTGCCTCAGCCTCTTGAGCCACTGGAATTACAGGTGTGTGCCATTGTGTGTGGGTCCCCTTTTCTTTCTTGCTTTTTTTTTTATTATTTTGATAAAGGATTTAATTGTTTCTCAGGACCTCACTAAGTTAATGAGGCTGGCTTTGAACTCTCAATACTCCTGCATCAGCCTCCACATCCACTGGAATGACAGGCCTGTGCCACTGAGCCAACTCTAGTACAATTTTTAAAGTTATTTATTCCATGGTAACATGAATATATTTAAACTTACAATCCAAAAACATACATATAATATATTCACTTATTATACAAAATTTATAAGAATTAGCATATGCCATTTTTATAAAAAACGATGTCAAAAAATTACTCCCATTGACCAAATGTGATCCATAAAATCTTGAAAACGTGGATATTTGAATTATACATTTTTATTCTTTTTCCAGATTTATTATTATAGACAATTTCAAAACACTGAATGAGTGAATGAAAAGAATTATGCCAATTTCCCAAATTATTAGTTGAGGATAATATTTTATTTTTCCTAGTAATGACATTTATTTTCCCACAAATTAAAAAGTTGATTACACAGAAACTGAGACAGAAATGCTTCCCAGATTTATGATAAGAATGAGAAAGAGATTGATTGTGTGTAAGGAGTGCCAAACACAGTTAAGACTAGAAAGTAACTCTTAGGTTTTATAGCACAATAAGGTGATTACATTCTATAATAACTTTTTTAACAAATCAAAATAGCCAGAAATTTGCAGGTTTCAAACAAAGAATAATAATTTTAATTAGATGAAAATTACCCTGATCTGATAATTACACACTATATACACATGTTGAGTTACAATAGTGGGTCTCATATCCAAGTACAAATAGTAGATTCCAGTTAAAAATTAAAATAAACAGAAATCAACTCTTTGATGTTTTAACCAAATATCTACATTACCTCAGATTTTAAAATGATATACTGTGTTCATAAATGTTTCACTATTTTTTTACTGTCCTGTCTTTTATATATCTAAAAGGTCTAAAGAGTCATGGAATGATTTAGCCTCATCCACATGGTTTTCTGGTGACTGCTATTTTTTTTTCAAAAATTGTTTACACTTTATTTTATTATTTTATTTTTTATGTGGTGTTGAGGATTGAACACAGTTTCTCACATATGCTAGGCAAACACCATACCACTGAGCCATAATCTTAGCCCTGATGTGTGGTATTTTTTAATATGTGGCCTGAAGCAATTTAAAATACATACCTACTATTTCAGACAATTGACTTAAAACACAACATGCCATGTATAGAAAATATTCCATCATATTAACATCAAATTTTCTGTATCAATTTTATTTGTGGTTTCTTTACTGAAGAAATGCATTGCTTCCTTCAAGCAGATGAATATTGGGATTTTATGGAAGTTCATATTTAGGCTTGGGTCAAATTCTTGTTCTTTAAATAATAACCTTAAAATGAAATGACTTTGAGTCTATCTGAACTGTGACTTTAAATACCACCTTTATTCCAGCTTACTGAGGAGAAGATAATAATAAAATATTTCTACTGATATTCAATAGCTGGACTTTGAACTTAAGATATTTTTTTCTGGTCATACTAATAACATATATGCGGGGCTGGGGATGTGGCTCAAGCGGTAGTGCACTCACCTGGCATGCGTGCGGCCCGGGTTCGATCCTCAGCACCACATGCCAACAAAGATGTTGTGTCCGCCGAGAACTAAAAAATAAATATTAAAAAATTCTCTCTCTCTCTCTCTCTCTCTCTCTCTCTCTCTCTCTCTCTCCTCTCTCAATCTCTCTTAAAAAAAAAACATATATGCAAGGTGGATAGCTACATCAGGGATTCAAAGACAAGCCTAAAATACTGCCAAAGAGCTTTCTACACATATTGCTAGAATATTTTAACATTATGAAAACAATTTGAAGCAAAAACATGTGTAGCCATTATTAAAAGAAAAGATTTAAATCTATTAAATCACATATATGAGGAGCTGCATAATTAAAACATAATGGCCAGCATTTCTACTGAGGAATTTTTATTTCAGAAACCCATCCATATTTGATACTTTTATTCTTTCATACACAATAGCTCTAGAATATATGTAATGTGACTCCTCATATGTCATACAAGATGATCAGATTTAGTATCAAGGTAACACTTTAACTCAATAAAAGGTTATAAATACAAATTTTAAAAAAAAATCATTAGAGGGCATGATTTTCAGTGTCATATTAGATAATATATTAAAGGCATTAGTTCTGGTAATAAATGTCAAAAGACAGCACTAAAAAATACATCTATGTGCACACCTACTACATTAAGATGCCTTTTTGAGAAGGTTGAAATTCTTTACTTTTGTGCAATCCTTCCATTTCAATTCACTGAAAATTGTAGTTTTCAATATGTTCCTACTACTTAATCAAGAAGAGAAAGATGAAATCAAAGTAACACACTACCCCAGAAAACCTCAAAATGAGATTATATCAAGAACTCTTTTGATAATATATGGTAATTCTGAATCTATAAGAAAGCCTATGTGCAGTGGGAGCACAACTACCATTACATAATCCAGACATAATTTGGTAATAATATTGGAATGGCACATGGAGGATATTAGAGGGACTTGATAACTGAAGTGAGAAAATGTGTTTTGGGTGAATCCACATATATCCCTGGTAATAGGATGGGCTGAGATTGATGAAGATGACACTATTTGAAACAAAGGCTTCTGCTTCACTTTGTCCTAAGATATATACTATTAATATGGAATATGAAAAAAAAGATGAAAAAGATCAACAAACTATATTATTTTATTAGTAAAAGAAACATTTTCCTCTGAAGTTTGTTTTTAGATTTTAGCTAACACCATAATTTTCTTCTGAAACTTCACATTCCTTTTCTAGCACAAGATCTAGCCCAAGAACTTTTCCATTGGTATCTTGGCCCTAATACATCTAGGGATGCTAATAATTATGGGGTTCATAGTTACATATGTTTTGTCTCATAATTTTGGAGACAACATCAAATAAAAATTAACAATTTACTTTCACAAGTTTTTTTTTTTTTTGGGGGAGGGTGCTTCTCCATTTGTACCACCTGCCCGGCTGAGTGTTCTCTATGACATCCTCTTCAGCCCCATAAGCTCCTGCTTGGCAAAGTTCAACCATCAATTTTCACATCAGAACCTGTGATTCCTTGTTCCTTGTGGGTATTCTTCATGTTCTTGAATGTTTGATTCTCATTCTCTTCTACTGCCAATATTAATGTGGCCTAACATGATCTTATAATTATTAGTGTATGCTGAACAATTGCACCAATGTATTACTTTCTAAGGCATTTATTTTCAATATTGGGGGTGTTCCAGGAAGGCTCATGTCCTTGGGTCTTTCTAAAAGTCAATAAATTGATAAATCTCTAAAAAATAAATGATGTTATCACTATTAATACATGAACATTAAAATAAATGTATATTTACTGAGAAATATTAACTACATTGATAAAAAGTGATGGGAAAAAATGTTTCATATACAAGAGTTCAAAACAATACAGGAGAATAGCATCCCATCCCGCAAGTGGAGCTTAGTATCTTTGTCATTTTGTGGGTTGGCAGAGTCAGTGACTTAATTGCAACAAATAGTGAAAGAATAAGGAAAATATTACAGTCCCAAAGGATGAACTTGGCACAAACTACCTTGACAGTGGATGGACTGTAGCACTTCAAATATTTCAGTGACCATCAGATAACCTCATCATGCTGTGACAATAAGGCACTTCAAAACCATACGATTACTTCCAAAATTATTTAATCCGTTATCTTCATAGGTGACTAACAATGACCATTTTCACAAGCAGGAACCAAACCATAAGGATACTCTCTCCCTCAGTGTTGAGTGCCTACCTTTCAGTGATCAAATAGAATAATTAGTTTTAATTTGTTTTTAATTAACAAATATTTCCTGCACATGTTAATGGAGTTGAGCATAATATTTTCAATTGCATGGTACACAGTGATGATATCTAATTATCTATCTTCTACATTCACTGATTGCCCTGCCCCAGCACCCTTCCTACTCTCCAGAAATTACTATTGGGCTTCCATATTACTTCTAAAAAATCAACTCTAAGGTGTAGGTGATAAACATGGTAATAGAAAAAAAGATTTCTGCAGCCACAAACAAACATTTGCAGGAATGAACTCTCCCCACATCTCTGTGAACATAAATGTTAACACCTGGTTGAGTCTCCCTTTATCTCATTGTAAACAACCAGAAAAATGATCTCCAGCTATTGCTTTCACTATGATGACCTTAATTTTTCCATAAATCTTCAATTTGGCTTCAATTCCCACTACCTGAGGACAGAGGTTCCACTGAGATTATCAGAAACCCCTATGGCACCAAAACTCAAGGTCCTTCCTTTGTCACCCTATGGTTCACTTTTTAGTGTTTTTTAGAACAAGAGGTTCTGCCTTTCTTTTTAAAATCACCTCTTCCAGAAATTCATGTCATTACATTTTCCTGGTTTTCTATCTCCTTAACTGAATGCCCACACTCTGTCTTCTTCATATTATTTCCTTCTCTGTGGCTAAATATAAGTGTGTTCCCAGCTCAGAAAAATGCTCCCTGTACTTATATATCTTCACCCAAACCTGAGTCATGCTCAGTCTCATTGCAGTATTTTTCACATTCCCCTGCCTTCCAAATATTCATTTTCTTCCCAGTCCTCTCCTCTCACCCTATGTGGATATCAAGGAGAAATCACAAACATCAACACAAAAGCCTTCTTCAAGACTAACACACTTTTTTCCTGCCTCATGTGGTTTTTCTGCTCCATGCAGGAATATTTTTGCCAAAAAGCTCTGAATATTCACTTAGGCCTACAGATGCCCAATGGACAACTACAAGTGAGATAACACTTGGCATCTCTGAGATATATTTATTCTATTTAATGGCTTTTAATAATCACAGCATAGAAAATATAAAGAAATACCTGCAATACTAGTAAGGACTCCTGAAACATTCCAGGTACAACAGGTGTAGAAAGAGGCCATGATTAAATTGAAATCCTTATCCGACTTCTGAATAAATTTTGAAAAAAATGTGTGTGTGTGTGTATATATATATATATATATATATATATATATATATATATATACACTGGGTAGTTAGTGTAATACTCCGTTTCATAGCAGGATGATTAATTTCATACATACAATTAATGAAGATTTGTGCAAAAAAATAAAAAAGCTGCTTGTAAAGCAAGTACTGAAGAGTTTTCTAAAGTATTTCTTAACCAAGCCAGCCAACAAGTAGGCAGATACTCTGGTGGAAGATAGAAAAATGTCAAAAGTACAGTTCTGATGCCATCTAGTGTCTAATTAGGACTTAGCACTTCTAACAATGGGAAAGTACCCACATTAAGCAGAGAAGTAAGTACAAGTAGGGATGAGACAGGAATTCTTGAAACCTAAAAGAGGGGTGAGGAGATGCAACTGGAGAAGGAAGCAAGGAAGGGATCCTTAAGAAGGCCATTATCTAACAGGCAGGAAAGGATTGGGGCAGCTAAATGATATGGAGAAGGGTGTGTTTTAGAATAATTGAGAAGGTAAAACATTTCCATGGGTAGTAACATTAGATCAGATGCCTAAAGGGGGTCAGTACTTCATGTCTCTTTAGTGCCTGAATTCTTGGGTCAGTCCAGGGGAAAGGTAGCCCCCACGAAAATGAAAGCAGAGATTCCTTACTGTTTTGTTTATGTCTGTGTCCTCTCTGCCTGGGACAGAGCCTGGTACTACAGTTTTTTTTTTTTTTTTAATGCAAGGAGTTATGTTTCCATATATAAAATTAAATGAAGGCTGTGGTTTTGCCTAGAGATAGAGTGTTCGTCTATTATGCATGAGGCATTGGGTTCAAGCCTCACGATAACATAAAAATAAAATAAATGTATTGTGTCTACCTACAACTAAAAAATGAATGTTTTAAAAAAATACTAAATGATAATACTGTCAAAATAGATCCCCTGCCCCATCCATTGCAAATTGCCTTTTAGAGAATCATGAAGCTGGACCTTGGCCTTACACCAGCCTGAGAGGCAGATGACACTTTGTGTCCCACTTTACAGACTTAGGGAGTGTCCCAAAGTAGCACCTGGAAAGAGTCAAGGCCTCTTCCCTCATCAATGCATTTTTTATTGCCCAGGTGCTAGGAAACCCCTGCCTGTGAGAGAGTGAGTGAAGGGGACTGTGCGATCCACATCAGACTCCAGCAAGTGTCGGCTGCATCACAGGCTTACCCTCTCTGGACTTCAGGGTCTCAATATGTAAACAGCAGGTACCAAGAGAAGTCTCTGTGAACACACAGGAAAAAAATTATTGTTCCCCAAAAACAAAGTGTCTCAGGCGATATCCAAAGGACCCCTTCAAGAAACCCCATGGGACCCAACCAACCTGAAAATATAGAAAGTGCACAGCATACAATGAGTGGGAGGAAGAAAGAAAGGCTGCGCCATGGCATCTTCAGCCTCCCTCCATTGCCTCAGTGGGTAAGAGGGGAAACTGTTGCCCCCAATGGAGCAGACATTGAGGTCGAATTACTATCTCAGAGGCCAAAGACCCTGCTTCCCCTCTGGCTCCACAGTGAATTCAGACAGAATTACCGGATGGATGCCTCTCCTGACTCCATTTGCCTCCTGTGGATGCACCCACCATGCCCTCTGCTCCTGCATTACTGTGCCTCCTGGTTCCTAGGCTGTGCTCACCTAAGGGGTCCTGGGTGGGGTGCTGCCTCCTACGTGCTTCCCCTGTCTTCTCCCCACCCACTGTTCTTAGGAGTTGGGCTTCATTCACTCAGCCTGACTCTGCCTCACCAGCTCTTCTCACAAGGTCCTCTCCACTTTTTTTCATAGGCTCCACCCAGCATCTGGCCTCTTACCTGCATTGTTCTGAGAGCCACGCCCACTCCACCAATTTGATCATCTGCATTTTGTCCACACGACTCATCCTCCAATGATATATTAACACTCTGGGATTGCAGGTTTTTTCCTCTAGCCCTGGAACCTTTGCAGTATGGCTTGGCCCAATTCCACCAGCATCCACTAGCATACAAAATGGCTCTGCTCTTCTTCATTAGCCATGGTTTTCCACCAAGTTCACTCCTACACCAGCCTCACTGTCACCTGGCCTCTGCACTGCTCCTTGAAAACTCCATCTGAAATGAATGAAAGAGATCTTGCTGAGATATCCATGGTTGTGACACCACTGAGTCTAAGGGACAATTACCTTTGGGCTCTGGTCACGTTTGAACCCCACATCTTCAATGGTTCACCTTGAACCACTTTGCTAACCACAGAGTATCTCCATTTACAGAATTCCAACTGATGGTAATACTTTTTTGCATAAATGTGAGCATGTTTTCAGCACTGTCTTTGTATTATGGATGCAGAAGAGGCACTGTACAGCAACTAGCAATGTCCCTGCCCTATTTGTGAAAGAGCCCAGCCAGATTTAAAAAGCATGTTTTCAAAGGACATGGCCTTCTGCTTTTTTTAAGCTCTGTGGCCTTCAGCACCTTCTCTCCCCCTTTCAGCACAGGATGGGCACAGCTACTTGGCAAACAAGAGTCATCTGTGATCTCTTCTCCAGCCAGCCTGTGGCATCTCAGAATGAGGAAGCATAGGTATCTGGTCAGGGCCATCTTTCTCAAGGTTCAGTCTCAGAAGAGAAAGCCTCTTTATAATGACTTCTGTATAACTATGGTTTATTCTGACAACCTGACCCAATGCTGTAGAGACAGGGCAGCAGTTGGGGACTTGGGCTTCAAGCTGCAGAAACTGAACTAGGTGATTTATTTTAAAAAAAAATGACACTGGGGAGGTCAAGGAATCTGATAGCAAAGTTTAATAAAACCAGGAGCTGGGTTTTGCCATGTGATTTCAGTGGCCAAAATCCATTTATAGATCTCACTGAACCCCATTGCTATATGAGCACACTGAAAGCCTTTCTGCTGTTGCTTTCTTGCTGCAAAACAACAAAGAAAAGGGGTCCAGTAGGCTGGGTATAAGTATTGGCTGGGAGTACAAATTCTTCACATTCAACTAGGTATTAAAGGATAAATTAAAGTATGCTAAAGAGCAAAGGAAAGTACATTCTAGGTAAGAACACCATTTGTGATCTCACAAAGAAATTTGTGTCCTCTCAGAATCACACAACCACACTATGTCAGGTGCTTTTCTCATCATGGCATTCAATATCTCCAAACCTTTCAAAATTAGTGCCATACTTTGGGAAACTTATATCATTGTTCCACAAAAATGCTAAAGGCTTCTATAAAGAATTCAAAATATATAGCAGAATACTGCAAAACTGGGCAAGGGGTGGAAATCTTGCCAAAACCCAGTGTCCCAAACACCAGAATTAACATTAGGCAGTATCATTTCCCAGGACTTTTTAGTCACATAGATTGGAGGGTGAATAAAAAAACAAGGATGGGTAGAAAGAAAGAAAATAATTTGATTAAAATGAGGTTAAATGTGGGCTGGGTTTGTGGCTCAGTGGGAGGGTGCTTGCCTAGTGCACACGAGGTGCTGGGTTATATCAACACCACATAAAAACAACAAAAAAAAATAATGGTTAAAATTATAAAAAAGTTATTAAATATGAAAAAACAGCATTTTCATTGAATTTATGGAAAGAAAAATACCAAAATCAGTAAAAGAGAAGTAGTTGCTAACATGACATATTTATTTTGTGACCAACGTGCTTGTTTGATATATGAATACCCCAATATTGTGATTAACAATGTGTCTCAAAAGCTAAAGAATACCATTAGAAAATCTGAGGATGAGGATCAGTGGTTATGCTCCCCTAGTTTCAAACACTTGTACAAAAAAAAAAAAAGAAAAGAAATTAAAAAAAAGGAAAAAAAATGTGGTTCCTTTTTCTTATGTTACATATTACAATTTTAGCATTCATTTTCACCTGTTGTGGAGGCTGTGAAACATCAGTCTCTCACACAAACGTCTTTGCCCACATCTGACATTTTGCTCTCAGGCTATTGTTTCATGTCAAGGTCTATACTTTACCTGCCACCTCACTTTAATTGGAAATCTTTTAAAATCCTAGGTTTCTCTGGAGGCAGGGTTCATCTTCAGTCCTTGGACCCTGGCTTCTTCCTTCTGTGTTCATTTAGATTCAAGTCTTTTTTTGGAGAAGACCCACTTCAAAATTGGGAACAGTGAGGCTTGCTTAAAATCACTTTCCCAATGGCCCATCAGTGCAGGAATTGAGATTGGGACCAGTGTTAGTCTGTTGTGGAACAGTTCTCAGGAGAGCCATGGGAGTCCTGGGATTTTGGACTTGAATATTGGCAACAAGAGGAAATATACTCACTCTCTGTGAACATTCTGGGACAGATGAGGGATCCTGGAGATGACTCAGGACTAACTCTGTCCCAAGGGCTCAGATTAGGTACTGTAGAGGTTTTGTGTTGTACTTACACTCCATCCCCGGAGGCCTGAAAAAGAATTGGTGACAAAGACGGCTGGTTCTTTTGACCTGCATTGTTCCTGAACCTGAGGACAATGCACAGAAAGTAGAACAAGGAGAAAAATCAATGCATCTGTCTTTCCACTGCTAGAAAAATGTACCCATCAAATACTGAAAAAGATTTCCTTTTACTTGAAAATCAAAAAGCCCAGTGGTTGGCAGTCTGGGCTGCTATGGCTATGCAGCTGTGCCAACATGCCTCAGAACACTTTCTGTTTTTCATTCTGCAATTCATTCAATACAGCAATCAGGGGAAAGGGAAGAAGGAAAAAAAAACAAAGATCTAACAGGCCCAGTGGCTTCCACTGATATCTCATTGGCCAGCACAGAATCATAGAGACCCCTACCTGCAAATAATATTGGGGAACACAGTTTGTTTTTCATTTTTAGTTTGAGTTTGGTTCTGTTTTTTGGTTGTGGGAACTGAATCTAGGATTTCTTAAGCACTGAACAACCATCCCCAACCCTTTTTATAGTTTATAGACAGTGTCTCTCTAAGATTTTTAGGGCCTCACTACATTGCTGAAGCTGACATTAGACTTTTGAGCCTCCTGCCTCAGCCTCTATAGTCACTGGGATTATAGGCATGTGCCACCAGGCCTGCCTGGCTTTTTTTTTTACATGCTGGAGTTGGATCCTGTGGGAGGCCATCCTTACATGTGATTTGAGTTACCTCCCTGCCTGGGTGAGAGGCGCTTAAACACAGCCTGTGTTAAAAAGCCTTCCCCACCCTTTCCCAGGTCCGAGGGCTTGTCCATGCAGAGTTGTGCCTGGCCACAGACCTGAAGACCCAATTGCCAGCCCTGACCTTGAGATGCTGACCTCCTTATCCTTCATTGGCTGGGATTTTCCCTTGAATTTTTTTTTGTTCTCCAATAAAATCTCACTCCCTGGCATGTTCTCCCTCTCTCTCGAGTCTCTTCTGTAAACCTCACCAACAGATTAGGTGGCTGGAGGCGGGAGCTAGGAGAAGCCTTCTTGGAGCTGCATTAAAGGTATGAGAGTCTGTCTCTTTAATTTAAAACTCTCTAGCAATTTATTATGCACTGAATCTTCTTTCATGAAGCTCACACTGGTTGTGTGGCAGAGGAACCCAGAGCCAGGCACATGGGAAACACTCGTTTTACTACTGAACTGTACTTTCAGCCCTAAACCTATCATTTTGAATTATTAGAAACCCATTTTATAAAATATAACGTCCCAGTGGAATGAATTAGGGATACCTGCACCTGGACCTTAACAAACAGTTGTGCTCGGGTGGCTTAGTGTAGGCCCAGTGCATAGTCACACAGTGGCGTGAAAGGATGGGCATCAAATGAGGAATATGTCCTCATGGTCTGTTAAAGGAAAACTGCTGGATAGGTGGCCAGGCTGAGATATTGTTCTTTCACATGTGTCAGGGTGGGCATCCCAGGTGAAGAAGGGGTACAGAGTGAGTGCATTTGGTTGATTACCCACTAAGATACACCTCCAGTTTTTTAAAATATTTTTTCTTTGTTGATAGATTTTTATTTTGTTTATTTATATGTGGCTCTGAGAATCAAACCCAGTGCCTCACGCATGCCATGCAATTCAATTGTATTACCACTGAACCACAGGCCCACTCATCTGCAGCACTTTTTATTTATTTTATTTGGACCTTCTGAGATTTAACTCTTGGATACTCCACCACTGAGCAACATCACCAGCCTCATTTTGTATTTTATTTAGAGTCTCACTAATTTTCTTAGTTTATCACCATTGTTGAGGCTAACTATGAACTCATAATTCTTCTGCCTCAGCCTTCTGAGCCACTGGGATTACAGGTGTGTGCCACTGAGTCTGGGTCCTCTTTTCTTTCTTGTTTTTTTTTTATCATTATTTTGATACAAGATTAAATTGTTTCTCAGGACCTCACCAAGTTAATGAGGCTGGCTTTGAACTCTCAATACTCCTGCCTCAGCCTCCACATTCACTGGAATGACAGGCCTGTGTTACTGAGCCAAATCTAATATAATTTTTAAAGTTATTTATTCCATGGAAATATGGATCTATTTAAATTCACAATACAAAAATTTACATGTAATATATACACTTATTATAAATAAATTTATAAGAATTAGCCTTTTGGGGTTGCCTTTCAGCATGGGTTTTGACTCAGCTCCATGTTCAATCTTCCTGTGATCTCCTCAGCCTGTGGCCCTCAGTTCTTTTTCTTCTTCTCGTTCTTCCTCCTCCTCCTCCTCCTCCTCCTTCTCCTCCTCCTCCTCCTCCTCCTCCTCCTCCTTCTTCTCCTTCTCCTTCTCCTTCTCCTTCTTCTTCTTTTTCTTTTGAAATTTCAGATTAATTTTAATATTTTACACAGAGTCTGAATCACAAAAAAGCCAGTTTAGAAATGGTGGCATGCAGAAACAACACTACCCAGAAACCAGGTTCTTCATGTGAGAAAAAGCAAGGGAAGAGGAGCCTATCACACATGATAGAGAGAGGACTCTTAGAGCCATGGTGTAACCATGGGAGGTGCCAGAAATCCCTCACCCCAAAGATGAGGCATTGTAAATTGTTTAATTGGACTTGACTAATTTAATCTTATGATCAGAGTAATAGCAATTTTGTTTGGACATGATTCCAATTGAGATGCCTTTCCAAATATGTCCAGAAAAAAGTTTGGAGAGCAGCTATCCCAGGATTGCTGTTATCCACCAAAGAAGAAGTAAAATTAAGAGACAGCTTACGTGTTTCACTGAGAAAGCCACAGTTATGTGTTTATCAGAAAGATTTTTGTCATATTTCTCTAGACAATAATATTATAGGCCTGCAGAGACAGAACTTAAAGATGTCTTTCCTTAAAACCTGCAACTCTTTAGGCTATTACCTGCACCACATCATCCTTTGACTCATCCATCTGGATATGTGCCTCTGCATTCTTAGATTCAGAAGTAGTGTGCAGTTGGGTCATGGAAAGGCTGTGGAAGGAGGAAATTTTAGCATACTAGTGAGGTTTCTTGTAGATGCAGAAGAGAGACTTCAGCTCCAAGAGTTTTACTCAATCCAGAGGACTGTGTTCTGTGTGATACATTGAAGATATTTTCTTCTAACAATGTTTGCTTCTTTAATTTGTATCCTCTTAAAATGAGTCATTTTTCAATTGGTAAAATGATTAATTTTAGTTTTCCATTTGTTCTAACTTTAATGAGTTCTAGTGATACAACTTACATATGGAATGTCATCTAGAGATTTTAAAAATTACTTATTTGTATACATATCATAAAAGAAGACATGAGTTTTAACTTGATATTTTATAAACTTTTATTTTATTTTATTTTCATGTGGTGCTGAAGATAAAACCTAGGACCTCCCACATTCTAGGCAAGTGCTTCACCAATGAGCCATATCTCCATGTGTAATTTAGGATTTTTTATTTACAAACTTGTTTCTGTAATATTAAAAAATAAAAAAGAACTACTATTGATGTGAATTCTATAATTTGAGTAATTATAAGTTTTTTAAATTTTTAGAATGAAATGATATTCTATGTTCAAAACTTCATTTCATAGAAGGCAATATCACAATGCCATAAAATACTTGTATTTCTCATAAGGTCTTTGGATCCAATTTAACTCAAAAGATTAAAAATTTCCTGATACTCTACTCTTTCAGTTAGGAAATGACAAATGAGAGGATCATGATAAAAGGGTTTGGAAGCACACTGAATATTTTTGAAAATCAAATGAACGTACTAGTAATTTCCCATTCCTGGATTAAAAATACACAGGAATATAATTTCCAAGTTTAGAGGAGGAATATTTGTGTTCATTCATTCTTTATATATTAGTTTCATGTGTGTATATATATATGTTACTATATACATACATATATGCCCTTTCCCATTTCTGTCACAATGCAAATGTCTGAATCTAATTTTTTCTTAAAGGAACACTTAGGTCAGTGGAATCTCATCATACCCTTATCACTGTACTTAAATTTATGATGTTTTCACAACCTCAGTTGTTTTTTAGTTCTTTTATTTATCTTGTTTCTTTGATTTTTGTCTTTAGCATGAAAAAATAATTGTGAACCTATCTCATTCTCTGGTCACTGAAACACAAAGAACAAGATGACACAGAAAAGCCAAAGTTGTAGGGAAGAAAAGCAGGACTTGAATTTTACATAACTACATCAATCAGAGGAACAGACTGCCCTCTAGGACTCCTTGGGTTTCCCAGTAATGACAGCTTGACATCTGTGAAGAAGCACCTCTCTGGCTTCCTATTTCTTTACTTTAAGTTTAAGCAGATCTTAACTTTATGAACCATATAAATTTATTTATCATCAACTATGTGAAAACTCTAAGGCTAGACTCTGGGATGAGGAGTTCTTTAAGCCACTGTGCATTTTCTAGCTTGCATGGTAATTGGTCTCTAATTTAGAATCCGTATGATTACCAAGAGTTTCTAAAAAAAATTCTAAAATTAGAAAGAGGCATATAACTCACATAAGTATATATTACATTAATACATGTGAATAAATGAAGCATGTGAGATCACAAAACAAAAACATAGACCTAAAACTCCTCACACAGCTGTAAAAAGTGCTGCAATTACAAAGCAAAATAACTGTCTTTTAGGTCCAAAGGTCCATGTTTAGGTCCATGTGATTTCAAAGTCCTGTAGGTAATAAATGCCTATACCTTCTTTATTCCAAATGTATTGCTGTGCATGCATTATCATAATTTGTTTGAAGGATCATGTGTTGATATAGTGTTTCATTTCAAAAAACTCTCTTAAAAGAAATAAGAATTTTTCTTGTAACATCCATCACTAATTGTATTAGTACCATAGTTATATGGTGAATTGTTAGCCTATAGGAGAAGTTTACTTAAAATTTAAAAATTCTGTTTCACTGAAAAGGTAGGAGATATATTAAAGCTGACCTTATTGTCTAGGAAATAGAAATCTGTCAAAGGAAATATATCCAGGTATTTGGTCCTTTTTTGAGGTACTGATCTGTGTATAATAAGTAAAATTTAATTGTATTTGCAGATTTATGGAACTGTGTTTCAAAATAAATGTGCCTTGTGAAATAATATTAGTGTATTTAACTTCTACATCTATGTCTAGAAAATTTACATAATATCATAAAATTATATGATTTGTGTAGAAATGCTATTCACTGTATAGTATTTTATGGAGATTCATGGATTTGGTATTTTTGCTTCAAATATATTTTGTCAAAAATAAAGAGAACTTGGTTATAAATCTTTTTGTTTTATATTATAACATCAATTTATGGTGATATTATTATTCTCTTTCAAGCACAACCATATAAAAAAAAATAGTGATTATTTTTCTTGGTGTCATCTTATCTTCCAAAATTCTTATCCTTTGTGAAAAACAATGAAATTTTGTAGTGCAGAATTACATTCTAATGAAGCCTATTTTATTTCCTCCAATTTTAATCATGGATCTAAATTCATATTAAAATGTATTGAACATTTTTGATTGTGTATTATATGCCCATAAACTAAGCTAACTATTTGACTTAGAGAAATGGATCTTCAATTATACAAGTCTATTATACCGACAATGAATTAAAGTAACAGTAAAAGAGAAGCATAAAATGAGATAAACATCCACAATGAAAAGAGGAGGTAATCTCCAGTGACAAAATACTTCAAAGTACTTCTGGAAAACAGAAAGTCTGGAAGTAGATGAAAGATGCATTCGAGTTCTAATTAGGGCTTCAATGTGGGGATGGGAAGGACAATGGAATGAGATGGACATTATTGCTTCACATACATATACTACTGGTGTAACTCTACACCATGTACAGCCAGAGGAAGGAGAAGTTGTTCTCCA
Source organism: Urocitellus parryii (assembly GCF_045843805.1). Lineage (NCBI taxonomy): Eukaryota > Metazoa > Chordata > Mammalia > Rodentia > Sciuridae > Urocitellus > Urocitellus parryii. Next base: position 112,218,219 of record NC_135537.1, on the reverse strand, counting down.
TTTCTGTAGAATGTGTTAAAATGCATTCTAGTGTCATGTATAACAAATTAGAACAAACTATAAATAAAAAAGGACAGTTATGAAGTTAGCTATTTTATATGGTTTATTTTACTTTAACTTTATAACAATGAAGTGAAATTGGTGTTTTACAGTTGAAAATACTAAGAATAAAAAAACAGACAATTAGAATGGCAGGGTGAGTAATCAACATACAAATGTCATAGCATTCTTATACAGCCTCAATAGTAAGAATGCTTTGGAGCTTAGACTGGGGCTCAGTTGTAGAGTGTTTGCCAAGCACATGCAAGGTTCTGGGTTTGATTCTTAGCACCACATTAAACAATAGTGAGAATGCTTCATTTTAAATCACATAACATTTAAAACCAAAACTAGAAAGCAACTTGGAATAAATCTAGAAAAATGACTCCATCCTCAAATGTGTAAAACCACAAAAAATTTACTGGAATGCATACAAAAGAACTTAATAAGAAAGATTCAGCCCATATTCATGGATAGGAGAACTTAATATTTTAAGATGTCAATTCTTGAATTCATCTGCAAATGTGAGCCAACTTCAGTAAAAAAGTTACACAGGTTTTCCCAGGATGCTAAAATGTATATGAGGTCTGGAGATGGAATTCAATGACAAGAGTGCTTACCCAGTAAGGACAAGACTCTTGATTTAATCTTCAACAATAAATCAATAAATAAATTTAAGAAAATAAAATGTTTGAAAAAGAAGAGAACAAAGTACTTAAGAAAGTTCAGAAGAAAAATAAGAGAAGAGAGATTCATTAATACACACAAAACCTACACAAAAATGGTGATTGAGTACAGAGAAAAGACAGTGACAAAAGGTACAAAGGGAAAGCTTAGAGACAGATAAAACATATACATAATATTATGGCAAAAGTCTTGATACAAAATTGAGGAAAAAATATTTGATATGTTGAGCTAAAAATGAGCTAGAAATAGGAAAACTGGTGAAATTCTCTAATTACAACCATTTTTTTAAAAATACCAACTTAAATGAAGTTTTGATTGACTAAAATAATTTTATTATTAGAAGCAAATATAGGCAATTGCCTTTCTACCTTATAATTAGAAAATTCTTATTTACTACTGTACAAAAAGTTGCTGTCTGTATAATGAATCAATTAGAAAAATTAATAGGAGAAAGACCAATAGAGGAGAAGAATGTGGTAAGGTAAGGGAGTGAGATGAAATGGGATAGTAGTGAGGATAATCCCAGTAAAATAATAATAATAATCAATAAAAAATTTTAAAAAAACTGATGCACACAATATAAAATGATAAATTCAACTTATCACAATTGAGAATTCTTGTTCATTAATACATATTAAATATAATGTCATCTACCAGACACTAGGAGAAAATATAACACATATAACAATGATAAGGAAATAGCTAGTATATGTAAAGATTAAATACAAAATTAAATAATAAAGTAATACACCTCTAAAAATATGATCCAATGACAACCATGCCTAGAAGAGGGAGTTATCTATGGCCAATGAAAAGATGAAGATACTTCAGATATTATTAGTATTCATCGGAATGAAAATAAAAGAAAAATTAAATGCTAATTATACAAATTTATTATCTGAACTTAATTAGAGCTTGAATATCCCATGTTTTAGAGAGGAACAATGGAATTGCCACCTTTTGGGGTATAGTTTGGTATTAATTTAGCTGAGAAAATTGAACTTTCATTTACTCCTGCTTGTGGCCAATCTGAAAAGGAGGATGAATTTACACTCAGAACATTAACTGATTGTCAATACTGATGATTCTACCCATAAAAAAAAAAGAGTATATGAAAATTACATTTCCTCTATAATGAGGCTTTCTGGGGAAAGAAACAAAGTTTCTCTAAGTGGGTCCAAGCCTAGCCAGAGAAAACAGGGTAAAGCAATCAGATTGGGGTGTTTATCATGCTTAGTGCTGGTGCTCTGGCAGAAGTTTTCTACATGTGGCTCCAAAGGAGGGAGCACCAGATTTGCTTATGAGATTCCCCAGATATTGGAGACAATGGAAAATTGAGGCTTAAGTGTTTTGAATCAGTCATATATCAAAACGATGGAACATGATTTCTCATTATAAAACTCCCTCATGTTTTATGCATGATTGAAATGGGGCAGGCAACACTTCAGTGATTTCGAACTTGTTTTGAGTGAGTTCTAGGAGGCTCTAGGAGACCTGAAGTTTAAGACTGGTAAAAGAGGTGATAAATCCATTGAATACCCTGTTTAAAAACTGAGAATTTGCGTGCTCTAAGGAGAAAAATTAGTATCTTGGCAACTCTCAGTCATTCCTGAATAACCAAAAGGCATTAGGATTTTCTCTGTGAGGCCTTACATTATGGAACTAATATGTGAAGAAACATGTGTAATTGTCATTATATTTAGAGCATCTGTGAGTATGTTGGTCAGATTTCTGTCACTGTTCCAAAATACATCAGGTAAACAATTTTAAAAGAAAGCATGAGGAACTTCACTGTAATAGCCATTAGATTGAAGTGGGTTATGAACTCCCAAATTTACCCCAAATGCAGATTGCAGAATCACATCGGTTACACATGTAAAATTGTGGATGTGTAACCGACGTGATTCTGAGTTCACTCTTAGATGATATAAAAATTAAAGAAATCCCAGTGGCTTGGGATGCTGAGGCAGGAGGATCATGTGTTCAAAGCCAGCCTCAGCAAAAGGAAAGCTAAACAACTCAGTGAGACCCTGTCTGTAAATAATATACAAAATGGGGCTGGGGATGTGGCTCAGTGATCGAATGCCCCTGAGTTCAATCCCTGCTTACCTTACACACACAAAAGAAGGAAGAGGAGGAGGAGGAGGAGGGGAAGGGGGGGAGGAGGAGGAGAGCCATTCAGAAATAGCTTACCCAAATCAGTGGGAGATTGATTGCTTTGGCATTCATCTGTAATGGAGTGTGGCTCCCTTGAGTTCTACTCAAAAACTGGTGACAGGGTTTTCACTAAGTCCTGTGGTGGCAAGTGTTTGCAGCTTTTGGAAAGGAAGGCTGCCTATAGGCAGATGTCACCACTAGGTGTTGTCCAGCTGCTGATCTTGTGCTGTTCTCCCCTCCCCCTGGTAGCAAAGTGGCATCAATCAGAAAACACATCACCTTGTTACCTGCTTAGGTAGAGCCAGGGAGGTTTTCATGCCAATCTGGCCCCCATCCATTTGGTATCCCTGACCCAATCCTGTTGTTCCTGCCATACCTTCCTCTGCATCTCTCTGTTCTTCCTCCTTCGGAACCTGTGGAGTATTTGTTTCCTTTCAGGGAAAAGTACTTGGATCCTTTGTTGTTATCCCCAGCCTGTAACTTATAGCATGACAATGAACTCCATAATTGTAGACACATGGATTGATTATTTGAAATGTGCTATTTCTCCACCACAAGGTTCAAAAACTTCCTTAGGATATTAAATAACTAAAATTGCCTTTCTTGCCCTTGGTCTAGATGTACCTGTGTGTGTGTGTGTACGTGTGTGTGTGTGTGTGTGTTGTACTCTACCACTTAGCCGTGTCCCCAGCCCTTTTTTATTTTTTAAATATCAAGACAGGATTTTCCTAGATCCTAAGGCTGACCTGGAACTTGCAATCTTCCTGCCTCAGTCTCCTGAGTCACTGGGATTATAGGCTCATGCCACTGTGCCTAGCCATGGCCTCCATTCTTAAGGCGGGAAGTATGAACTGCCCAGAGGTCTTGGTGGGGCAGAAAACCACAACAGAGGAATCTGTTGACAATTCTAAAATCTCTGTCTTCAGAGCTTCAGATGCGTGCCTTTGAACAAACATATCCATTTGGATGTACTCTTTTTTGCCCCTAACTAACTAGTTTCTCCTCCTGAATTCTCTATATTAACATGTGCTCTATTAGGAAAAAATTTGGGAGTCCTTCTTTGCCTCAAACTCTACTCCCTCCCAGCTAATTAATCATCAAGTTCTAGATTCGTATTTGTTGTCAATGACCCATTTCAAGATATTGTTAACAACTTCTTTGTCCCTAGAGTTTCCTAGTCTCAGCACTATTAACATTTTGGACCAAACAACTTCTTGTTTTGGGATGCTGTTTTGTACATTACAGGATTTTTAGTAGCATCCCTGACCACTTCCCTGTAGATTCTTTTTATTTTTCAGTTGTGACTGGACACAATATCTTTATTTTATTTGTTTCTTTTTATGTGGTGCTGAGGATCAAACCCAGGGCCTTGCTCGTGCTAGGCAAGCGCTCAACCACTGAGCCACAATCTGTAGATTCTAATAGCACCTACCTTGGAGCCTGAAACAACAACAACAAAAAATTAAACCAAAACATCCTCTAATATTTTAAACCACATAGGAAATTTCTGAAAAGTTCTACAATAATGACAAAGAAGACTGAATTCAGTCTAATGCCGATATGAAATTTGAAGAAAAAATAAAAAGACATTCAGAAACAGCTTGAGTGAAACTTTGAAGACCCAGTGCAAAATAAAAATACAAGGCCCCTTCTTTAAAAAATTATGAAGAATTTCCAGTGGTGGCAGTGCATTGAACCAAGTGTGGAACCCTCCTAAGTATGGGGTCCTCTGTGTAACTGCCTGAGTCTCATGAGTTTCCCCTGAAACCAACGTTATCCAATCTTTTCACTTGCTTTTGTCAATCCTCATAAATCTGCCTGATGGGAAACACAACATTCATTTGGGCCCTGGGAACCGTAGACTGTTCAGAAACAACTGCCTTCTTGCACAATAGCACAGGCGCCTAAAACAAACAACAGCCTGCTTTTATTTACAATATTGAGGTTTTGTTCGTTTTGGATTTTTTTGCATTAATTTTAACTTTTAAAAATATTGCAGCTAAGCAAATTACTTCACAAAAGAAGAAATACAAATGGCCAATAAATACATAAAATAATGTTCAACATCTTTAGCAATTAGTGAAATGCAAATCAAAACTACATTGAGGGGCTGGGGCTGAGGCTCAGCAGTAGAGCGCTTGCGTAGCACGTGCAAGGCAAGGCGCTGGGTTCGATCCTCAGCACCATATATAAATTAAAAAAAAGATATAAAAAATTTACTTAAAAAACTACATTGAGATTTTATTTCACTCCAGTCAGACTGGCATCCATCAAGAATACAAACAACAATAAATGCTGGAGAGGATGTGGAGGAAAAGGAACACTCTTACACTGTTGATAGGGTTGTAAATTAATACAAGCACTTTTCAAATCAATATGGAGGTTCCTCCAAGCACTAGGAGTGTAACCACCATATGCCCCAGCTATTCCACTACTTGGTATTTATCTTAAAGAATTAAAGTCATCATGCTAATAGTGATACATGCATACCCATGTTTATAGCAGCACAATTCACAATAGCCAAACTATGGAAACATTCTAGGTGTCCATCAAACAATGACTAGATAAAGAAAATGTGGTGTATATACACAATGAAGTTTTATTCCACCATAAAGAAGAATAAAATTTTATCATTTACAGGAAAACGGCAAGAACTTGAGAACATTATGTGTTTTAGTCAGATTTTTCGCTACTGCAACCAAAAGACCTGACAAGAACAATTTTAGAGAAGTTTATTTGGGGGCTCATGGTTTCAGAGGCCTGAGTCCATAGACAGCCAACTCCATTACTTGGGGCTCAAAGTGAGGCAGAACATTATGGCAGAAGTGTGTGGCAGAAGAAAGCAGCTCAGAACTTGGAACCAGGAAGCAGAGATAGAGAGCTTCACTCAACAAGGACAAAGTATATATCCCAAAGGCACATTCCCAGGGATCCACCTCCTCAGGTCACACCGGACCTCCCTACAATTACCACCCAGTTAATCACTTGTAGAGGAGTAATGCACTGATTAGGTTAAATTCTCATAACCCATCATTTCACCTCTAAACCTTCTTGTATTGTCTCACACATGAGCTTTTGGGGGATACCTCATATTTAAATCATGACAGGCCTCTTTGCTTAAAACTCTTTATTGGGACCCCATGATCTATAGAACACAGCAGACACTGCTTGGTATAACATTCATTACCTTCACAGGCTACCTTTCCAATCTCCCCTTGTGGCATACACATAGAAGTCCTATGACTGACTCTTACACATCTTTTAAGACTCTAAGTTGTCGTTGCTTCTAGATACTTTTCTTAAACACCTAGATTAAGCTAAGTGTCTGTTCTTTGTCCTCCCACAGCACATTGGGTATGCCTATATTAGTGTTGACAACATAGTCATTGAAAAAAAAATGTTTATGTGAATGTCTATCCCATCCATTGGCAGGAACCTGGGGGATGATACTATCTTTATTCTCCTAGTCCCTGTTAACAATATCTGGCAAACAACTGCTCTAATAGTGTGCAATGAACCGAGCTGAACTGACCCTTATGCCATTTTGTGAAAATCTGGTAAAAATCCAGAGAGAAATCCATTTTGTGAAAATCTGGTAAAAATCCATACAACCTCAAGTAACAGCTAGAGTGTACGTACAGAGGAATATACAGCTGAGTTCCAAATTTCTTGAGGTTCAGGGACTGGCAGACTATTTTTCAATTATCTGTATTAGTTTAATGCTTTATAAAATGCAGAATTAACCCTTAGTATGTTCTAGGTGACCTCTAGAGCCTGTTGGTAGCCATATCCATGTAAGCTGTGAAAGAATAGAGGTAGAAAAGAAAAACTGGAAACATCAGTTAAAGTAAAAATGCAGTCAGAAAGAAAGAACAATACGTAGAATAGAATGATCTAAGATGATGTGGGCAGGGGTAAAAAAGGAGAAAAATTTTCTTAGATTCAGGGGAAAACTGTTCTCAAATAAAACATAAATATAAAAGTAAAGTGCTTCTCAGTTTTTTTTTTTGTTTGTTTGTTTTGTTTTGTTTTTTTTTTTTTGTTTTTTTCAAACAGGGTCTCGCTATGTTGCCCAGGCTGGCATCGAACTCCTGTGTTCAAGTGATCCGGCTGCCCCAGCCTCCTAAGTAATTAGGATTACTCCACTGAGTTACATCTCCAGCTGTAGAAAAATTCTTCAATAATTTCTATTACAGGGCTGGGGATGTGGCTCCAGCTGTAGCACTCTCGCCTGGCATGCGTGCGGCCCAGGTTCGATCCTCAGAACCACGTACAAACAAAGATGTTGTGTCCACCGAAAACTAACTAATTAACTAAATGAATAAATAAATATTTTAAAAATTCTCTCTCTCTCTCTCTCTCTCTCTCTCTCTCTTAAAAAAAATAATTTCTGTTACATGGAAAGTATTTCAAGAAATCAGTTGACTTCATTGCCTTAAAATAGGTTTGAAGAATCATTTGATATTATAAAAGGAACACACTAAACTTCAAAGTAAAAGGCTACCATATGAATCAGTTTAAGTAAAATTTGTTTGGATAGTCAGCTCCTGAGGTCATGGAAAAGGGCTGGAAAAAATGAAATTCAGAGAACAGAGTGATCTGCAATCTGGCATGGAAAATGTTAGATGTCTTATGGGATGGATTAAACCAAAATTCTGGCATAAAAGTGTTGTCCATCAAATTTAAAGGAAGCTACATGGCAGTAGTTTTAAATTTCAATATTTCTGAGAAAAAAATGTATTTGTAGTCTATTTCCAGTATACTGATTTTCATCATACATATTTGATGTTTTCCCACTCCTTTTAATCTTATTTTTTTGTTATTTTCCACACCTTCACAAGCAAAACTCCTGTTAGAGAAATTTGAACATAACCAACATCATTGAAATTATGACTTACATGTTTATGGAAAAAGACTGGACTAGATACAGAGATCCTGCTTCAGGGAAGGACTTCTGTCCTTGGCTGTGGAGAATGAGGTGACCAGACTGCCTCCACTGTCAATTCCGTCAGGGCTTCTCTGAACTGCTGCCACACCCAAGCACATGCCCTTCCTGGAGGCCTACATCCAACTGCTGATGTACTGATGACATCCTGAGTAAAGGCCCACCTGCTTCAGGTCACCATGGGACAATTCTGACCTGAGTCATATGTGCTTGTTTGTAATTCTTTACCTCGATTATTAATCAAGCAAGAGCAAGAATACGGATAAATAGAAGTAGATATACCTACACCTACATCTATACCCATATGTATATTAGTGTTGACCCTTTTAGGCATGTGGCACTATCTTTCTCTTCTTGACACAGAAAAATTCTAAAATTTTCCAATCCTTACCTGGTAATGGAATCACAAAATTATATTCAGAAGCAGTATTAATTCACTCATTCATTCAGTAAATATTTGGTGAATGTCTACTCTGTGCCAGGCCCCTTGGCTTCCTAAGATCTAAGGATTAAAAGTGTATACGACATACATTCTGTTCTCTAAGGAATCCCACCGACTGTTGAAGAAAAGCATTGCTAAAGGCTGCCATGGAGGAAAACTCTGATTATAGACACTGAAGGAAGTGCTTCCTTTGGCTTTTGCACATAGAGAGAAGCCACATAGCAAAAGTTTTTTCATACCGTAGAAGAGAGTACGTGGTAAACAGGGTGGCACTGCAGCCATTCACCATAGAGAGAATTGTACACATGCAAAGACGGGACACAGGAAAGGAATCAGCACATTTGGGGAGGGATAATCTTTAGGTCTGGTAGCCTTCTCTTGATGCCAGTCTTTCTATAGAGTGTTTGAAACATTCTTGACCCTGATTTTCACCCAGATTAAGTCCTTATCCTTCATGTCTTTGTTGGACATTGATTCCTCCAGGAATTCCAGTTCCCTCAAGATGGAGGTAGGTGAGTCTGGTACATGGTTCCACAACATCTAGATGTATTTCTGTCTATCACCGCATTTATCACATCATGCTATAATTGCCAATTTACTTGTCTATGTTTCCCTCTGACTAAAACATAGCCTTCTCAAAGGCTAGGGTTAGTCATTGTTGATCAAGAGGTATCAACACAGTGTTGAAAGATAATAGGTTCTGCTCATTGAATGAATTAATGAATGCTTCCAAGCGAAGTGGAGTTAGAAAAGCATGTTTATGTGGGGCTGGGGTTGTGGCTCAGTGATAAAGCACTTGCCTAGCCTGTGTGAGGCACTGAGTTCAATTCTCAGCACCCCATAAAAATAAAATAAAGATATCATGTCCATCTACAACTAAAAATATTTAAGAAACATTTATTCAGTACTATTGTGTGCTACACATTTCTATGCACTGAGCCCAACTGGAATGAATAGAAACCTCATGGAGTTTACATTCTAACAGGGAAAGACAGGCAGTAGACAAACTGCTATAAAGAAATATGGGGCAGGATCAGAGAGAAGTTTCTTATTTCACATAGAGTGGTCTGGGAAGACCTATTCATGAAATTATATCTGAATAAAGACCCAAAGGAAATGAGGGAGTCAGCTATAAATATTTGAAAATAGGGTATTAGTAACATCATCAGAAATACTTAAAAATTTCCTACCAGTGTTGGTTCCATTTCATGTCGGTTCTCTCTCTCCTACTGGAGTTAATATCATGAAGGATTTTTGCTAAACTCTCACTTTTCTCTTGGTGCTCTCTTTAAGTACTAACAAAATATCTCAAGTTTCTTCTAATTCAGTGTCATTGTATAAGGGTCTCTGTAGTGATCAGGAAGTCTCTTTGTTTCTAAACTATTTTGAAATCACTAACTAAACCAAATAATATATATATATATATATATATATATATATACCAGTACAAGCATTTTTATCTGTTGTTAACTGACAGGTCTGCCCAAGAGCAATTAATGTGACCACCTGAAATTATTTAGTTTCTGGATGAAGCTTAAATCTCAAGAGAAAATTCAATTTTGAAAGCCTAGCCTACTTAGCAATCTTTGATCTTTCTTTTTAACTACGAACTATCACAAAATTAAATCAAGGATACTTAAGGTAGTCTCAAAGGAATGCAAAGTTCCCTGATAGGAGTTAAGTAATCACAAGGCTCTCCTTTTTCAGTAAAGGAAGGAAATTGGCTGGGCTCATGAGCATTGGCAGTGATATGGGAAGAGCGAACAGCCCTCACCTCCAAACATAGTTCCCCGCTGTCCCTCAGCGGCCAGCCCCCATCTCCTACAATAGGTCCCCGCTGTCCCACAGCGCTCAGACCCCACCTCCACCCATAGTTGCCCGCTGTCCCTCAGCACTCAGCCCCGCCTCCTACCATAGTTCCATGCTGTCCCTCAGCCTTCAGCCCCCTTCTCCACCCATAGTTCCCTGCTGTCACTCAGCGGTCAGCCCCCAACTCCACCCAGAGTTCCTTGCTGTCCCTCAGTGCTCAGCCCCCAACTCCGCCCTTAGTTCCCTGCTGTCCCTCAGTGGTCAGCCCCACCTCCACCCATATTTCCCCAATGTACCTCAGCGGTCAGCCCACACCACCACCCATAGTTCCCCACTGTCCCTCAGTGGCCTGACCCCACCTCCAACCATAGTTCCCCGCTGTCCCTCAGCAGCCAACCCCCACCTCATACCATAGTTACACGCTGTCCCTCAGCGGTCAGCCCCCACCTCCACCCATAGTTCCCCACTGTCCCTCAGCGGTCGGCCCCCAAATCCACCCATAGTTCCCCGATGTCCCTCATCGCTCAGCCCCCACCTGCACCCATAGTTCCCCGCTGTTCCTAAGTGGTTTACCCCCACCTCCATCCATAGTTCACCACTGTCCCTCAGCGCTCAGCCCCCACCTCCTACCATAGTTACCGCTGTCCCTCAGCGCTCAGCCCACAACTCCACCCATAGTTCCCCGCTGTCCCTCAGCGGCCATCCCCCACCACCTACTTTACTTCCCCGCTGTCCCTCAGTGGTCAGCCCCCACCTCCACCCATAGTTCCCTGCTGTCGCTCAGCGGACAGCCCCCTCATGCACCCATAGTTCCCCGCTGTCCCTCAGTGGCCCGTCCCCACCTCCACCCATATTTCCCCACTGTCCCTCAGTGGTTTATAACCACCTCCTACCATAGTTCCCCGCTGTCCCTCAGTGGTTTACACCCACCTCCACCCATAGATCCCCGTTGTCCTTCAACAGCCCCACCTCCACCAATAGTTCCCGCTGTCCCTTAGCAGCCAGAGTTCCCCGCTGTTCCTCACCGGCCAGCCCCACCTCCTCCAAGAGTTCCCCGATGTCCCTCAGCGGTAAGCCCCCACCTACACCCATCGTCCCCTCCCATAGTTCCCCGCTGTCCCTAAGCGGTCATCCCACACCTCCACCCAGAGTTCCGTGCTGCCCCTCAGCGGCCAGCCCCCACCTCCACCCAGAGTTCCCCGATGTCCGTAAGCGGCCAGCCCCCACCTCCACCCAGAGTTCCCTGTTGTCCCTCAGTAGTCAGCCCCACCTCCACCAAGAGTTCCCCGATGTCCCTGGCGGCCAGCCCCCAACTCCACCAAGTGTTCCCTGCTGTCCCTCAGCGGCCAGCCCCCACACCAACCAAAGTTCCCACTGTCCCTTAGTTACCTCCAACCAGAGATCCCTGCTGTCCCTCAGGGCTCAGCCCCCATCTCCTACCAGAGTTTCCCGCTGTCCCTCAGCGCTCATCCCCCATCTCCACCCATAGTTCACTGCTGTCCCTCAAAGCTCAGCCCCACCTCCACTCATATTTGCCTGGTGTCCCTCCGCGCTCAGCCCCCACCACCAGCCATAGTTCCCCGCTGTTCCAAAGGGCCTTCCCCCACCTCCACCCATAGTTCCCCGCTGTCCCTCAGCGGCCAGCCCCCACCTCCACCCATAGTTCCCCACTGTCACTCAGCGGCCTGCCCCTACCTCCACCCATAGTTCCCCACTGTCCCAAAGGGCCTTCCCCCACCTCCACCCATAGTTCCCCGCTGTCCCTCAGCGGCCAGCCCCCACCTCCACCCATAGTTCCCCGCTGTCACTCAGCGGCCTGCCCCTACCTCCACCCATAGTTCCCCGCTGTCCCTCTGCTTCCTGCCCCCACCTCCACCCATAGTTCCCCGCTGTCCCTCAGTGGCCAGCTGCCACCCCTTCCATAGTTCCGCGCTGTCCCTCAGCGGTCATCCTACCCCTCCACCAAGAGTTCCCTGATGTCCCTCAGCGGCCAGCCCCCACCTCCACCAAGAGTTCCCCGATGTCTCTCAGCGGCCAGCCCCCACCTCCAACCAGAATTCCCAGCTGTCCCTCAGCAGCCAGCCCCCACCTCCAACCAGAGTTTCACACTGTCCCTCAGCGGCCAGCCCTCACCTCCTCCCGTATATCTCGCTGTCCCTCAGTGGTTTACCCCCACCTCCACCCGTAGTTCTCCGCTGTCCCTCAGTGGTCAGCCCACACCTCCACCCAGAGTTCCCCTCTGTTCCTCAGCGGCCAGCCCCCACCTCCACCAAGAGTTCCCCGATGTCCCTCAGCGGCCAGCCCCCACTTCCACCCAGAGTTCCCCAATGTCCCTCAGCGGCCAGACCCCACCTCCAAACAGAGTTCCCCGCTCTCCCTCAGCGACCAGCACCCACCTCCAACCATAGTTCCCCGCTGTCCTTAAGTGGCCAGCCACCACCACATACCATAGTTCCCCATTGTCCCTCAGCGGTCAGCCGCCACCTCCACCCAGAGTTCCCGCCGTCCCTCAGCGGTCAGCCCCACCTCCACCCAATTTCCCCGCTATCCCTCAGCAGTCAGCCCCCACCTCCAACCATAGTTCCCCTCTGACCTCAGTGGCCTGCCCACACCTCCTAAAATTGTTGCCCGCTATCCCTCAGCGGCCAGCCCCGACCTACACCCAGAGTTCCCTGCTGTCCCTCATCGCTCAGCCCCCACCTCCACCAAGAGATCTCTGCTGTCCCTCTGTGGCCAGCCCCCACCTCGTCCCAGAGTTCCCCGCTGTCCCTCAGCAGCCAGCCCCCACCGCCAACCAGAGTTCCCCGCTGTCCCTCAGCGACCAACCCCCAACTCCTTCTAGAGTTCCCCGCTGTCCCTCAGCGGCCAGCCCCCACCTCCAACCAGAGTTCCCGCTGTCCCTCAGCGGCCAGCCCCACCACCAGCCAGAGTTCCCCGCTGTCCCTCAGCGGCCATTCCCACCCATACCAGAGTTCCACACTGTCCCTCAGCGGCCAGCCCTCACTTCCACCCGATATCTCGCTGTCCCTCAGTGGTTTACCCCCACCTCCACCCGTAGTTCTCCGCTGTCCTTCAGCGGTCAGCCCACACCTCCACCAGAGTTCCCCGCTGTTCCTCACCGGCCAGCCCCACCTCCTCCAAGAGTTCCCCGATGTCCCTCAGCGGTAAGCCCCCACCTACACCCATCGTCCCCGATATCCCTCAGTGGTCAGCCCCCACCACCAAATATAGTTGCCCGCTGTCCTGCGGTGCCCTGCCGCACCTCCAACCATAGTTCGCCTCTGTCCCTCAGAGGCCTGCCCACACCTCCTAAAATAGTTGCCCGCTGTCCCTCAGCGGCCAGCCCCCATCTCCACCAATAGTTCCCCGCTGTCCCTCAGCGTCCAGAACCCACCTCCTCCTATAGTTCCCTGCTATCTTTCAGGGGTCAGCCCTCACCTTCACCCAGAGTTTCCAGCTGTCCCCCAGCATTCAGCCCACACCTCCACCCAGAGTTCACGACTGTCCCTAGCGGTCAGCCCCCACCTCCACCCATAGTTTCCCGCTGTCCCTGAGTGGCCAGCCCCCACCTCCAAGCATAGTTCCCCGCTGTCCCTCAGTGGTTTACCCCCACCTCCACCCGTAGTTATCCGCGGTCGCTCAGCGGTCAGCCCACACCTCCACCCAGAATTCCCCGCTGTCCCTCAGCGGCCAGCCCCCACCTTCACCCAGAGTTCCACAATATCCCTCAGCGGCCAGCCCCCACCTCCAAACAGAGTTCTCCACTCTCCCTCAGCGGACAGCCCTCACCTCCAACCATAGTTCCCCGCTGTCCCTCAGCACTCAGCCCCCATCTCCACCCACTGTTCCCCGCTGTCCTTCAGCGGCCTGCCCCCACCTCCACCGAGAGTTCCCCGCTGTCCCTCAGGGGCCTTCCCCGACCTCCAGCCAGAGTTCCCCGCTGTCCCTCAGCGTCCAGAACCCACCTCCTCCCATAGTTCTCTGCCCTCTTTCAGGGGTCAACCCTCACCTTCACCCAGAGTTCCCAGCTGTCCCCCAGCATTGAGCCCCCACCTCCACCCAGAGTTCACGACTGTCCGTCAGCGGTCAGCCCCCACCTCCACCCATAGTTTCCCGCTGTCCCTGAGCGGCCAGCCCCCACCTCCAACCATAGTTCCCCACTGTTCCTCAGAGGTTTATCCCCACCTCCTACCATAGTTCCCCGCTGTCCCTCAGTGGTTTACCCCCACCTCCACCCGTAGTTCTCCGCTGTCCCTCAGCGGTCAGCCCACACCTCCACCCAGAGTTCCCCGATGTCCCTCAGCGGCCAGCCCCCACCTCCAAACAGAGTTCCCCGATGTCCCTCAGCGGCCAGCCCCCACCTCCAAACAGAGTTCTCCACTGCCCTCAGCGGACAGCCCTCACCTCCAACCATAGTTCCCCGCTTTCCCTCAGTGGTTAAACCCCACATCCAACCATAGTGCTCCGCTGTCCCTCAGCAGTAAGCCCACACCTCCACACAGAGTTCCCTGATGTCCCTCAGGGCCCAGCCCACACCTCCACCCAGAGTTCCCATGTCCCTCAGCAGCCAGCACCCACCGCCACCCAGAGTTCCCCGCTCTCCCTCAGCGGCCAGCCCCCACTTCCAACCATAGTTCCCCGCTGTCCCTCAGCGGTCAGCCCCCACCTCATACCATAGTTCCTCACTGTGCCTCAACGGTCAGCCCACACCTCCACACATAGTTGCCCGCTATCCTTCAGCGGTCTACCCCCACCTCCAAATATAGTTCCCCTCTGTACCTCTGCGGCCTGCCCACACCTCCTAAAATAGTTGCCCCCTGTCCCTCAGTGACCGGCCCCTACCTCCACCCAGAGATCCCTGCTGTACCTCATCCCTCAGCCCCCACCTCCACCCAGAGATCCCTGCTGTCCGTCTGTGGCCAGCCCCCACCTCGTCCCAGAGTTCTCCGCTGTCCCTCAGCGGCCAGCCCCCAACTCAAACCAGTTTCCCCGCTGTCCCTCAGCGGCCAGACCCCACCTCCACCCATATTTCTCGCTGTCCCTCAGGTGTTTACCCCCACCTCCACCAGAGTTCCCGCTGTCCCTCTCCGGTCACCCCCACCTCCACCCATAGTTCCCTGCTATCCCTCAGCGGTCAGCCCCCATAATCACCCATAGTTGCCCGCTGTCCTTCAGTGGCCTGGCCCCAAGTACAACCATAGTTAGCCGCTGTCCCTCAGCGGATTGGCAACACCTCCTAAAATAGTTGCCCGCTGTCCCTCAGCGGTCTGCCCATACCTCCACACATAGTTCCCCGCTGTCCCTCAGGGGCCAGCTCCCACCACCACAAATAGTTCCCCACTGTCCCTCAGCGGCCAGCTGCCACCCCTCCCATAGTTCTCCGCTGCCCCTCAGCGGTCAGCCCACACTCCACCCTTAGTTCCCGATGTCCATCATCGGCCAGCCCCCACCTCCAGCCAGAGTTCCCCGATGCCCTTCAGCAGCCAGCCCCCACCTCCACCCAGATTTCCCCCATGTCCGTCAGTGGCCAGCCCCCACCTCCACACAGACTTCCCCGATATCCCTCAGCAGTCAGCCACACCTCCACGCAGAGTTCCCCACTGTCCCTCAGCCCTCAGCCCCCATCTCCTACCATAGTTCCCAGCTGTCCCTCAGCGCTCAGCCCCCATCTCCTACCATAGTTCCCAGCTGTCCCTCAGCGGTCAGCCCCACCTCCTCCCATATTTCCCCGCTGTCCCTCAAAGCTCAGCCCCCACCTCCACCCATATTAGCCCGCTGTCCCTCAGCGCTCAGCCCACACCACCATCCATAGTTCCCCGCTGTCCCTCAGCGGCCTGCCCTCACCTCCTCACATAGTTCTCCGCTCTCCGTCAGCGGTCAGTCCACACCTCCACCCAGAGTTCCCCAATGTCCCTTAGCAGCCAGCCCCCACATCCACCTAGAGTTCCCCGCTGTCCCTCAGCGGCCACCCCTACGTCCTACCATAATCCCCCGCTGTCCCTCAGTGGTCAGCTCCCACCTCCACACATAGTTCCCCGCTGTCCCTCAGCGGCCAGCCGCCACATCCACCTAGAGTTCCCCGCTGTCCCTCAGCGGCCAGCCCCCACCTCCAACCAGAGTTCAACACTGTCCCTCAGCGGCCAGCCCTCACCTCTACCCATATTTCTCGCTGTCCCTCAGTGGTTTACCCTCACCTCCACCCGTAGTTCTCCGATGTCCCTCAGCGGTCAGCCCCCACCTCATACCATAGTTCCCCACTGTCCTCAGCGGTAAGCCCCCACCTACACCCATCGTCCCCGCTATCCCTCAGCGGTCAGCCCCCACCACCACCTATAGTTGCCCGCTGTCCTGCGGTGCCCTGCCCCGACCTCCAACCATACTTCCCCTCTGTCCCTCAGAGGCCTGCCCACACCTCCTAAAATAGTTGCCCGCTGTCCCTCAGCGTCCAGAACCCACCTCCTCCCATAGTTCCCTGCTATCTTTCAGGGGCCAGCCCTCACCTTCACCCAGAGTTCCCAGCTGTCCC
Source organism: Urocitellus parryii (assembly GCF_045843805.1). Lineage (NCBI taxonomy): Eukaryota > Metazoa > Chordata > Mammalia > Rodentia > Sciuridae > Urocitellus > Urocitellus parryii. The sequence continues at coordinate 112,201,614 of NC_135537.1, read as the reverse complement.
CCAGCATTCAGCCCCCACCTCCACCCAGAGTTCACGACTGTCCCTCAGCGGTCAGCTCCCACCTCCACCCATAGTTTCCCGATGTCCCTCAGTGGTTTATCCCCACCTCCTACCATAGTTCCCCGCTGTCCCTCAGTGGTTTACCCCCACCTCCACCCGTAGTTATCCGCGGTCGCTCAGCAGTCAGCCCACACCTCCACCCAGAATTCCCCGCTGTCCCTCAGCGGCCAGCCCCCACCTCCACCCAGAGTTCCCCAATATCCCTCAGCAGCCAGCCACCACCTCCAAACAGAGTTCTCCACTCTCCCTCAGCGGACAGCCCTCACCTCCAACCATAGTTCCCCGCTGTCCCTCAGCGCTCAGCCCCCATCTCCACCTATTATTCCCCGCTGTCCCTCAGCGGCCTGCCCCCACCTCCACCGAGAGTTCCCCGCTGTCCCTCAGAGGCCAGCCCACACCTCCAGCCAGAGTTCCCCGCTGTCCCTCAGCGTCCAGAACCCACCTCCTCCCATAGTTCCCCGCTATCTTTCAGGGGTCAACCCTCACCTTCACCCAGAGTTCCCAGCTGTCCCCCAGGATACAGCCCCCACCTCCACCCAGAGTTCACGACTGTCCCTCAGCGGTCAGCCCCCCACTCCACCCATAGTTTCCCGCTGTCCCTGAGCGGCCAGCCCCCACCTCCAACCATAGTTCCCCGCTGTCCCTCAGTGGTTTATCCCCACCTCCTACCATAGTTCCCCGCTGTCCCTCAGTGGTTTACCCCACCTCCACCCGTAGTTCTCCGCTGTCACTCAGCGGTCAGCCAACACCTCTACCCAGAGTTCCCCGATGTCCCACAGGGCCAGCCCCCACCTCCAAACAGAGTTCTCCGCTCTCCCTCAGCAGACAGCCCCCACCTTCAACCATAGTTCCCCGCTGTCCCTCAGCGGTCAGCCCCCACCTCCACCCATAGTTCCCCGCTATCCCTCAGCGGACAGGCCCCTCCACCACCTATAGTTGCCCGCTGTCCTACAGCGCCCTGCCCCTACCTCCAACCATAGTTCCCCTCTGTCCCTCAGCGGCCTGCCCACACCTCCTAAAATAGTTGCACGCTGTCCCTCAGTGGCCAGCCCCCATCTCCACCAATAGTTCTACGCTGTCCCTCAGCGGCCAGCCCCCACCTCCACCCAGAGTTCCCTGCTATCTTTCAGGGTTCAGCCCTCACCTTAACCCAGAGTTCCCAGCTGTCCCTCAGCATTCAGCCCACACCTCCACCCAGAGTTCCCCACTGTCCCTCAGCCGTCAGCCCCCACCTCCACCCATAGTTTCCTGCTCTCCCTGAGCGGCCTGCCCCCACCTCCAACAATAGTTCCCCGCTGCCCTTCAGTGGTTTATCCCCACCTCCTACCATAGTTCCCTGCTGTCCCTCAGTGGTTTACCCCCACCTCCACCCATAGATCCCCGCTGTCCTTCAGCGGTCAGCCCCACCTCCACCCATAGTTCACCGCTGTCACTCAGTTGTCAGCCCACACCTCCTACCAGAGTTCCTGGCTGCCCCTCAGCGGTCAGCCCACACCTCCACCCTTAGTTCCCCGATGTCCCTCAGCGGCCAGCCCCCACCTCCAGGCAGAGTTCCGAGATGCCCTTCAGCAGCCAGCCCCCACCTCCACCCAGATTTCCCCGATGTCCCTCAGCAGCAAGCACCCACCTCCACCCAGAGTTCCCTACTGTCCCTCAGCGGCCAGCCCCCACCTCCACCCTGAGTTCCCCGATATCCCTCAGCGGTCACCCCACACCTCCACCCAAGTTCCCCGCTGTCCCTCAGTGGTCAGCCCCACCTCCACCCAGAGTTCCCCGCTGTCCCTCAGCGTCCAGCCCCCACCTCCTCCCAGAGTTCCCCGCTGTCCCTCTGCGGTCAGCCCACACCTCCAACCAGATTTCCCGCTGTCCCTCAGGGGCCAGCCCCCACCTCCAACCAGAATTCCCCGCTGTCCCTCAGCGCTCAGCCCCACCTCCTCCCATTTTTCCTAGCTGTCCCTCAAAGCTCAGCCCCCACCTCCACCCATATTTGCCTGCTGTCCCTCAGCGCTCAGCCCCCACCACCATCCATAGTTCCCCGCTGACCCTCAGCGGCCTGCCCCCACCTCCACAGAGAGTTCCCCGCTGTCCCTCAGCGGCCAGCCCCCACCTCCACCCATAATTCCTCGCTGACCCTCAGCGGCGGGCCCCCACCTCCACCAATAGTTTCTCGCTGTCTCTGAGCGGCCAGCCCCCACCTCCAACCATAGTTCCACGCTGTCCCTCAGTGGTTTATCCCCACCATCTACCATAATTCCCCGCTGTCCCTCAGTGGTTTACCCCCACCTCCACCCATAGTTCTCCGCTGTCCCTCAGCGGTCAGCCCCCACCTCCACCCAGAGTTCCCAGATGTCCCTCAGTGGCCAGCCCCCACCTCCAAACAGAGTTCTCTGTTCTCCCTCAGCGGACAGCCCCCACCTCCATCCATAGTTCCCGCTGTCCCTCAGTGGCTAGCCCCCACCTCATACCATAGTTCCCCGCTGTCCCTCAGCGATCAGCCCCCACCACCACCTATATTTGCCCGCTGTCCTACAGCGCCCTGCCCCCACTTCCAACCATAGTTCCCCTCTGTCCCTCAGCGGCCTGCCCACACCTCCTAAAATAGTTGCCCGCTTTCCCTCAGCGGCCAGCCCCCATCTCCACCAATAGTTCCCCGCTGTCCCTCAGCGACCAGAACCCACCTCCACCCATAGTTCCCCGCTATCCCTCAGCGGTCAGCCCCCACCACCACCCATAGTTGCCCACTGTCCCTAAGCGGCCTGCCCACACCTCCTAAAATAGTTGCCCGCTGTCCCTCATTGGTCTGCCCACACCTCCACCCATAGTTCCCCGCTGTCCCTCAGCTGCCAGCCCCCACCTCCTCCCATTGTTCCCTGCTATCTTTCAGGGGTCAGCCCTCACCTTCACCCAGAGTTTCCAGCTGTCCCTCAGCATTCTGCCCTACCTCCACCCAAAGTTCCCCACTGTCCCTCAGCGGCCAGGCCCCACCTCCAACCATAGTTCCCCTCTGTCCCTCAGTGGTTTATCCCCACCAGCTACCATAGTTCCCCGCTGTCCCTCAGTGGTTTACCCCCACCTCCTCCCGTAGTTCTCCGCTGTCCCTCAGCGGTCAGCCCCCACCACCACCTATAGTTGACCGCTGTCCTGCAGCGCCCTGCCCCCACCTCCAACCATAGTTCCGCTCTGTCCCTCAGCCGCCTGCCCACACCTCCTAAAATAGTTGCCCACTCTCCCTCAGCGGCCAACCCCCATCTCCACCAATAGTTCCCCGCTGTCCCTAAGTGGCCAGAACCCACCTCCTCCCATAGTTCCCTGCTATCTTTCAGGGGTCAGCCCTCACCTTCACCCAGAGTTCCCAGCTGTCCCTCAGCATTCAGCCCCCACCTCCACACAGAGTTCCCCACTGTCCCTCAGCCGTCAGCCCCCACCTCAACCCATACTTTCCCGCTGTCCCTGAGCCGCCTGCCCCCACCTCCAACCATAGTTTCACGCTGTCCCTCAGTGGTTTATCCCCACCTCCACCCATATTTGCCCGCCATCCCTCAGCGCTTATCCCCAATCACCATCCACAGTTCCCCACTGTCCCTCAGCGGCCAGCCCCCACCTCCACCCATAGTTCCCCGCTGTTCGTCAGAGGCCTGCCGCCACCTCCACCCATAGTTCCCCGCTGTCCCTCAGCGGCCAGCCGCCACCTCCAACCAGAGTTCCCCGCTGTCCCTCAGCTCTCAGCCCCCATCTCCACCCATAGTTCCCTGCTGTCCCTCAGCGGTCAGCCCCACCTCCACCTATATTTCCCCGCTGTCCCTCAAAGCTCAGCCCCCACCTCCAGCCATATTTGCTCGCTGTCCTTCAGCGCTCAGCCCCCACCAGCAGCCATAGTTCCCCACTGTCCCTCAGCCGCCAGCCCCACCTCCACCCATAGTTCCCCGCTGTCCCTCAGCGACCTTCCCCCACCTCCACACATACCTCCCCGCTGTCCCTCTGCGGCCAGCCCCCACCTCCACCCATATTTACCCGCTGTCCCTCAGCGGCCAGCTGCCACCCCTCCCATAGTTCTCCGCTGTCCATCAGCATTCAGCCCACACCTCCACCCAGAGTTCTCCGATGTCCCTCAGCGGCCAGCCCCCACCTCCACCCATAGTTCCCCGCTGTCCCTCAGCGGCCCGCCCCCACCTCCAACCAGAGTTCCAAACTGTCCCTCAGCGGCCAGCCCTCACCTCCACCCATATTTTTCGCTGTCCCTCAGTGGTTTACCCCCACCTCCACCCATAGTTCTCCGCTGTCCCTTAGCGGACAGCCCCCACCTCCAAACAGAGTTTCCCGCTCTCCCTCAGCGGCCAGTCCACACCTCATACCATAGTTCCGGCTGTCCCTCAGCGGTCAGCCCCACCTCCACCCATAGTTCCCAGCTATCCCTCAGCGGTCAGCCCCCACCAGCACCCATAGTTGCCCACTGTCCTTTAGCGGCCTGCCCCTACCTCCAACCATAGTTCCTCTCTATCCCTCAGTGGCCTGCCCACACCTCCTAAAACAGTTGCTTGCTGTCCCTCATTGGTCTGCCCACACTTGCACCCATAGATCCCCGCTGTCCCTGAGCGGCCAGCCCCGACCTCCACCAATAGTACCCTGCTATCTTTCAGGGGTCAGCCCTCACCTTCACCCAGAGTTCCGAGCAGTCCCTCAGCATTCTGCCCCCACCTCCACCCAGAGTTCCCCACTGTCCCTCAGCGGTCAGCCCCCACCTCCACCCATAATTTCCCGCTGTCCCTGAGCGGCCAGCCGCCACCTCCAACCATAGTTCCCCGCTGTCCCTCAGCGCTCAGCCCCCACCTCCACCCATATTTTCCCGCTGTCCCCCAGCGCTCAGCCCCCATCACCATCCATAGTTTCCCGCTGTCCCTCAGTGGTTTACCCCCACCTCCACCCATAGTTCTCCGCTGTCCCTCAGCGGTCAGCCCCCACCTCCACCCAGAGTTCCCTGATGTCCCTCAGCGGCCAGCCCCCACCTCCAACCAGAGTTTCCCGCTGTCCCTCAGCACTCAGCCCCACCTCCTCCCATATTTCCCTGCTGTCCCTCAAAGCTCAGCCCCCACCTCCACCCATATTTGCCCGCTGTCCCTCAGCGCTCAGCCCCCATCTCCACCCATAATTCCCTGCTGTCCCTCAGCGGTCAGCCCCACCTCCACCCATATTTCCCCCTGTCCCTCAATGCTCAGCCCCCACCTCCACCCATATTTTCCCGCTGTTCCCCAGCGCTCAGCCCCCATCACCATCCATAGTTCCCCGCTGTCCCTCAGCGGCCTGCCCACACCTACACCCACAGTTCCCCGCTGTCCCTCAGCGGCCAGCCCCCACCTCCACCCATAGTTCCCCGCTGTCCCTCAGCGGCCTGCCCCCACCTCCACCCATAGTTCCCTGCTGTCCCTCAGTGGCCAGCCCCCACCTCCACCCAGAGTTCCCCGCTGTCCCTCAGCGCTCAGCCCCCATCTCCTACCATAGTTCCCCGCTGTCGCTCTGCGCTCAGCCCCACCTCCACCTATATTTCCCTGCTGTCCCTCAAATCTCAGCCCCCACCTCCACCCATATTTGCCCGCTGTCCCTCAGCGGCCTGCCCACACCTCCACCCATAGTTCCCCGCTGTCCCTCAGCGGCCAGCTGCCACCGTACAGTGGACTTTCACGAGCAGAACACGCCTGCCTTTCCAGGAATTCTCTTCCTGCCCCTTGGGCCCACCGCTGCTGCCTGCTCCAGGGGCAGCCACTGCTCTGACCATGACCCCACCTTGGTTTTTCCTCTTGGAATTCTCACAGTAGAGTCTTGTGGGAGGCAGTCGCTGGGCCTGGCTCTTCATCCTAAGATCTGTCACATTGGTGCAAGAAGTCACAGTTCAGTGTTCCTTGCTGCCTTAGAGCTTCACGTGTAACACCTGCTCAACCACGAGTCCCTGCATGGTCTGCAGCTCCCAGCTGCTGAGACATTGCTATTCAATATTTAGTCCACCAATTCCCTGTTTTCCAGAGTGTTACCATTTACAAGATGACGGGCATCACCATTCCGCAGCCCCCGGAGCTGACGGTGAATCTCTGTTGCATGTTATCTTTCCAGATGGGGAATTCAGTTTCCCTCTGAAATCTGATGTGCATGTTCCTGATGGTAAAGTCGGGTGCCTTTCACTGTGTTCATTGGCCATCTTGGCCTGTGTTTTTTCCCAATGATGTTATATTTTTTATTTATTTTTTTTCTTTTTATTGTTTATTTTTTATTTTTTTTATTGTTGGTCGTTCAAAATATTACATAGTTCTTAATACATCATATTTCACAGTTATGAACTCCCAATTTTACCCCGTATACAGATTATTTTTTTTAAATTTGATCAGATGTGTTATATTTTCGGGTGTGAATCTTTTGTTGGATGGGCATGTGGCAAGTATTTTTTCCCTTGCTCTGGGGCTTATCCTTTGGCTCTTTCAACAGTGTCTTTTGATAATCACAAGTACTTAACCTTATTGTGTCCAAATTCTTCAATTTTTTTCTCTTTTTTAAGAAATCTCTGCTTACTCCAATCATAAAGCTGGTCTATTGTTTCTTCTAAAAACTTTGGCTTTATTTTTTACATTTAGATCTGCAGTGCACCTGCACTTACCTGTGAATTGATAGGGATAATCAGCTTTCCCTGTGGACGGCACATGGCCCCAGACCCTCGCCCTATGCTGTGCACATGGGGAGCAGACCGGCCCCACACAGATCCCACCTGGGGACACACTGGTGCTGGTAGCCTTCAGGGATGTGGCTGTTTTCAGTGTCAGGTCTTGCACACTTGCGTTTGATTTATTTTTGTATGTTTTATACATGTAGTTATAATTTTTTCCTAGTATGCATTTTTTATTATATGGGAATTTGATTGATTTGTGCAGAGAGTAACCTTGCTAACTTGACTTTTAATTCTAGTAGCTTGCAGAAACTTCTGAACTTTCTAAACTCGTAATCATGTCATCTGCAGAGTAATTTAGTTTTAAGACAATAAATACATCAGCCGGATTCTAGGCAAAGAGTGCTGAAAAGTGTGAGATGGAAAGAGTTCACTCTTATCCCTCTACCTGTGTTTCTTTTATAAACTCTTCTTCATTCGGGAAATACAGAGAGCACACAGACACACATGCGCTAAAATCTGCAGGTGTGCCTGGAGTGGAAGAGGACACAGAGTAAAGCTGAAGAGGGGACTTGGGCATTTCTGTTGGCAACTTCTGTGAGCTGTTTGATTGGCAATGCAGTGAGATGCCGCAGGGGAGATGAAGGGGCTCGTGTGCCTGAGACGGCATGTGGTCCACTTTGCATCTGAAATTCCTTCCCATCGTCATGAAAAATGCATATTCATGAGATTGATCTGCATGAGAATATTATGGCTCTCCTTTCTCATAGAGGAAATAAAATCATAAACTTTATAGCCATTCTTTTTTTCTGATTATCGTTACTTTTAATTAAAACATCTTTGGGGTTTTTTCCTGATAAGGCGATATGAAGAAAACCTAGGACTAAGGCCCGGGGCAGGTAGCACTTTTCTCAGATATTTACCTTAGGGTCTTGCATCTGGAGCCTGGAATTGCTTGGGGATGGCACAGTGAGCAGGAGATGCAAGTGGACCAGGGACCACCATGTCCAAGTGCACGTGTACTCGGCTTCTCTTGGGAGATGGAGTGTGCCGCTCAGCTGGCGCCTTCAGGTGGTCCTGGTCACATATGTATCGAGATCTCCACGAGGCCCAGCACTTCAACACAGAGTGCTCGGTGCTGAGACTCCGAGCAGTGGAGCAGGGCCCAATCCTGGGCTGGCAGCTCGGCAGACAACTTGGAGGGCCGGTTGCTCCACACTATTCTCCTGGAGCCTGGTAGCTTTCTCCATGAAAAGTTGATAGAAAAGGAAAGGAGAAGAGGGTAAGGGATGCTGTGGGCACTACAGGAGGACGGCGAGGAAAGGGAGGACATTAAACTTGCTGTTAAGTAAGAAATAGGACCGGAGCAGCTCAATGAAGAGCACTTTCCTGGCACACATAGCCCCGGCCCATCCCCAGCCCTGCAGGTGCACACATGCACACACGTGCACCAGAGAGATGGGCACACATGCACACATACACATGCTCAGGTGAACAGAGACACGCACACACATGCACACGCACAGGTGTACACAGACACACACATGCACACACGCATTCACAGGTGTACACAGAAAGATGCGTACACATGTGTATGTGTACACATACATGCACGTGTACACGTACACGCACATGCACACAGAGACACATTCACACACACACATGCACATACACATGCACAGGTGCACATAGAAATGCAAACACATGCACATGCACACACATACACGCACATGCACACAGAGACATGCACACATGCACACACATGTGCATGCACACATGTACATGCATGTGCACACAGAGACATTCACACACATATGCACATATACATGCACAGGTGCAAATAGAGGTGCATACCCATGCGCATGCACACACGTACACGCACATGCACACAGAGAGACATGCACACACATGTGCACACAAGTATGTGTGTACATACATACAGGCATGCATACTCATGCACACATGTGCTCACACAAGCACACATATGTACACACGTGCATAAGGAGGCAAAAAGAACCATAATCCCTTCAAAAGACTAATGAGCATTCATCTCTCTCCTGTTTTGCCGAAGGGAACCATAATTTGGACAAACATGAACAGAAATCCTAGAAAGAAGTTGACTCTGCCCGGCACATAAGGCCCCCCAGGCTACCCCACCTGCCTAGTGAGTTCCTGTTATTGTTTTCTTCTGTTTCATCTTATTGGTTGTTTGTTTATTTGTTTTTTGGCATTTTCCAGAAGATGCCTCTGTAGGACTGTCAAACAATTAATTATAGTGTAGAAAAATATAAAATGTCATTTCTATGTCCTTAAAAATAACTGGACATACAAGGAATAGGAGAAAAGTTCCAACTTCAAAATAGAAGTGGGAAAAAGACCCTTTATTGGATGAGAGCAGTGAGTGATGGCCCTTCTCTCTGCAGCAGGCTTGTGGGGCTGCTCTCTGGGGTTCATCTCATCTGGTTAGACATCAAGAGGGACCAACAAGCGTGGCCTTTGAGGGTTGCAAGAAGAAGCTTAGGGCAGATCCTGGAGGGCAGTCTCAGAGTGGGGGTCCACTCAGGACAGGGAGCATGGTTAGTAGTCCTGGAGGGATGGCCAGGGTGCATAGCACAGCCTGGTGACTGGCACCTTGGGGAGGGACATGTGACACTGAGTCCTCACAGAGCTTCGGTGGGCAGCCTTAGAGGGAAGAGCGTGTAGGTGCAGGGAGCAGAAATGTCAACCCAGGAATCCTATGGGCAGGTACAGCATCAGGGTCCTCCACGCCAGGATGCCTGGCTCCGGTGAGTCAGGGAGTGGGGAGGATGTCCCTCTCCACCCCAGAAATGCCCCAGCCACTGGGGCCACTGTCCTGCTTCTCCAGGGTTTCTTCTGGCCTGATTCATAGTCAGCTGGTTTGTCCAAGCCATCCCTGAGAAAATCGCATGCATTTCCCCATCAGAGACCAAATCGCCCTGAAGGCCTCCATGATTAGAGCTTCTGTCACTTTGGGTACATCGTCTTAAAATTTGGTGAATCCTGTCTATTTTTACTCCCCAAATTGTGAACACATGCCCACCCCACCCCCGTGTGCTGTGCTAGGTCCAGAGACCCTGGAAGACCTGTGGGGTTGAGGGTCTCGGTCACAGCCGAGTGTTTTATATGCTGCCTATAATTCAGGGCACGGTGACTGTGGGCCCAAGCACTGCCCACTCTACTGGTGGCTGGTGCCCAAGTGAAGGACCCACAACGCACTCCACCAGGTGTAACCACACATGACTTCTGGGTTGACATTCGAATTTGTTCTTCCCTGGTGTGGTAAAAATGCTTGTTTTTACTTCATAAATAAGTAAAAAAACAAAAATGACAAAAACATTGCATTTCAAAAGCCTTTGCATTTTGCCCTGTGACATCACACCCTCATCCATCATTGACTTCTCCATGCTAGGCTTTGGATCCTGTCCCCACAGCATGCCATCGGGAGGTGCCAGCCTTTGGTCCCTGGGACCTGCCTCTGAAGGGACACAGACCCCAGCCCCTTCTCACTCTCTCGCTTCCGCGCCAGGAGGGTGTGGCTCTCTGCCACCTGCTGCAGCCTTGGTGTGTCATGCCGCCCGGGCCTCGAGGCTAGTGGCCACCTGATCACAGACTGGACCCACCACAGTTTTCCTCATAGGCCGATGTGGCGGGTGCTTATTGTGGTTCCAGCACAGTGAAAGTGACCATGGGGCAGTGAAGAGTGCTGGACAGCCTGACCCATGCATCTGCTGAGCTGGGGCAGGTCCCCTCCCTGTGCAGAGATGGTCCTGGAGAAAGTGGCCTATGACACCCCCCCTGACACGGAGTCCAGCCTTCCATGGGAGCTCAAACTGAGAAGGTGGTGCAGAGAGCCGATCACAGGGTTCAGTACATGCCAAGCCTGGGCAGGTGCAGATCAAGATTGGAGATCTTTCTTAAGAGAAGGGAGTTCAGAAAAAAAGGCTGACCAGGAACAGCCTTCCCTGAGAGTAGCAGAGCCCTGTCTGTGCTCGGGTGGTGAGGTTTCTTCGTATGCACCTGATTCCTGTCCGACAGTGCAGTGCTGTGGCTCAGAAGGATCGACCCTGCGTGTGCAGAGCCATCGTGTCACCACCTAGTGCACATCTTGTCTTCCTGTTGGGTGCAACCCTGCAGGATGTACATGCCCTACAACTTGGTGATCCAGATACGTGACTGGGCATTAGGCTCATGAGGGGCTACAACATTGACTTTGACACTGGACCTTCCTACCATGACACTGATGAGTCACTGTTAAGTGGTTAATGTCAACAAATGTTCCTACCACTTCTGAATTCTTGCCAAGCCTAGAAGTTTCCTGGGGACTAATGTTCAACAACACCAATTTCCAAGAATTTCTTCAAGTTATAGAAGGACTCCTTGTACTTACTGAATCTGTGAAACCAAATGACTTCATTTGTGTACTTTTTCTTTGGGTTTCAGATGTGAGGAAATAACACAAAAGCAACAATTGTGACTAAGGTGGGTGTGATGGTCCTGGACAGGAGACAGGCACAGACAGGAGCCCAGAGGGACTGCATTTACTGATATTTCATCACTCAGCAAATGCCCTGAGCTGGCTCCACCATAAGGCACCAGAAAATAGAAATTTTGGGAACTGCAGGACCCACCTAGTATCCTTCCCTCCCAAAACCATTTCAACCAAGATCTGGCTCTGGGGGAGGAGTCTCTGGCTTTGTCACTAAGTGAAGTTGGGCAGGGACATCCCCTGTACCTTTGCAACCCCTAGAGAGGCATTCAGACCACAATTGACATTTCACCTCCCTCAGGGACAGCCCATGTGGCCTGGGGACGTTGCTCTGGGTGGCTGACTTTGAAGGACACACAGGGACATTGTTTCAGGAGGTGGATGGGTTCTGCACCTTGTCAGGAGGTGGCTGCATGTACACACAGGAAAATCCAACACCTGGATTCACAGGTACATTTTCCACTGCAGGTCAATGGTGTCTCAGGGAAGTGGTCAAATGGCTGCAGGCAGATGTTGCAGGTTTCCTGTGGTGTGTGCAGCCAGAGACTGTCTGTGGCCCAGTCTGGGAGACTGGTCCCATAGTCACGCTTAGCAGTGACCTCTTTGGGTTAATTACATTCATACACACGAGTTAATGGTTTACAGCAATGTTCATCTTCCCATGTATTATTTATATAGCAATTTTATTAACTTCATTTGTCCATTATTTTATCCATTATATGAAAGTCTACTCTGGCCCAGATAATGCAGCAATCGCTGTGGAGGCAAAAGTGGCTCCGATCTGGCCGCTGTCCTTGAAGCACTTTGCAGTCAGTAGGCAGATAAGGACAGGCATTGTGCAGTTGCCCTCTCTGTGGTCCAGCAGGCACCAGAGGAGGGGTCAGAGAGGGTCATTCTAAGGCACCTGCAGAGGAGGTGATACTTACGTGAGGGGTGGAGTAACAGAATTTTAATGACAGATGCAGAGGTCAGGCAAGTGGGTGAATAATGAGAGATGATAATAAGACAAGGTTATGTGTGTGCATGTCTCTGTGCGTGAACACAGAAGAACACACACGTGAATGTGCACATGAACACACATCCACGTCCTCGAGAGTGTGGCACGTTTGCAAGCACACCAGTGAGTACACTGGCAGAGATGTCCCCACTGGGTCCTGAGGTCAGGTTCCTGGCTGGCCTGGTCAGCAGCAGGGCCTGGCTGTGCTGGGGTGGAGAGGAGAATGGGGCTGTGGGCTGAGCGGTGGGAATATCCTGAGTGGCAGGAGCTGGGGCATGGTACACGGCCGCCCTGAGCCCTGGCCTTTGGGGCCAGGAGGGGTAATGGGGCCCAGGACCCTTGGTGCTGCACTCTGACCTGAGCCTCTCATCATTTCCCCTGAAGGCAGAGAGGAGAGGTCTACTTTTCCCCTAGGGTGTTTGGGGCTGCATCTGGCTCCCAGGATGCTGTTCTGGGAGGCAGGTCTTCAGGCTGGATCAGAGATGTGGGTTTTCAGGTTTTGATGATAAAAGGTATTCCTTAGTAATTCAGTGCTTCTCGGGGTCAAGCTCCTGCACAGGTATTGTCTCTAGTTTTCAAAAGCGGCTTGTGAGATTGACTTAAAATTTTAATGATACAGTGGAAGAAATGTAGGCACAGAGATCTTTCTTTGCCCAGAGTGACCAAGTGACAAGGGCTTGCCTAGGGACACAGCCCTTGTCACACTGCTACGTTTCCAAACTCAAATTGCAGGCTTCTCAAGACCCTCCTGTGTGAGTCGGCCTGTTCCACTCCTGGTCCTTGCCTGGCACAGCACAGAAGGCCCAGTGACACAGGAGATCAGTGACACAGGAGGCCAGTGAGGTGCACCCTGCCTGGTGGCCCTGGCCCTGTTGCTCTCCAGCCCTCCTGAGGCTCAGCCAGGAGCCAGGTTGTACAGTCTCTGTGACGAGATTTCACACTCTGTCCAGCGGCTCTCAGAGTGGCCCCTTGGATGGGAAGCTGCCCTGCCTTGCTAGGGGAAAGGGGCCTTTCACTCCCTTCCACCCCATGTTGAAGCACACTCTGGACTATGGCCATCGTCCCTGGTCACACTCTGGACTGTGGCCCTCACCTCCCACTCACTGAGAACCACTGAGAGCCTTCTCCTAAGTCTGCTGCTGGGGGTCATGTCCACAGCCCTTCCCTGGCCTGGAGGCTGAGCCCGCACCGCCCACTCAGAGGGTCAGGGTTCCCTTCCCACCCTGCACATGAGGCCTCAGGGCACGCACGTAGTGGCCTTGACACAACCCAGGGAGAAGGAAGCATTGCCCACTTCACAGGTGCCTGGCAGTGGTGGGGGGTACGTCTCACCTTCCTGGAGGAGCTGGAGGCAGGCCTCAGACTTGGCAGGTGCAGACCACCACTCCAGGTGGGTTCCTCTCAGGAAGAAAACCGTTTATTCCAGGTCAGCTTCAGCTTTAATCTGTGTCTATTGATTAACTTTAATGTGTGTATCCACTGTGGGAAAATGATCAGATCTCTCAAAAGATTGAAAATCCAATCAGAGACTAGACTACGGGTCTGGAATTGGGACCAAGGAACCTCATCTGCAGTGGACTAAATCCTGGAAAGACTATTGAGGTCTCCCTGGAATCCGATGCCATCGCGGCCTCTGGTCTGGAAAGCCACGGCCGGCTCTGCCCCTTTAGCATCACACAGCTGGGAGCTCGGGGGCCACACAGACCTCCTCGGTCCTCAGCATCTTGGTTTCAGCAGAAAGGTCAGGCAGCACACTGACCTCAGGGTGAAGGGCAGGGATCCCAGGGCAGGGCTCCCAGGGCAGGGATGGGGCAGACTGCGGAGACCAGAGGGGACTCTGGCCTTGCAGGGCCCACCAGCCCCTTACCAGGCCTGGGGTCCCCTCTTGGCCTGCATCTGCAAGTTCAGCACCCTCCTCCTCCAGTTCTGGTGCACAGTCAGTGTGGACCAAGAAAGGACTAAAACTGAAGGGACCTGAAGAGACCCCCTGGGCCCAGCATCTCCCCTATTGCCGCCCGAGAGAGCACGGCCGGAGGGTCCCAGAGGAGAGCCCTGGGGTTCTTCAACCAAACCTGGCCAGACCTGAACTACCTGGCATTGGAGAGGTCAGGTTGAAAGGCAAATGCACTAACCTAAACAAAAAAGTGTCCACCTTGAGAGGGCCCCCCACCTGGTGACCAGGCACTTGCCACCAGAACGGGGTCTTTTTGTTCTTCTTTCCTCTCTCTCTTACTTTCTGCATTCTTTGGGAAACTGTATCTGGTTTTAATTGAAATTTCAAGGAAAATACCAAAATTTTGCTTTACTTGTCTTTGTCCAACTTCCTGGGAGTCTGTGAGTGTGTGCTACCCTACTTTCATGACCCCTGCATCGCCTGTGTGGAGTCCTTCCGTGGGGACTTCCCAATTGTCAGAGCTGAGCAGCTACAGGCCCACTGCTCAGATGATCAGCAACTTACCAAAGTGTCTGCATATAGCTGTGGGGCCAAGAGCCCCCACCCCTTTCAGGGCCACCGTCCTCTCAGCCCAACACTCTTAACTCAATAAACAGCCATGTTCCATGAAATAAAATGTGAAGCTCTTGTATGACTTAAAGTGCTCATAGGGAGTTGAGTTTGGACTGGAAGCACTGGACCACGGCCATGGGGGGGGGGTGGCAAGGCCTCCTTCCTCTTCTCCTCTGAGCCCTGCTGAGACCCCTGGGCTCACCTGGTAGCCCAACCAGCAAGCAAGGGTCTCGGGGAGGAGCCTGCCTCTTGGAGTCAGGGCCTGCGCTCACCCTTGCCCTCCTCCTGGCCACACTTGGCTTGTTTGGATGCTGCCCCCCACTGTCTGACCAGCCACCACCCAGGGCTGTAGCTGGGAAGATGCTGGTGTTGGTGCCCTGGGAAGCAGCCCACCAGTGACTAGGTGTTCAGGCAGTCCTGGTGCTGCCCACATCCAGGGCTCCTGCAGAGAAAAGCGGTAGAGCCATGAGAGAGGCCATGGCTTTGCCAGGCCCAGGGGAATCAAGGGCCTAGGCTGAGACAGGGCAGAGACCTGACCTAATAACCTGGCAATGCCCCGAGGGCCTCACATCCCACTTCCTGTGGCCCGCATAGGCCAGGGGTGAGGTGGGACCCTGTACTTCTAACGAGGGAGACTCTGGGTAAATCGGCTGAGAGGCAGCGCTGTGTGCTCCCGGTCCTAACTGGCCTCCAGCTCAGTCTCTGCAGCGCCCCTGAGAGGAGACCTGCTCATTGTGTTGTGCTCTGAGGCTCTGCTGAGAAGGGCCCCACAGAGCCTCTGAGTTGTCCAGAAAGGAGGTTCTCGGTGCTGCATTGCCGGGGCCTGTGCCCCAGAGCCGCAGATTTCTATGCCAGCCCCATCACCTGAGGCCGGGCTGCATCTTCCAGAAGAGCAAGGCATCCGGAGATCCTCAGAAATCCACTGCTGGGTGGGCACGTGCTCGGGAAGCAGAAGGAGCACTGAGCACTCAGAGGACCTCCAGAGAGGCCACCCCCAGCCCTGCTCCATCCCACGCTGCTGAGTGTGGGGGACATGAAAGGAGAAAGGGTTGGAGAGACACAGGAAGCAAGTGCGGATCTCCAAGGTCCTCCTCAACCTGCCTCTGGGAAGGGACTCTGCAGCATCCCTGGACCCCTCCCTGTGGCTCAGAGGTCAGACGTCACTCTGTGTCCCAGCGGGCAGCATGAGAAGCTCGCTCAATCTCCTCGTACCACGTCCAGAGGACGAGATCTCTGGGCCCCTGGGGCCTGATCTCCTGCCCGAGACCCACAGGCGCTGGCTCCCCACCTGCCCCGGCCCTGTTGGAGGGAGGTCTCCTTCATCGTCATCTGCTCTGACCTTACACGGAGGAAAAGGAAAGGGTCTCCCCGGGCCAGAGGCCAGCTGTGCATCTGCTGCAGGGCGGATCAGGCCTGGGAATCAGGCCTGGTGCTCTCCTGGAAGAGGCGGGAGGCCTCTGCTTTGCTGTTGCAGGAATCCACTGCAGGAAAGAGACATCCTCTGCCAGTGCGAGCTCATTAAATGGCTTCTGCCGTATTAATCTTTTGTTTCTGCTTAATGGAGGTTACGGTGCATAGGAGGAGGTAAGTGTGGAGGGCAAGGCTCAGTGCGGAATCTCCATGGGAACGGCAGCTGGGTCTCCAATTGGTGGCTAGCTCCCTGGCACCCACCCCCGCACCCTCTTTATGAGACTTGGGTGGGCAGCACCCCACTCAGCAGCCCACAGGTCGCAGCCAGGGAGGTCACCAGCTACGGAGCCCGGCCCACCAGCCTGCCCAGGGCCTGCCCTCCACATCCCCAGGGTTTTCACCAAGTCAGCAGGAAAGTGCTGAGTCAAGAGATTTCCTGTGAGCAGAGAGCATGTCTGCTCAGTGAAGTTTTCAAAGAGGGGAAAGAGGACTTCTGCCGAGTAGCAGCAGGCTCTGCAGGGCCCGCCAGGCCAGGGCAGGACTCCGTGAGGAGCAGGAGCATCCCTTGGAGCTCCCAGGAGGCTGACCGTGGCCTGGGAATCAGGACTTCCCGCAGTGCTGCTGGGGTCCAACAACCCCCGGATGAAGGGGCTCCAGGCCACCCGGTCTTGAGTGGCCTTCCCAGAGGGAGCCAGCGAGCAGGACCCAGAGGAGACCGGGAGGCCAGGGAAGGCCAGAGGCTGAGAGGAAAATCTGGCAGTTCTGGCCAGGGGGACACATCTTCCCCCCCCCCCAGAATATTTTAGCTTCATAGCCTCTATAAATGTTCTCTTTTCACATTCTGGGGTGCTGGGGTTGCGGCTTCAACATATGATCTGGGGGAGACACAACTCAGCCCAGCACTGTCAGGCTCCTTTGTGAGACCTGCTTCCCTGCCTGGTGGCACTCTGGGTCCCATTCCGGCTCTCCTCTCTGCCCACTCGAGCCCTCTCCAGACCTCTCGGCCACCTACTCAAGCGTGTGGTCTGTGGTTGTTGGGAGACTTCTCAAGCTCCACGCTTTCAACACCAAAGTGAACCCTGGTCCTGAAAGATGTGCGTCGGCTCCTGACTCTGTGTTCCGTGTCTCCGTGGATTCAGTTAAGAGTTCACCCACCCTCCGTCTACCCACCCCAGCAGTATTTACCAAGCTCTGGGTCTGGACTGCCTTTACACACAGAGCTCCCAGCAGAAGGGGAATGTCAGGTTTGAATTAAATAATCTCATGGACCAAGGGGAAATGTCACCAGCAGCACCACCAAGAGACAGAGAACAGACCCACAGGGCACAAGTCTGGGGAGCATGGCCAGGACACTTTCCAAGGGACCGGAGATAGTGTGGGAAGGACTGGGGAGCCACAGGAGCACGAGGGAGGGTGTCTGCTGAGGACTAGGGCTCTCCACTGTAGTGAGTACCCAAGAGCCGTCCTTCAGCTTGGATGAGTGGTGACTGGGTCAGGGGGACAGAGACCAGCCTGGAACAAACCCAGGGGAGTGGGAAGAGCTCTCCCAGGAGGCACACCTTTGTGGGGCAGGGTGGAGGGGCAGCCAGACGGAGCTGAGGTCAGGAAGCTCCTGAACTGCACTCACCTGTCCTTAACAGGTGAAGAGAGGCCGTGTCTGGGTGCCGCCCACCCCTCCACCCAGCCACCTGTTGCTGTAGCCTGAGTCCCTCCTGGGCAGTGCCCTGGTTGCAGAGAGCTCTTTCCTGCCTCACCGCCCTTCATGGGACATCCTCAGCAATGGCTGGCCACAGCAGGGCTATCAGGGCCCAGCTCCCTTGCCTCCAGAGCAACCCAGGACATCTGCTATCCGGTCTGGAGCTTTGTTGGCCACTGACTGCACTCCTCACAGTGCTGACCCTGACACCACTGCTCCCAGGCCACCCTCCCCATGGCACTAGGCCAGCGGCTCCTCTGCAAGGGACACTCTGGTCCTCTGTTCTCTTTGGTACACAGGGCCTTCCTTGCCTTGAGGAACAACAGGAGGCTGAACTCAGTGCTCCCTGGACCCCCTGCCCCCTCCTCATAGCTACTCCCTGTGCAGCTCATGGGCAGCTTGCCGAGGGACCACAGCGCTGCAGATCTTTGAACCTACACACGGTGGGTAGAGGTGCCAACAGCGCCCGGGCTGCCTTCTGACCCTTGGGCCTGCTGCAGTCGAGTGCATCCTGCAGCCACAGCCCTCCTCCACTTCTACCATTCCCTCTGCCTATGACAGGCAGTTTTGATGCATGAGGGCTTAAAAAAATACTTCTCTTGAATGTGCCAAAATGAAATGAAGAAAGATTATTAACCTGCATGAGAAAATTCAAGCTTCACAACTTGAGGTGGCTTCAAGAAAACAACCTAAGAGTGAAGGATAGGGCAATCAGTCAGCAAATAGGATTTGGAGCAAGCCTTCAATAATGAGAAGTACATCATCCACACCTCTCATCCTGGGAGAACTGAACAGCCATCACATGCCCCAGACCACCTAGGTAAGAACATGGCTCAGAAACGTTGGTTTTATTGGGAATTCAAAACTTATTGCTGCTGGGCATGGTGGCACATGCCTGTAATCCCAGCAACTCGGGAGGCTGAGGCAGGAGGATCACAAGTTCAAAGCAGCCTCAGCAACTTAATGAGATCCTGTCTAAAATAAAAAAAAATTAAAAAGGGGTTGGGGATGTGACTCAGTGGTTAAACACTCCTGGTTTCAATCGTTGGTACACACACAAAATAGTTATTGTTATCCTGAGGGTAGATTGTCAGACCCACTATTTGTAGGTACTTATTTCCTTGTTGACAGATTCTATGTGTGCTTGATTGTTGTGTTTGTTTTTTGACATTTGCCTATTTGATTACAAGGGGAATTGTACAGGGTCAGGACTGTTCATGCCTAATATCTACCTTGGCATAGGTAGGTGCTTAATAAACATTGGGCTGGGTGAATTGGTTGGATGAGTGTATACATGGATAGAAGGGTACATGAATGAGAGGGTATACCGATGGATTAGTGGATGAATGTAAGATGGATGGAAGAATGATGGAAAAAATGGTTGATGGGATAGATGGATGGATGGATGGATGATATGTAGATGGGTAAATGAAAACAGAGCTGGGTGGATAGATAGAAGAATACATGTATGTATATGCCCTCTTAAATTTTGAAAAGTGACTAGTGAGACAAACTGTCAGCATGCGCACACGTGAATTATCCACACTCTGGGGATTAGGGGCACTAAGCTTCTATATACTGGATATGATCACTGCTATAATCTAACACCTAACTAAAGACAGTCTTACTTTGGATGGTCTCCTATCCAAAATCAACCCATTTGCCATAACTATTGATTATTTCTTTGCTCATTCCTTCAGGGGACCAACATGATATGTATTTGATGAGTTTGACAACCTGGGCTCTGCTCTGATGACTTTGGCCATGGTTGGAAGATGGTCTTACATATCAGTCCCCCCATCACTGGATTCCTTCTCTGTTTAGACATGGTTACTCTCCTTCAGGTGCCAACTGTGAGCTCTGCCAAGCTGACCTCCTGCACACTCAGGCTGGGAAGCACATTACTTTATACTAGTGTTTTGTCTGTCCTTACCAAGAACTGACTTTGCCAGACACCTTACTAGATGTTTCATCCCGAAGGAGTCCTTGTCTCCAAGTCACAATGGCCTGTGCATATCAGTTGTGAAAACTGTGGCCTGGATAGATCAAACCTTCTTGAATAGATGTAGACAGATAAATGGAGAGTTGGAATCCTAATCAGTCTGATGCCAAGCCAGTTCACTAGGCTTAATTAATCTACCACCATGCAAGGGAAATGGATGCTAATTCACTGGGCAGTTGCTTTGTTAAGTCTAAGCACTAGAAAGAAAAGAAAGACTCGCTTTGTGAAACTAGTTTGTGGACACAGTGGTGTACGTGACCTGTGCAAGCTACACAAGACACAGCTAGTGATTCTGCTCCAACACACAGAGGAGAGGTCACACCACTATCCACCAGGGTGTGGGTCTACTGCAGGGTCTGACCAAGGGCTTGCTCCTGCCCCACTTCACGTTGCTCTTGGAACACACTTAGCTCTGCTGACAATGCCAGGTGCTCACTCCCCAGGTCCCTCTCCAGTCAGACAGCCTCAGGGAGAGGAGAGTGGCATGTCCACTTCATTTCTACCACCTGTGGACTCCCCAAGGGCATACCCTGGCTCCTGGGGAGACCAGGGGAAGAGAACACCCAGGACCTGTCATTTCAGTTCATCCACCACCAGCAGTTTGGGGAAACTAAGTCATCTCCTATTACATCAGTTCCACTTGAAAGAAGACAGAATACCAACCTGGAGAGGTCACTGCCTCCGTGACATGAAATACCATATTAGAAATCACAATATAAGCCAGATGTGAGGGCGCCCCCTGTAAGCCCAGCAACGCAGGACGTTGAGGAACAGGGCTGCAAGTTGAAGGCCAGCCTCAGCAACTTAGCAAGACCCTGCTTCAAAATAAAAAATTAAAAGGGTGGTGATGTGGCTCAGTGGTCCAGCACTCCTGGATTCAATCCTCAGTACCAAAAAACATACTGCGTTATGAGTTCTGGAGTAAAGAATGGTGCATTATTGTGAACTTGGCTTAGCAGTGTGTCACATCACAGCTTCTCTCCCTCACCAGGAGCACAACCTGTTAACTCCAGGGGTTACAGAGAGAAGAAGCAGAGACGTGCCACCTGTCCAGAGCTCCACAGATTTGCAGGCCCAGTGTCTACATCCACTCCCTTTAAACCAGGTGGTCCTGGCACTAGAGAGCAGCCTGCTGCCCAGCGTCAGGTTCGGTCCCTGCTCCATGGGCCTCCTCCTTTGAAGCTGGTGCTGGGGGCTCTGCTGAGGTCCACAACCCAGATCCCACAGTCAGCTCTTGTCCTGGGTTATCCCCAATCTAGGTCCCCCAAATTAGGCCAGGGACTGCCACCAGCCCCTCCTCAGCCCGGCGGACTTCTGCCTAAGAACCAGCCTCTGCCCTGCTGGCCCGGTTTACTCAGCTTGGAGCACCCTCAGGGTCCCTCCTACACAGTGTCTTCCTTCCCACAATCTAAATGGGTCTTGCTTTCTATTGGCTCCTGCTTCTCTCTCCTCGGAGACCTGTCTCTGCTCTGAATCTGCCCGTCAGGCCCTGGTCCTTAAAAGTCAGCATGATCTGGACACATGGACCCATTGCACTTCGGTGGTCCCTAGAGATGGGCAGAAAAAGAGCCACGGGCAGCAGGTGTCTCCACAGGCCGCCTCCTGCAGACAGAGGGAGGTGAGGAGGTGCAGCTGCACTGGGTCTGACCGTTCAGGCCTTTGTGGTTTGCATCTATCTGAGAGCAGCGTGCTCTCCACCATAATTCCCCTCTGGCCCTCGGTCTCTCACTTCCCTGTACTCTCGCCCCAGCAAGTTCCTGTTGCATTTGTGTGGAGTGGTTTTTGCTACTCACAACAAGATCTTGTTCTGTAGAGAGACAGTCAGCCCAGGAGGGCCACAGGAAGACAGGGATTGCCATGAGGGCGTGTGTCTGGCTGTTGGGTCGTCCTGGCACAGCAGGGAAAGGAGCCTTCAGGGGGACACAGGTGTGTCATGGAGGGAGAACCCCCGCCTGTGAGCCACCGGGCCGTGGTCTCCTTCACTGTCCTGGCCCCGTTTCCCGATCTGTAAAACGAAGCAGCTGCCCTGAGTTATGTCCAGTGACCCTGAAGTCTCCAAGGTCAGGTGGGTGCCACTAGCCCCTGAAGGTACCCAGGCAGTGCCATCTTCAGCCTTGAACGTGACACCCCTGCTGCACAAGAAGTGCCAACCCAGGAAAGCACACATTGGTTTGGGAATGGCACCTCGCCTGTCCACAGAAGTTTATGCTGACCCACAGTCCACTCTCTCATCCAATCCTAACCCTAACAGGCAGCAGGAAAAGCTCTTACCCCATACTGTGGTTCAGGAAACCAAGACAGAGACATGACTGCTTTTTCCAAGGTTTCTGCATAAATAAAACTGAATTTCAGACTGGAGCAGGTCACCCTGCAATCCATCTTTCAAAGAGCGCATGCCCACCCTTTCCCTTACCTTGGAGAGGGTCAGCAGACCCAGGCTGGACGTCAGTGCCCACAGGGAGGGCCGTGCTGCCTGTCCTGTGGGCTGGGCCTTTGCTCTCCCTGCTCACCTGCCTGGCCTCCCTTGCAGGGCCAGCTCCTCCCCTGCTGGTCACTGCCAGTGCTCCCTGGGGAGTGTCCCCTGATTGTCCTGATTATTCTGAGACTTTAGTTAAAGCTATTCATTCCACCTTGGCAGTGGCTCAGGAGCCCTCTGGAGCGACAGCCACCTTGCCAGCCTGTTGCCTGTCCCATTGCTCTAGAGCCACGTTGGCCATGTAAAGAAGGGCTTGTCACCCAGTGGGCTTCCCTTCTTGTGGCAGCTGCTGCTCCTTTACGCACCAGGGACCAGGGCGACTTTGCTACCAGAGTAGCTCAGCCCCGAGCTTCTCAGACTTCAGTTGCTGCGGTGCCCACCCTGCCGTGCCCACACTGCCATGCTCACCTCGCCATGCCCACCTCTGGAGCCACAGCGGCTGTGGAGGTGAGCTCGCTACCTGGGCCACCACAGGTGTGTCTCTGGATTGGCGTGGTGTATTCACCCTGCTGACAGAGTGCACAGCTGTGAAGCTTGGTCAGATGTTCCAGGATGTCAGGTTGATGTCTCTGAGAGGAGTCCCAGGTTCTTTCTCTTGGGGTGCCGAGATGGTCCTGGGGCTCCAGGTGGTTCTCCTGTCTGATTGACAATGTCTTCTAGGAAAGAGGCTGAGAAATTGGTTTCCAGGTACCCTCCATAGTGGGGGGCTCTGCAGATAGGAGGTGGGAGCTGGACATTGGGTGAGAGGCTCGTGTACCTGTTGTGCAGAGACATCGTCCACTCTGGGGTCTAGACATCGTCCACTCTGGGGTCTATGTACCCCTGGCAGTTGAAGCTCATGCCTACAAGGACAATAGTGCCATCACTTCTGCCTTGAACATTTTCACAGCTCCCAGAGACCTTCACGTGACGGGCAGCCTCTGTAGTGGGCTCACAGCCCCCGGTGGGCTCTGGTTTCCTGATGCCACACTGACTGCAGTCTGTTTCACCTCTGTGCGCAGCACAGCCCTGGGCAGGTGCTCCCCCTCTCAGAGGTCTGCTTTGCTCCCACCCTTGCCCATGTCCCCATCCTGCCAGCCATGAAGTATGAGTGGCTGCCCACATTCCTGGTGATCATAGGCCAGGGGACACTTAAGCAGTAAAAAAAAAAAAAAAAAAAAAAATCACCCACCATGGGGACAGTCAGGTGCCACTAGAGGTCTGTCCTTACCAGAGATTCCTTCAAAGCAAGTCTGAGACTAAAACCAAAAGCCTCTCTTTGCTCCTGGCTCAGGCAGGTTTTCTTCTCCACTGGAGGGTGTGGAAGTGCCTGGGCTGTCACCGCCCAGGGGAGCTGGTGCAGCCAGCACAGGAAAGAGTCCCCATGGGAACCAGATGGACTGCTTGTGCCCCGTCCTGGCCTGGGGGTGTGAATAAGACAGGGAGGCTTGTTCCCAGGGTGGCCAAGGCCAGCTCCAGTTCATCAAGTTCAAGTGGAAAGCTGCAGTAGCCACGCCTACCACCGAGGCTGCCGGAAGGTTCTAAGGTGCTGCTGCGGGCAGCGGCCTCCACAAGCATCAGCCCCAAGTCTGTCCCTCTGTGTGTCAACCTGAGTGCAGTCCCTGCCCAGGGCCCTAGGGGAGGGACAGGGCTGAGAGGTCAGCAGACACTGGACTGGCCCATTCTGTGTTTCTCAAGATGCAGCATCTTGCTGAGAACTAATATTTTCAATATCTTCCCTTTCAGGGTCCCGGAACAGAAATATTACAGAGAGAAAATAAAATGCATTAGAACATTTCCTCTAGTGATGAAATTCGGTGCCTGTGGGATTTTCTGGGGAGCTCAGTCACCCACAAACGTGGCTGTCATGGTGCTGGCTAATAGGGCATCAACTACAAATTATTGGAAAGATAATTAGAAATCTTGCATCTGGGGCTAGAGCTACAGGGTCATCAGTGTCCTAATCTTGCAAAGCCACAGGCCCCAGGGCCCTGGGGCTCGGCAGGCCATGGATTAATTTTCCAGGTCCCAGTCCAGGTCTCCACCAAAGACACCATTGGTTCTGGGAACACTGAGCACTGATTCTAGACAGTTTACCCAGGAGATGTCGGGGTGTCTCCAGAATGAGCTCCCCCCGAAGCCCTGCAGTGTTCAAGGAGCAGGACCAGCCTGCTTCCGAGGTCTGTGGAGCTTGTCACTTAGAGGTGGGCGGGGCAGGCACAGGGACTCAGGCCCTGACCGCAGCTGGACCCTGAATGACTGCTGCCCTCAGCTGTGCAGAGTGGACTTTCCCAAGAGAAGAAGGCCCCCTTAGGACCCTCTATGACTCCAGGGACAAAAAATAGAGTCTTCTGGAAGCTTGTTAGAAATGCAAAATGCCAGCCTTACCCCAGACCTGCACCTAATCAAAATCCACATTCCAACAGGGTCTCGGGAGCCCTCTGTGCCCCTCGAGGCCAGGCAGCCCTGACAGGGAAGGCCTCTGCTGGGCACTGCTGAGATGTTCATATTGCATTTGTCTTTTGGGTTCTCCAATTTTCTGTCCAGCCTTTAAAATTACTAGCACCATTTTTCTATTTTAAACCAATGTCACCTTCATCAGAAGTTTACCCTGCCCTGCCCTGGATTCTGGGGGTGGCGTGGGAGGAGGAAAGGAGGCATCTGCATGTTCCCTCTGCTCAGGTATCAGGAGCACCTCAGCTGTCTGAAATAGCTGAACTCCCCCTGTGCAAATTGCAGGTACTGAGTGCAGAGCCTGGCGCTGGGCTGGCATTTCCTTCTCAGACACTCAGCCTGCAGAGGGAGGGGCTTACCGAGGAGGGAGAGCGGCTGCTCTTTGTCCTTGAGGAGGAGGCAGGTCTGTGAGGCTCCTGTCAGCCCCCCTCTCCTCCTGCCTGATGCACCCGGCCCAGGGCAGGGTATTCAGAGGATAATGAAGGAGCAGCCCAAGGCCATTGGGAGCTGTGCAGGATGAGCACAGGCCCAGAAAGACAGGGACAGCCTTTCTTCTTAGAGGAAGGGCCAGAGGTGGTTCTGTTGCTGACTTCAGAGGCACCCCCCTTGCAACCCCACATGCAGGGACAGCCTCCACCTCAAAGCTGCAATCCTGAAGGCACCCCTGCTTCACCAATCCCACCTGCCTGCCTGCCAAATCCAGCCCATGCCCTACCACAAGCAGCGTGTCCTGGGAGGGCACTCAGCCAGTGCCAGTACTCACCTCCCTGAAGGCAGAGCCACCTTCAGAGACCCACAGTCCTGGGTGTGAATCTGACTGCAGACCTGTCGGGTGCGTGTTGTGCTCTGATACAGTCGTTCAACTCTCCAACCTTTACTATTTTGTCCTTAAATAAGAATCAAAACTAATCAATGAGTTTCTTTTCTCACTTCAAGTGCCCACACACTTTCCTTTAATTTTTTAAAAGCAGGAGGGACTACCAAAGAGGCATGTGGGAGAAGGAGATTTTCTGGAACCATCCAATCTCATTCCCCTCCACAAGTGCTACTAATTTCCAATGATTTCAGCTATCATCTGAGCACTTTCATCTACTTTCAGATTGCTTTTGATTTTTCAGGTGTGATTCCAACAAATATTGTTCACTGAAATTTTCTTCTCAAACATTTTTAAGAAGCAATTGAATTTTCTGCTTGACTATTTTGTATTTGCTTTCTTTTGGGGGAGTTCTGGGGATTAAACTCAGTGGCAATCAATTAATGAGCCACATCTTCAGCCCTATTTTGACTTTTACTAACAAAAATAGTCTCACTAATTTGCTTGGTGCCTCACCATTGTGGAGGCTGGGTTTGAACTTGTAATCATCCTGCCTCAGCCTTTTGAGCTGCTAGGATTACAGGCATACCTGGCCTAATTTACTTCTTTAGATTGTGTTGCTTCAGACAACCTGTTTACACCTTTTCCATCTAATTGTTTTAGTAAAAATATTAAATAAATGTCAGAGTAATTATTGTACATACATTTTAGGCACATAGGCAAGAAATTTATTTGGTAATTTTCCTTTTTGTATAGTTTGATTTTGCTGTCAGCACTGAAAACTGAACCCAAGAGAGTTCTACCTCTGACATGCATCCCCAGTTTTTTTTGTTTGTTTGTTTAATATTGAGATAGTTGCCCATCCTGGCTTCCAACCTTCAATCCTTATGCCACAAGCCTCCTGTGTTTCTGGAATTAAAAGGATATATCACCCTGCATAGCTCATTAGGGGATGTCTAATGAATACTTACCTATCCCAAGAATTCTCTACCTGGCACAGTGGGTCACACCTTTAGTAATACCAGCTACATGGGAGGATGGAAGATCACAACTTTGAGGCCAGCTTCAACAAATAAAAACAAAAAATAAAAATAAAAAGGTCTGGGGATATGGCTTCAATCCTCACTACTTCCAAACAAAAAGAAAAAAAATCATTGAGAAATATTACACATATTGAGGAAATAATACTTATATAATTTGATTGCACATATCTTCATAAAAGCTAATCACTTCATAAAGAATACATAAATACAGTGCAGTCTTAATATGAACAATACATACATTACCCCAGACAGCTACTTAGTTTCCTAAAACATGTCTAGATTATGTACAGTTCTTCTTAGAAGTCCTATCATTGGACTTATACTTGTCTTCTATATTTATCAATATTGGAATAATCCTTATTTTACTATATAGTACAAATATTTTCCCTATGTGGATAATTACAATGTTGTTCGTATAGCCACTTAAGTCTACATATAAGATTAAGATATTTGGGCTGGGGATGTGGCTCAAGCGGTAGCGCGCTCGCCTGGCATGTGTGCGGCCCGGGTTCAATCCTCAGCACCACATACCAACAAAGATGTTGTGTCTGCCGAGAACTAAAAAATAAATATTAAAAATTCTCTCTCTCTCACTCTCTCTCCTCTCTCACTCTCTCTTTAAAAAAAAAAAAAAGATTAAGATATTTGACTATGATGGCTTGACTCAGCCTAAAGCCACAGCTACATTTGTCACTGATCACTCACTAGATCTCTTGACACTTGACAAATGTGATTAAGACCAATATGTATATTCTAAATACATATAAAGTCTTAGCCCTAATTGTGAAAGAAATAATACTATACTGCACAGTAAAAAACACTCAACTTAAAAGTTACTTTCTTTTAAAAATATTTTTTAGTTCTTGATTGAAATTTATTTTATTCATTCAAATTTGGTGCTGAGAATCAAAGCCAGTGCCTCACACAAGCAGGGTAATTGCACTTACTTGCCCACAAAAAATATTTTCTTAAGAAGTTAAAATAACATGAAACTTTAGAGCAATATCATGCATAAAATTATTACATAAATAAATCAACAATTAAAAGACTAATATTGTGTGTCTCTAAAAGTTCATTTCAAAAAGTAAGTTCTTCTATCACATTGGTAACTCAAGATTTCACTGTGAAATAACAGATAAATTTTCCTGTCTATCTATTCAATGGAAATTACCTGAATAACATAAGAAAGATATTTCTCCAAATTTTCTGGAAAGTTGATTACACACACACACACACACACACACACACACACACATTTAGCCATAAGATATTTTATTTTTGTGAATAAAATGTATATATAATGCTATGACCAGTTCAAAAACTATATTTCAGATTTCATAAATTTATTTTCTGTAAGGCTCAGGAAGTTTTTGCCTTACCTTTAATAATTCAAAATAATGAAAACTGTCACCAGCATAAGATGAGGGAGGAAAGACATAACGAACTGCTTCCTTAAACTCATTAGCAATGGACTGCAAAGCAAAAAATGTAATAATGTTCCTCTGACATCAAAGATACATAATCACCATTCCTAATAAATAGTTTTTAAACTATATAATACAAGACTGTCAAAACTATAATGAAAAGATAAGCTACACTGAAACTCAAGTACCATAAATTAAGTTTTGCCTCTCCTTTTCCCACTTCATTAGAGATACCTTCTTTTCCCACTTTATTATTTAAAATATATACATTTTATCCTTTTGGGTAGGGCTAATAACTCTCACAAAAGACTTCTGAAGGTTTTCTTTAAACACTTGAGCTTCCATATACCCTAAAGGAATTCTAAAATGCTGAATACTCTCTTGCACATTTTCATGTTGTAATTAGAAATGTTTGAAATTTAAATACCAATAAAGGGTGTATGTGAAGAAATGATGTTTAATATAAATGTGACTTAAGTATATTTTACCAATGAGTGAATAAATTTCAGACTAAAGCCATTTAACTTATGAAATATTTGTTATATAATTTAATTGACAAAGCCAATCTTCATTGATATAACAAGTGGACAGGTCAGATATTTGTCAGAAAGCCTTAGTTGATTAGATTTTAAAAAACATATTAATACCCTCGTCTCAAGGAATAAAAGCATAAAGAAGGATCTAAAATTGTTTCTACCATAGTAATCCAGGAATGAGAATTGTCCATGCTTTCCCTCTTAAATATAGTCAATAAATAATGAAGCACTCTTTTTAAAAAGTTAATAATCATCTTTGAAATCAAATCTTTTTCTTTATTTTTTAGTTATACATGGATGCAGTACCTTTATTTTGTATATTTACTTTTATGTGGTGTGGAGGATAAAATCCAGTGCCTCACATGTGGGAGGGAATTGGTCTACCACTGAGTCACACCCCAGCCACCCATATATTGTTTCTTAATTCATAGGTAGTCAGATAAATGTGACAAGGCAGAGGCACATATGGCATTTAAAGGTCTGAGGTATGGTAATGGATGCAAAAGTGGTTACCCTCGCAGGGATGAACTAGAATAGAGCAGGACTGGAGCAGAAGTTATCCCTGCAACCAGTGGAGGGTGGGGAGTGGTTTGAGTGGGTGTCATGCCCTCCACAGGCCTCCAGGCGGCACTCTGGTCCTGCCATGGGCGGGCTCAGGCAGCCCAAGGGGCGCAGACTCACGAAGGCCAGGATCTTGTCTCTGGGTGTCGCAGCCCCAGGTTGGGAACGTGGTGCTTCAGTGGCGGTGCAACTGGCGGTGGCGGTGGAAGCGTGAGACCTGGAGAAGGGGAAGGGCACTGGGAGAAGGACGCCTGAAGGAAGTCAGGCCTGGAAGGTGCTCAGCAAAGAGCGGGCTGTCCTCTCAGGTACTGGGCCTCCCTGGGCCCATGATGGCAGGCCGAGCGGGAAGCAGCGGGTGGCCAGGGAGGCAGAGAGGCTGCAGCGCCAAGGGGCTGGTGGGCTCCCGCGGGATGGAAAGTGCTTTGGATGAGTGATTGGGGTGTCCCCCAGGCGGGTGGCCTCTCCGGGTGGTCCTCTCGTTCAGGAGGCTTGCCTTTCCTTCCTTGTCCCTAGTGGGGATGTTTCAGAGGGTCAAGTGTCAGTCATCACGCTCGCTGTCCAGTTCCTGAGGTGGCTCTCCAGGCCTGTGGCTTCCAGGAAGGGATGTGCGGCCTTCACACAAGACTCCCCTCATGAAATGTGGTGAGTTTCTTCTCTGGCTGTGATCTCCACCCTGGAATCGCCTTCAGGAGCAGAAAAGGGGACAGTTTATCCAACGTGATCTTTCCAGTTTGAGGGGCATTCTTAGGATGCATCTCTCCTGTTTTCTCATATGCATTCAGAATTTCAGATGTTCTAATTTCCTGATTCTTAAAAGTAGACATTGACTCCCTTATTGCACATATCAAGTCATGGCTTTTTGAAACACTGGGTGGAGTGATTGTCATCTCACCAGTGCACCAGGTTCTCAAGTAGTTAACTGACCTTCTTCCATAGGTAGTCCAATTTTGTAAGGAGAGGGAATGAATTTGAAAGTGGGCTGTGTGGTGATAATGAACTCTGACCTGAATTAAAGACGAAGGAGGAAATGCTTAGATAGAACATACTGCTTCTATCATGAAGAAGCGTGAGTGCAGCCACCAGGTAGGTCTATGTTGTTGGCAGTATGAAGCAATATATGCCCATTACTGCTTTGGGGTAGCCAATAGTATTTAAGTGTAGGTAGTTTTGACTAATCATCCTCATGTACAGGTTTATATTTATTTCTTCAGGCTAGGTTAGAACAAAAACCAGGACCACAACCTAATTCTTGATCAGTGCTTTAGTCCTATTATGTAGCATCATATATAGTACTCAATTTTTTTTTTTTTTTTAGTGGTTATGCTCATTTTAAATACTTGATTAAGGAATTGTCTGCTAGGCCTTTCATTTATGAGTTACTCTTTTCCATTTTGTGATTAGTGAAAGACTTGTAAGGTATTTGGGGACTCTGTATCTTAATCATTATCATGCTTTAAATGTACTCACATTTATTTTAATATAGACTTCTTGAAACTTATTTTATTCAGTGGGATGTAATCCATTATTTCATTATTTAGATTTTCAAATTGTGCCAGATATGATTAGTAGGAAATCTAAGTTGGCTTCTCAATTTGGATCATTGTTTTAACACTTTACTTTCCTCTTTGTTTATTTTTTAAAGTATAAATTGGCAAATTTTATTTGTATATATTTATGATGTATGAGGTGATGTTATAGTTTATATACACAGTGTGAAATAAGCTTACTAACATATACATCATCTTAAATACCAGAGTATTTTTGTGGTGAGAACATTTGAAATTTATTCTTTTAGTAATTTTGAAATGTATAGCATATTATTATTTATTTACCGTGGTGTGCAATAGTTCTCAAAAAACAGAAAAATCTATTCCTTCTGTCTGGTTGAGATATTGTACGCTTTGACCATTTTCTTCCCATATCTCCCATGCCACAGCTTCTAGTAACACCATTCTACTCTATGCTTCTATTAATTTAATTATTTTTCATTTCACATGTAAATGAGAATATGTTGTATTTGCCTTTATGGAATACTTTCTTTTGACAATAGATATTTCAGGTTCAATGTACTCTTTATTGGCTGTTCAAACTCTGGTATTAGTTGTTTCTCTAAAAACCCTGGTTGCTTTTAATGTGGGCCTAGCACTTAGAATCCTGAATCTGGGTTCTATATGAGTTCATTGCTGTTTGAGTGTCACTGCTCTGGCATATGTGTGTGTAGGCACACATGCATACACTTATTTGTATATCATTTATATTTCAATGTTTATTATTCATTTGTTCTGAAATGTTCATACAATGAAATGCATTTTAAGTCAAAAGTGGTTGAATTTCAATAAATCATTATAATCTAAACTGCTTTCAAGATAAAGAATGTTAAACCACACCTGAGAAAGTTCCCTTTCTAATTTCCTGTGTCCCTTCTAATTGATTTTTTCCCAGTGATTAAAGGCAGTATTCTGTTTTATCCTACCATTGAGTTTTTTATTTTGTCTTTTTAGAATTTTGTATAAATCGATTCTTCTTAAAAAATTAGTTGTCATCGGATCCTTATTTTGCTTATTTATATGCTGTGCTGACAATCAAACCCAATGCCTCACACATGCTAGCAAGTATTCTACCATTGAGCCTCAACCTAGAAACATAATGGGTACTTACACTTTTTTGTTATTGTTTTTGTTTCTTGTTTGTTTTAGTAAAAATTGAAGGAGAAGTTTTATTGTTTTCCTAGCAATAGAGAAACAATGGGACTCTTGTCCTGGAGGCTATTGATTCTGCCCATCAGGAGGAATAGGGTTTTTTTTTAAAGATACAATTCAAAGGCTACATTCCACCTATTTTCTGTTCAAGGAGTTGTAACTCATTTGTTAATTTAGGAGATATTCATTTCTGAGATCTTCTGGTGCGGTCTTCAAGTCTGAATTACTTCATTCTTATTATGGATGTGAGTCTTATTAGGATGAGTAAGAAAGTTATGGGATCTTACATTCTGTGTCTGAATCAATATGCTTTTGAGGTTCATCCATGTTGCTTGAATCAGTGTTTTGTTTTGTTTTCTATTTTATTACTGCAGTAGTATTCATTTTATGAATATATCATAGTGCATTTATTTTTTCCATTGAAGGACATGTGAGTATTTTCCAGGCTTTGAACTTTATCTTACTAGATGTATTGGGGAAAAATATGTATGTGTATGTGTATATGTGTGTGTATACAAACATATATATGTATGTATGTGTATTTCATTTAGGTAAATAACTCAAACCGTGGAATGGCTACCACATAAGGAAGATCTCTGTTTTGTTTTAAAAGAAACTGTCAAAAATTCTGAACATTGTCATGAGCAATATATGAGAGTTCCAATTGCTGCATATCTTCACATTGTTTAGTGATGTTAGTCTTCATACCTTAGCCATTTCTGCTGGGTATATAGTGGTATCTCATTGTGGCTTAGGGTTGTACTCCATGTTGACTAATAAAGTTGACAACATTTGACTGTCTTTTATTGGCCAGTCATTCTTTTTCTGTGAAGAATAGATTTGGATCATGTCTATTATTTGTCGAGTTATCCTGTTATTACTGAGTTGTAGAAGTATATTTAGTAGGACTGGATATAGTCCTTTTTCAGAAAAATGTTTTGTAATGGGATTACAGGTATGACCTACTCAAGTTTTAAACGTTTTTTTTTTAAACTGAGCCACTACTGTTTCTATCAAATCCATGTTGCCTGATCACTTAATGCTGTATAGACTTATGCACAGAATTAGATAATATTCTGAAAAGGTTTTTTTTTTTTTGTGTGTGTGTGTGTGTGTGTGTGAAGGATCCTCAAAATCAGGGGGCACACCTGTGGTCCCAGCTTATGGGGAGACTGAGACAGGAGGATCGTTTGAGTCTCAAAGTTCCACTGGATTTGTGTGCATTATTTTTTTAATCTTTATTTAAAATAATACTTGTAGGGCATACTGAGAAGTAAAAGTAGATAAATATTTAAATAATGTTGTATTATCATGTCCATTTTTATTAGGGTAGAGTGACATACACCTATTTTGTAATATAATTTTGTTCATGAAAGCATCATAAATGGTATTATCAAATATTATTGGAGCGTGACAAAAATGAAAAATTCAAATTGTACAAATCTCTGTAGATAAATGTCTTTTAATTATTGTGTTTGCTGAGATTGTTTTTGTAAAACACAAATACATAGTGAAATGTGTATTTTGAAATAAAACTCAATTTGACAATGGAAAAACTTAGAAAGGATTATTTAGACTTGGTTTACCATGAAATTAAAATACTTTTTTTTTACTTGAACAACTAGTCTGAAGATTTTACTCCTTAAGAACAAACATATTAGATGATTGGATTCTGTCTCTGAGTAATGCAAGTATAAGAAAATCATAAGAATAATAAATAAGCATCAAAAGTCAGAGAATCATAAAATGAATGAATTCTGGGCAATAAAATTTCTGGAATCAATTTGATCTGAAGTCAGAACTTATCAACATTCTAACTGACTAGATTTGTTAGAGATAGCTGATTCATAAAGGAATTCTGGGTCACAGAATATAAATGACAATCTGTTCTTGCTACATCAGCCTTTGCTTATGCTATTCAAATGCACAGAGCATCAAATCTGGATGTTTTATTATATTACAGAAAGGAAATCTGAATTCCAAGCAAAGACTTGAGAATTGAGTGTCTACAATTAGGTTGAATTACAGAAAATTTTATACTTACCCTGTGTCTATCCATCTGTCTCTGTCACAGATTTCCAGTATGACTCCCAAAACAAGAACAATGAGGAAAAAGTTTTTGACTGATTTTATGTAGGACTTAAAACACCTAGAGAAAGTGTTCAGCTCTGAGCTAGGAAATTCTCCCCGCCCCCTTATCCTCAGATGAACATCACTGTCCTTTGTCAATATCTATCTATCTATTTATTTACTTAATTTATTTTGGGAAGGGGATTGGGGATTGAACTCATTGGCATATGACCGCTGAGCCACATCTTCAGCCCTATTTTGTATTTTATGTAGAGACAGAGTCTTAATGAGTTGTTTAGGGCCTTGCAGTTGTGGAGGCTAGCTTTGAACACACAATCATCCTGCTTTGGCCTCTTGAGCTGCTAGGATAACAGGCAAATGTCAAAACATTCAGCTGACAATGTCCTTTGCTCAGTAGTTAAGAAAAAATTTCTCAGGATTTCGTGTCCACAAAAAACATTCCAAAAATGTTGATGTCACACTTCAGGCATCATGTTCTGGGTTTTATAATGCCCTGCATGATACAACTTAGCTTTGAACATCAAATGCAGTTTTCACAATTTTGAAACCAGGCGATTAAGAAATGAAGGTGTTGAACAGCAAAATGCAGTACATCCTGTTGTCAAATACACACGTGTGTGTGTGTGTGTGTGTGTGTGTGTGTGTGTGTGTCTGTGGCTGCTTACAATGAATAGACAGCTGGAGGCCCATCCATAACCTTGAGTCCCTGAGTCCCTGAGCCTCCATTCATGACCTTGAGCCCCTTACCCTCCAGAGGTTTTGCAGAAACAAGAATGTAGCACACAACACCTCCCCCATAAACACACTATATTATTTACTAGACAGGCCAGCTGAAGTATGGTGTGCCTTTCTAACAATGTGTGGTTCTATTTGCATATATATTACGTCTGTATTAGAGAATACTAAGACAGAACCTGATGAAGCAGAGTTGCTCTCTTTCTCTTAAAATAAAACCACAGTCTTGCACCCTTTTCAAATCACTGGTTTTGTAACATCCTGGTTTGTTACATTTGTGAAACCAAGAATAAGAATGATGTAAGAATTATGTAAATTAAAAGCCCACAATGTAATGCATCCATCTTGCCAGCAATTGTTGTAAGGATGCAGGTGTGTCTCTCCAAGGAAAAGCAAGCCTTTCCCCAGCCACAGTATGAAAACTCAGAAACTTACCTTTCCCGGGACCTTTCTTCAAATCACTCTGCAAGGTGCTTTTTCTCAGAGAATTAGGGTTTTAACAGCTAAGTTAAAAACAAAGTATGAGAAGATCTCTTCAACTTCAGTATTTCTGGTTCTCCTAGGCCTCAGCAAGACTCAGTCTTCATCTGGGCATGGTGGTATACAGCTGTCATCCAAGCAGCTGGGGAGGCTGAGGAAGGAGGATCACATGTACAAAAACAGCCTCAGGAACTTAGCAAGGCTGTAAGCAACTTAGCAAGATCCTGAATCAAAATAAAAAGATTTGGGGATGTGGCCTAGTGATAGAGTGCCCCTTGGTTTAATCTCCAGTAACAAAAGAAGAAAAAGGAAGAAGAGGAGAAGGAGGAGGAGGATGAGTATGAGGAAGAGGAGACTCAGTCTTGGAGTCAGACTCAGTTTTTACTGTTTGTAAATGTTAAAAATTACATCATTTAAAAATGTTTTTTAAATGATAATAGATATGCTTACTGAATGCTCACCATAGTGCTCTAAACCAGATACCTTCACTGAGTTTTGCTGTTATTGCAATAATAAACCGACTGACCATACTAAGATGTCACCTCTCTTAATGGGTGTTTATTTGGGAGCCTCTGGTCAATTACTCTCTCAGAACACACGTGTATTAACAACCCCTGCAAATCCGACTAACTCAGACTCTGTGAACAGTAGCAAACTATGAGCAGTCCCCAAGTAGGCACAAAGACATTTGTTCAAACTCCACTGCAGGTGTGAACCTACCTGTTTGCCTCACTGCTCATCAGTTCTCAGGCTAGGGCAGTGGTCATACCCATGGCACATGGGGCCTGTCTAGAGGCATTTTTGATTGTTAAAAAATTTAAGGTGTGGTCATAGCATATCTAATATGTAGGGAACAAAATGGCTACACATCATATTTATGGGCAAGCACCTCACCACGAACAACCCTATGGTGTCTAAGGTTAACCATGCTGGAGCTCAGGAACCCTGGGCTAGATCACACATGCTGCACATGAAAGCACTGGACCTGTCTAGTTCCTTATTTTTTTCCCAGTGCATTAACCACAA
Organism: Urocitellus parryii; assembly: GCF_045843805.1. Classification (NCBI taxonomy): domain Eukaryota; kingdom Metazoa; phylum Chordata; class Mammalia; order Rodentia; family Sciuridae; genus Urocitellus; species Urocitellus parryii. The sequence continues at coordinate 112,165,472 of NC_135537.1, read as the reverse complement.
TGATCATCTCCTTACTAGGTGTCTCCTACTGGTAAGGAAGGGAGGAAAAAAAGAAGGGAGAGAAGGAGACACCCAGTATATTCTCAGGAGAAACTGAAAGCCTGCATACAGGAAAATTGCTAATTTGGGCCTGGTTGTAGTGCTACAGTCTCTATGTCAAAGAGTTCTGCAATTCATCCCAAAGTTTTCCAGGCCAAGTTCAGTTGTTGATGTCAAGTCAGATGTCCCTCCTTGAACATCAGGCAAGATTATTCCTAAGCTGTAATCCCCATTGAGAAAGTAGTCTTTCCCCCTCCTCTATCACAAGCATGTGTTGGGGTAGGGGAGGTACTGAAGATTGCACACAGGAACATTCTACAGATGATATACACCTGAAAAAGATCCTTAGCCCTTTTTTAAAATTTTATTTTGGGACAGGGTCTCATTAAATGGCACAGGCTGGCCTTGAACTTGCAACCCATCTGCTTCAGTCCCATGAATCACTTGTACCCAGGGCATACCTTCCTAGATATAGCTAATTCCCAGTCAGCCATCTCCCTAGCATGTTCACCTCATGCAAATTAGGCAATCAAATTCTCACACTACCAGTCCCCTATTAGGCACCCAGCCTCATAGGCCTCTTTCTGCCTGCTCCAAGCACAGCAGGTCCAGGTACCAAAGAACCAGGGTTGACCCCTGCCCACTAGAGCCCACTGAAATGACTAAAATATACTAACCCTAACTAAACCTGCTTCTGCTGCCTTGTCGTTTCTTCCTGAACAAATACAGTAAAGTCTCTTTCCCATGTTCTCCATCACCTTCTGCCCTTTCTGCTCCTAACCAACCCTGACACTTCCCTCATGGCCCTACAGTGCTGTTCATAGAAAACTGTAGCTCTCTGTGACAGTCATATCTATTTCTGTGAGTCTTCCATATCTGATTAAGACAAACCGAAGGCACTCTTACAATAAAGCCAAACCTGTAAAGCTTCTCCATAGGATCAGGGCAACTGCATATATAGCCTTCAACCCTGAGCCTGGGTCCTGGGGGTGTACCAGATTCCTGTTAGTCCCTCCCATTTTAATGCTGGGTAATAGAAAAGGCTGTCAGTGGTGAAAGCAAAGGAAGGACACTGAATTTGTGAAGTAGGAAGTGTGCAAGCACTGTTACTGTTGCACACACTCTCTTCTTTCAAAGTGGGCCACAGGAGAGACCCAGGAGCAGACAAAAGCCCACAAAAGATGGGGATAGAGCTAGACTTGGACCCAAGAATCAAATGTTAGTTCTCTTCCAGCTCCTCAGTTATTTTCCAAATGAATATTTTAAAACATTAAAAAAGGCAGGCCATATGTTCTGGGTGTCCTTACATTCAAAGTAAACTTTTTTACCAGAAGAAAATAGACTGTTGCCACTTTATGTCACCACTCCTCTCAAATTGTATTTAGGCCTGTGACAACAACTGTGCCACCTCCTGAACTACAGGCTGTGGGGAAATGGTCAGGCTGACCTTCAAGGGGAGGAGGACTTGTAACCTTCCAAAGGATTTTCCTGCTACAGTACTATAGTCATTGCTCCCTCTAGTCAAAGCCCCTGGCTTCATATCTGTTCCTGGGCACTGCAGTAAAATCGGCCTGAGCACAGGCACACTTCAAGGACTGTGATGGGAGCGGCTCAGAGGAGCTAGCAGGAAAACGCATGCTTGCCCTCTCGTGGTCTCAACAAGCAACAGCATGTATCTGAACCAGGATCTTCATATAAGAAAACTGCAATCTTTCCAATTGTGGTCAGAGCACAGTGACAGTGGGTTTTGATTCCATCTTGGAAGAGTAGTAAAGTTCAAAATGTTCACAAGGTTTTGACTATCTGGTGTGGGCGTTGTCATTGAGAGTCTTAAAGGGGTCATTACAACAGGATTCCCTGGTCTCCTGAGCACTAGGGAACTGTGGTGCCCACCCCTTTGGATCTCAGGGTATTTCCATCTGCACTGGAACTGGACAGTTTTTGATGTCAGCATGTGGTGAGTGTCAGTCAGTGAGGTCATCTTAAAAAGTTTTTTTTTTTTGGTTTTGGTTTTGGTTTGTAGTTTGTTTTTAGTAAAATGGTGAAAAAAGATCTTGTTCTTGGAGGAGAGACTAAGTCAGACCATAGGTACTCAGCCCCAAACATGAACCTGAAGGTATCATGAAAATTAAGATTCCTGAGCCACTCCAAGTCTAATACTTATACTGTCTGTTTGTGACCTGAGAATCCACATTCATGTCCAGTTCTCTGTTGAAATTGTTGTTGGTCTGCGCTCCAATCTTTGGGACCCAGTCTCAACCATAGCATGACTTAGGCTATGCTGAATCTTCCTAAATGATAGGGGACAGGTGTGAGTGGTGGGAGAATGAGTTTCAGGGAATAATTCTATAAAGTGGGCCCACAATGTTGAACCTCACCATGTTGTGTTTTCCAAGAAACAATTTACCTGCAGCCCTGCCTTGCTAAAGTGGACGGGATATGTCACACTCCTCAGCAAACTATTTGTTTTGTGCAGGAGAAAAGCAGGACTGTAATAATGTTGATAAGAGGAACCAATTTCCATGCAAGTTAAAAACTGCACATTGCCTCAAAAAACTCCTCATCTCAGAATCTAGCCTGAGGATTTTCACATAGTACATGCTCAATAAATTTATGTGGTTTATAAAGTTAAGATCTGGACCTCCCTTCTCCTCAGAGTAATCTCAAAAGGACAAACTAGAAGCTACTGGATGGAACAGAGATAGGTGATGAAAGGTGGGGGCTGAGAAGAGCCATTCCTTGGCCTGAGAGCTGAGGGGAGCCTAGCTGTAAGCCCTGCTCTCTCCTTCACTATTTCATATAGTATCACTGTACAAAAGTAAATCTTTCTTGAGGCTGTGACTCACATCAGCTTAACACAGTGACCCCAGGTGATTCTTGTGAACCTGGCTGGGAGGAACAGGAGAATGCTGATAAAGGGTCCTGCATCTGAGGGGATGGAGCACAGGAGTACTCAATTACTTGTTTTCCTTAATATTTTAATTATTCATTTTTTCTTGCAGGGTTAAAGTAGGAGAAAAGCTATTTGAAAATTTGAAAAGTACATGTATTAAGACCACTAAGTTATTTGTTACATTGTGATGGCAAAACCAGATCTGGTTGTGGAATGAAGTCATAAAACTGTTATGGTAAAAATCCTCCGCCTCTTTTGGTGCCAATACCATCCTGTTGTTAGTATTTTTCTGTAGGGTCTGGTATAGCAATGCCACCAGCTTCACTCTTCATGCTAAAGATTGCTTTAGCTATTCTGGGTCAATCATTTTTCCAGATGAATTTTATGATTGCTTTTTCTATTTCTATGAGGTATGCCATTGGGATTTTGTTCGGAATTGCATTAAATCTGTAGAGTGATTTTGGAAATATGCTTATTTTGATATTAATTCTGCCTCTCCAAGAGCATGGTAGATCTTTCCATCTTCTAAGGTCTTCTTTGATTTTTTCTTTAGGGTTTTGGAGTTTTTATTATAGAGCTTTTTCAAATCTTTGGTTAAGTTGATTCCCAAGTATCATATTTTTTGAGGATATTGCAAATGGTGTAGTTTTCCTCATTTTCTTCTCAGAAGATTTGTCACTGATATACAGAAATGCCTTTGATTTATGGGTGTTTATTTTATATCCTGCTACTTTGCTGAATTTATTTACTAGTCCTAGAAGTTTTCTGGTGGATCTTTTTGGCTCTTCTAGTTATAGAATCATATTGTTTGCAAATAGTGCTAATTTAAGTTCTTCTTTTCCTATACATATCCCTTTAATTTATTTTTTCTGTTTAATTGATCTGGCCAGTGTTTCAAGGACTATGTTGAATAGAAGTGGTGAAAGTGGGCAATCCTACACCTTTTCTATATAAGTATATATGGAACTCTTTATAATTATGTATTATATACAATATGCACATATATGATACATACAACACATAAACAAAACATTTTATATACATTATTGGTTATAGGGCTCCCTTTTAAGTACCCAGTGAAGTCCTAGTTTAGTTTATAACAAAGAAGACACCATCCAAAACTAATCTCAACCCTCCTTTACAAATGATTCTGAGGCTGGCATCAGACTTGTGGTCAGATTTCCATGTCATTTTATAAACACAGAAGAACATAAGTGATAGAGGGATTGGGCAGAGAACTATTTCATTGAGGAGGACAAGGAGAAATATAATTAGTTGTGTCACTTTGCATCATCAGAGAACTGGAATCTGAAATTCAGACAAGGAGGATTCAATCTTTTATACTTGGGCACTTGGATGACATGGGGCCTATAGTGAAATGGTTATTACAAGCTTTTGAAAAAAATCATATGAGTGGCACGTAATGGCTAAACAATCAATATGTACACAGTGTCTTCCAAGTGGTTTGTGAGCTGTGGACGAAAGCACATACATGTATTAGGAGCCTTGATGAAATTACCCATCAGAGCCCTCTACAATTATTTGAATTGTAAAGGTGAGAAAACACAGATTTCTGGATAATAAATGGTAAGTCAGCAACACACATAGAACTACACAGAGACAGAACTCTATAGAACCCCTTCACAGGCTATTTTATTCCTCATATAAGAAATGTCTTTCTGGAGAAATATTATTTTCTCCCCATTTTGAAGACAGTGCCCAGAGAAGACATCCCAGGAGCAACATAAATGTTTTTCCTTCTTTAATTTTAAGGAACTCTTCAAATAAAGTGCTATTATCCCAGATCCATTATGAGGATAAACACTTGGAAATTATAAAGTGCAAAAGAGCATACCACAGGCCCAGATGCTAAGTATGACTCAGGAAATAAATAAATCAAAAAGACATATAAGACATTTAATAATTCTGTAACTATTACTAAAAATAAATGTCCTTTTATTCAATAAACTATAAAGTATGTATAAATATTTCAAGGATTTGCCAAATCTTATCCCATATGATTTTGCAATAAACTCCAAAATCAAGATAATAGAATGCATAATTCAGTGTCAAAAACTTTCAAGGAAAAAAAAAAACAAGCCTTCAAGGAAGAGGAGTGTATATTTTAGTGAATGTCATTCAACAATTTATTTACTAAATGATTTTGTGGAAATAGGTTTATTTTCCTGCAGCCTTAAGGAAGGGAGATTTTCCACTATTTATTTTTCCTGTTGGAATTTCCCAAGATAAGCCCTAGAATTCTATTGGAAATGACCTATAAAATAAAACAGAGAAAAATACAATACATACTGAGGGGAAGCAAAAGTGCAATTTGTTTTTATTAATTAGTAAAATGACTTTTTCTTGAAATGAAACTATATTTGCCTTTTGGGTTTAATTTTTTTAATCCTTGTAGCCAGGTACCACAACAGAAATGCAGGGAAGATCCTTGAACTTCCAATTCATACAGGAGATGCTCTAACTATTCAATAATCATAAAAATTCAACATTTTTAGCATTTAGAGAAATATAAAATGAAATTTAATCAGACAAAATTAAATAGTATTGATGAAAATACTAAACAAATGAATACTTGTAAACTCAAGAGCAGTTTATGTGATTATTATCTATTTGTGGAAACTGTATTTCTTTTGAAGATACATGACACTCCCCATCAATGAGACTTACTTCTCAAATCACAGCATATGTGACCATGAAAACATGAAATACCACAACAGTACTCTTCCAAACACTTGAAAGAGATAAGTAATAATCTGTGGGGTAAATGAACACTAGGTGCCGGTCTCATTTTTGGTTATAGTATATCCAGTTTGAAAATAGTGTAAAACACTATGTTTAAGGTTTGTATAGGTGTAATATTCATGTGGTAATTCACATGTACACAAGTTTAGAAAAAATTATTTAGGAATTGTGAGAAAATAAAAATTATCAGAAACACATAAAAGACTCAATTACACATTCCATATGTAGATGATAAAACTCATCATTATAAAGATGTGAATTTCCCCGAAATTAACCTACAATATATTACCACCCAAACTGCTTTGTACATATATGAATATATCACAGGCAATTGTACCTTTATGTGTATCTATAAAGCAGTAATTCTTTAAAACTATAAATCAATGGAAAAGAGGAAAAGGTAGAAGAAGAGTGAAAAGGGAATTACTGGTAATGAAGTGGAGCAAATTATATTCCATGCTTATATGATTATATCAAAATGAACTCAAATAATATGTAACTTAATGCAATAAGTTTAAAAATCAACATGCTTTTCTTTTAATAAAATAAATAACCAAAGCATACATTCTTAAATTCATATATATATATATATATATATATATATATATATAATTAGATAAGAAATTTTTCAATTGTAAGAGCAAAAGAAATACTTATCACCTGACATTCATGTATATTATGAAATTATGCTATTACAATAATCATCAAGGAATCAGTATAGGAATCCACTTGTAAGTAAAAATTACATACTTAATTGCAATTGAAAAGTCTAGATAAATCCAATCTTAACAAGACCAATCTCAGCAAATTAGCTAGACCCTATATCAAAATAAAAATTAAAAGTTCAAGGTGTATAGCTCAGTGGTAAGTATCCCTTGGTTCAATTCCCAGTAATGTTTAAGAAAGTAAAAATGAAAACTAGCTAGCTGAGGAACAAGCAAGGTTCTATAGACCACAGGTCCTCTCCTGAAGGAAAAGGGCTTGTAAAGATTTGATTATTATAACCATCGCACCTGTCTATAACCAGTATCTGGCAAAGCCAATGTTGCAGGTGCATTCCTGCTAGATAGTATTTCAGAAAGGGACTGAGGATGCCCTGCAAGGATAAGGAAGGCTGTGAGAGGTCTCTGCCACTCATGTGCTCCCCACCTGGATGAGCCAGTAGGATTGGGGGTGTACTGCCCCAGTGGAGTGCTTAGAACTACAATCTACAGAGACTGCCTGGAGTCCCAGTTTGCCAGCACCTGTTCCTGCCACAACCAGGCCCGTCTCCCTTCCCCAGCTTCCAACAGTCTCCCTTCCCCAGCTTCCCTCCTCAGACTCATGATTTCATAGCACACTAACCATTTCCTTGTGCTTAGGAGCCAGGCCTGCTCCATAGGGATCTCCACCACCTGTACATCAGAGCAACCTGGGACTCCCAAGCATGAGAGTAAAGCCTGGAGTTGAATGCAGACATGGCAGACTCAAGAGAAAAGGACCAGATTTCAGATTCATGTATATTATGAAATTATAATTATGTATATAATGAATATTATGTATATTTACCAAATCATAATTTGATTTATAATTTGCTCCTGGGCTGCATGCAGGATTGGATAGTTCTCACTAAGTGCTCTTGATTGGAATAGGGCTTCACACTGTTCCCTACCAGTCTGAGACCAGTGAGCCTTCTTTTTGAGTGACAGGGAATTGTATCCATTTCATGCATGTATAAGGCCAGTTTTAAACGTTCTTGGTTGCAGCTTTTTTTTTTTTTTTTTGAAGTCTCAGATTGCACACCAGAGCCTCAAGCTGCTGCTATTTGGGGGGCAGGATACCTGAGATGGAACTCAAGGGCACTCAACCACTGAGCCATGTCTCCAGCCCTATTTTGTATTTTATTTAGAAACAGGGTCTCACTGAGTTTCTTGGCAGTTATCTTTTGCTGAGAGTGGCTTTGAACTCCTGATTCTTCTGTCCCAGATTCCCAAGATGCTGGAATTATAGGCATGCATCATGCGTGCCTAGTCAGGCTGCTGCTATTTTATGGCAAGATTTCCTTCCAGAAGTTGGATCTAGCCCAACAAGTAGAACAAACCTTGTATAATAAGTAATTTCAGTTTATGGATTATATATGCTGTATATTATTCATGAAGGAAAATAATATAATGACAATTATTACAAAAGTTCACTTAACTCTTGTGCCCTCTCTTCTTCTTAGGACACAGATTTCATGTTGAACTAGGAAGCAACCACTTGAAGTAACAATGTCCAATGCAAAACACATAAGGCACAGAGTAATTTAAATATTTCTAGTATTCCATTAACAAAATAAAAAGAAACACTTGAAAGTAGTATTAATAACATAACTATCCTACCCAGAATATCATCTTTCTGTGACAGATAAAATACTACTAATGAAGTATGTGTGTTTTGGGAACTACAACCTGGAGTTTGACTTTCTCTGTCATCTCAGTTCATAGGAACCACATTCCAGATTTTAGAGCTAGGGGTCCCTTAACATCAGGAACAAATAAGGACCTGATCATCTCTTTACATGATAGAGTTGAGGGATAGAGTGCCCTACTAATATTTCTCCTCATGCCTCCAAATTAGGAGAAACAATGTCCTGATTGGAAGCAGGAAGCTCCAATCAGTAAGTGTCCAAAAGGAGATAATTTTTCCCACTTCATACTGATTACAAGTTCTTTCCCATTGCAGACATCAGGTGGAAAAAAAATGGGGTTCCAGGAGGTTAGGAACACATCACTTGCAGTCTTCCATGGCCTTGATTCTATTGTTTAAATACATGAAATACAAACTTTTGGGGAAATTTGGGCTTAGACCAAATGGCCAGGCTGTAATATCTGTTTTCTCCTGTGGACAAATTCTCACAACTCATATGCAGGTGGAATGGGACTAAAGATGAGCTGTATCTGACTCCAAATCCAAAACACCTGCACAATATAACAAGACTCTTACAATATTCCTTATGCTTATCACACTTGGGAAGTAACAATTATTTTAAAATGCAGGAATTTTAGTGTATGCATATAAAATCCAGCCCTATTACATAGTATAACACAAACAGAACATGCTCATATATCTGTGTCATCTCAGGGTTTCCATTTCAGGATCCAAGGAACCTTGATTCAGTTTACATCAAAAGCAAACACCAGCTAGAATTTAACTCTACACTCCTTTCTCTATTAATATACAGGTTGATATTGAATATGTGGTAAGTTTAATCAGGGGTTACTGATTATGAAACAGGCTGATCTACAGGGATGTTAAGGACCACCAAGTGCTATGCTTTTCCAACAAAGAGGGACATGGACTATAGAGGTATGCAGCACAAGTTTTTTTTAATTGAGGCCAAGATAGGACATATAGTTATTGGCAGTACCATGAAACATCAGAGAATTGGAATGTGGATTTCAAACAAGGAAGTGTTCACATATTATATTTGGGTGTGTGGATGACCTGAGTGCCAATGATGAAAACTGTTAAAAGGTTATAAGCTTCTGAAAGAAAATTGGGTGAAAATTTGTCTCAGTGGTAGAGTGCTTGCCTAGCATGTACGAGGCACTGAGTTCAATCACCAACTTCACCCATGCAGATGACAACCTCACCCCAGAGTAGCAATAAAGGGTATTTTCTGAGAAGCCTTTGGCTTTGACAGGTCCACCCATGCCTACTGGGCCTCCTTGATCCCAGGAGGAGGCAAATCTATGGTGGAAAGGAGGAAGGAAAGATATCTCAGACACAGATTTTGACCAGAGGAAGCTATCACACGGCTGTCACTGTCAGGGTCTTTGGCACCTCCAGTTATAGAGCTTCTGCCTCCTCCTCTACTCTGATGCCTGCATCAAGGTCCAGCCAGGCCCAGAGGCCAGTCCAGCAGAACAGGTGGTACAGAAGAGTTGTGAGCTATGTCTCAGGAAACCCTTCACTCCAGCAGGACCCAAATCCAGACTACCAGAGACACAAGCACAGCTGGCCTGTGACAGGCTGGTCTCGCAGGAGGGGAAGGGGAAGGACTGGGAGCTGAGAAACCAGAGATGGTAATGAGGATTGATAACCTGGAACCTTTGCTTCCATACAGCATACACAAGGCAGGTTGCCATTTATACAGTCACAGGACTGCTATAGCAGTCCCCTAAATTGCTTCCCATCTGCCCTCAAGGTCCTCCTAATCTAGCCTGAGACTTTGGCCAACACATGTAGGTACAGAAGGCTTCTTAACAGCAGAATTCACACTGTGGAAGGTGAGCTGATCCCAGGTCCCCAGAAATGAAAGGATGATACAGACACCTGACATCACCTCTTCACACAGGTGTGTGTGCACAAGGGAGGCTGCCATGACTGCCCTGCCCTCCCTGAATGTCAGCATGTGCACTTATGCATACCCATCAAGGTGCCACCAGATAGATGAATGTGGCCAGCAGGAGAGCCTATTGGGGTGGTTACAGAGAATTAGAAAGGCTGAGGGGAAAGCCTCTTTGGCATAGAGTGACCAAACTGAGCAAGGCCCTCAGCTTCCAGGAAACTCAGTCGACCTCCTTACTTCACCACTGTTCTCACCCCCTCCCACACAGCCCGTGCTGCCCATGCCTAACCCAAGATGGCTGTGCTGGCTGCTATTGTGGATGGGGCTGTAATGCAACCATGGGACAAATTGTAGCCTCTAGGAGAAAGGAGGGTTTGTCCCAGCCTATACCAGTCCCACTCCCACTGCAGACTCAAATGCTTAGGGGTCTAACAGAAAGACTAAGATGCATAGACATGGGGTAATCCAGTGAGTTATAAGGGGGTGTGGAGAGGGAGGAGATAGAAGGAGGAGGAAAGTCCAAAGCTTATGGAAAGAACCAGTCAGGGGTCTGGGGTTGTGGTTCAGTGGGGCCTATCACATGTGGGGCCCTGGGTTTAACCCTCAGAAGCACAAAAATAAATAAATAAAATAAAGTTATTTTGTCCAATTACAACCAAAATATATTTACAAAAAGAACCAGTCAGTATTTCCTGTTGACTCCCCTTCTCTTGGGAGACGTTTATTACTTTGTTATCTTTTGCTCCTGCAATAAACATGCTGGGTTTTATTTATTTGTTTGTTTAATTATTTGTGTCCTGTTCTTCAATTCTCTGCAGAGGGGAGAAAATGGACCCTTCAGTAACAGAGGAAGGAGGATCCTCTGAACCTGGATTCTAGGTTCAGACTAAAGAACACAGAAACCACCATCTACCTAAAGACAAAAAAATGAATGCAGCCTTTGGATCCCATAGGCAAGCAAAGTGGTGGAAGGCCTCTGGAAAAGTGCTTCCATATTGGTCAGAGAGAGAATGGGCAGGTAAAAAATGGAGATTTGGCCTCCCCCCTTTGAAGCCCAGCTCCAGGTGCCCAGGCCTCAGGCTTCTGAGCCACCCCATCTAACATCTCTGGAACATGCAGTCCCCTATACACCCCCTGCAGGGCAGTTCTCAGGTCTGCATGGAGTGGGGAATCCACTGATAGCCTGCAGGAGGGCAGAAGGACCAGTCCAGCTTTGATTATACTTGTGGCGCCCAGGGCAGAGGTCGTTCAGATCACCTCCTTCTTTTCACCCCATCCTGGCCCTGGATTTCCAGTGCCTAGTGGATTAGCTGTAGCTTGGATACTTTGTAGCATTGTGCTGTCAATCTGGCCTCTCTTCCTTGGTGGGTCTGGTTTGGGCCCACCAGTGGAAGCAGGTGTGGGGGGGTGGTCTCAAGGCACCATGGTTGAGCGGCATTCAGGCACCAGGGGCAGGGTAACAGGGACAGGACTTTGGAGCTTCAGAAGGGCAACTGGGTGGGGGTCTCCAGGGGCTTAGAGGTCAGACCTGAAAAGCAGAGAGCAGAACCTTCCAGGAAGTGAACATGCGGCTAGAGCCTCACCCTGGAGCTGTGTGCTGTGAAAGGTAGGAGAACCAGGTGGGGTCCACTACAGTCTGGAAGCCCAACAACCCACCTGTCTGCACAGTGCCCCCTTCACCCCAGGCCAGCATATAACAAGCAGCTCTTTTCTTTCCTTGCTTAAGGGTCCCATATGAACTCCACCTAACCTATCTTTCCCCACAGCTGATGGTGCAGTAGGGGAGGAAAATGGGGTCCTGAGAGGGCTCAGTCCCCCTCCATGGAAGGTCAGGAGCCTCCTTCACTAAAAGGGCCAGTGAGATTCTCACTATGTGTAAGCATTTAATGGATTGTATGTGTATAATATCAATAATATCAAATACAATGCATGTTTGTACTTGACCCAGACACACATTATTGAGACGATTATAGATTGACCATGTTGGGTAGATTGGCTTACTTCACGGAGCATAATAGTTTCTAGATTCATCCACTTACTGGCAAAAGACATAAAGTCACTATATCATGATTATTTATAAAGATATATTTTTAGTTGTTGATAGGACTTTCTGCTTATTTATTTATTTATATGTGGTGGTGAACCTAACCCAGTGCCTCACAAGTACTCTACCACTAAGCTACAACCCCAGAGAACACTTGATTCAGTTTGATATTTTTCTGCCTATATTAATATGTTATCTTTAAATAACATTTTAATGTTGAACTATTACTTTTAGTCTTTTGCTCCTAGAAATTCATGGTAAATATCTCTCACACTTACTTGGAATGCATAGAACTATTTATTTTGTATTACAAAGGGTGTTCTGTAAATATGACACTTTAAGTGTTTCATCAGAAATTATTAATTAATCATCTGTTCATTGCAAACATGACAGTAAAATCATATTGGGACAATAATCATAAATATATAATTAAAGTTAACATTGTACAGCTCTGCAATGATATTTAAATTCATATAAAACATTGAATTCAGAAATTGTTGGTACTGGAGATGTAAACAAAGACCTCACACATCCTGTGCAGGTGTTCTACTATGAGCTATAAACCAACCTGCTCTATTCAAATTATTAATCTATTAGAATGGTTAACCCACTGATGGAAGTCAGGGCCCTTGTAATCCAGACTTTTCACCTCTTAAAACTTCAGCACTGCCACCTGAGCTTTGGGGGACATTCTAGACCCAAACCATGACATTTATGAAAGAAAACAAAACTAAAGTAAATGGGGAAATCTTTAGAACCTAAGATTAAGCAAAACATTCCCAGATTTGACAATGAAATGAAACCTAGAAAAGTGAAGATGAATAAATTAATAAACTTCTGTTCAGTGGAAGCCCTGATTCATTGGATAAAAATATAAGTTAAAGACTCAATGAACATGCAAGCTGCATGTGGTGGCCATGCCTGTCATTCCATAAACGTGGGAGGCTGAGACAGGAGGATGGCCTATGACTCAATTCAAGGCCAGCCTCCACAACTTCCTGAAACCCCATCTTAAAAATTAAAAAAAAATACTGGGGATGTAATTGCCCTAGGGTTCAATTCTCAATAACCCCCCACTAAAAGAAAAAAAGAAAAAAATATATATAAACTCCACTTTGAGCAAAGTGGGGTTTATATATTTTGAATGTATAAGGTATTCTCCAAACTCAACATAGAACAAAAACAAACAATCCTAAAAGAAAAAGGCAAGACTGGAGGGCATTATGCTCAAAGAGAATACAGTCACAGGGAATATGTTCAATGTACTTTGCCATAAGAATTCCTGAACTAAGATGAGTGGGTCAATGGTCAAGGCATGAGATTGGTGCATCCATGGACCAGGCTACCACTTAACAAAGAGAAAATACACTGCTGACACACAACAGCTTGGACAAGTCACCAGAGTCTCGTGCTGAAACTCTCTGAAAGGAAACATACCACCTGAGTCCACTGAAGCAACACTGGTCAGATGACCAGGTCACAGACACAGAAGACAACTTCAAGGCTGTCAGGGGTGAAGGATGTGCCAGGACTGGGAGGGACAGAGGTGAAAAGAAAGGGAGACAGGCCAGCTGCTCAACACCAGAGCCCTTCTGCACCCTGACTGTGCTGCTGTCAGCACCTGATGAGGCCACAACATGGGGTTTCAAGATGAGTTCACCCAGGAAGGCTGGGTAAAGGGCAAAGGGTCTCCCCACCAATTCCATCTCAGTGTGCATCTGAAATTACCTCGATATAAAACAATTAGCCCTTTTAAAGAGCTCAGGCTTCAGGATAAAACTAGTAGGCCCTGCTCACAGGATGAAAAATACTGAAATAACAAAGTTGAATGGTTCAAGCACAGGGCCAACAGCAGCTGTGAACCACTGGAGGTGACCCCAAGGGCATGGGCAAGAGGGCTGAACCCTGTTCCCTGCTGAAACTTCAGCCTGATCTTCCGTGGTAACTATGGCACCCCGCTCTGGAAATCCACACTTCGCCTCCAAAACCCTCAATGTGAACTTTGAAAGTGGCTGCGTCTGTAGAGAAAGCACCTGGCCCCACCTACTGTCTGCCCATTCGCCAGCACCCCTGTACCCACCTGTACTCACACAGAGTCAAAACTTCTTCTCTAGGGGCAATTTCCTCAGCCAGCCAGAGTGCACTAATTGGCTGCTGTCCATGCTGCCTGTGGTGATAGACCTGAGCGCAGAGTCAGTTGCAGAGGCTGCGAGAAGAGACCTGGGCAGGCTTGTAAGCTCACTATACAAGGAAGTCCTCAGCACCACGACCCCCTGGCCAGCTGCCTTATGCATATATGAGGACCTTCAGGCCTTCCACGGAAATAACCCCTTCCCTCTGAGAAGGAGGGGGTGATGCTGAATGCCCCCTGAGCCTCGAGGGTCGGGGTGGAGTGACTCTGCATTTTCTAAACCATCTGAATGTTAACAACATAAACACTATGAACAGTTTAGAAATCTGCATGGTTTGGCTGGGGCGGAGGCGTGTGATGAAGTCAGGTGCACCCAATTCATCTTTCCCTAGAGGTTGGTCTTCTGCATACCCGCGGACATTTTTGCAACATTTTTGCCATCAAGACTGGCAGTTAGTTGGGGATAGGTCAGATTAATACAGAAGCTCCTCTGGGTCTAATTTCCTTAAACAAAAATCCTGGATTGTTGGTTACAATTCCATGTGGAAACAGAGAGTCTTGGAGGGATAATGTGGCTCCATGTCTTCTGTGCACACATCCTCCTTCTCTTGCTCTCCTATCCCCAATGCTACTGTGAAATGAACCTTCATTTGCAACCTATTTTAGTATTTAGAGGATTGAAATGAAACTAAGCATATTGTTTTTTAACAGAGAGTCCCAGTCAATCACAGTAGGGAGGTCTGAATTGACCAAATGAGACAAACACCATTTGCAACATGCAAGGCTGACTTTGTAACCAGTAGAGTTGTTTTTGTACCTCACATATCTTTTCTGTTTGTAAGTGCCTCCTGATCCTGTGGCCCTATTCTTCTACTTTTGTGCTGCTGGATTGTGAATTGTTCTTTTTTTTGTTGTTGTTGTTGTTGTTGTTTTTTAATTTTTATTGGTTGTTGACAACATTACAAAGCTCTTGACATATCATATTTCATACATTAGATTGAAGTGGGTTATGAACTCCCAATTTTACCCCAAATGCAGATTGCAGAATCACGTCGGTTACACATCCACAATTTTACATAATGCCCAATTAGTAATTGTTGTATTCTGCTACCTATCCTATCCCCTACTATCCCCCCTCCCCTCCCCTCCCATCTTCTCTCTTTACCCCATCTACTGTAATTCATTTCTCTCCTTGTTTATTTTCCCATTCCCCTCTCAACCTCTTATATGTAATTTTGTATAGCAATGAGGGTCTCCCTTCATTTCCATGCAATTTCCCTTTTCTCTCCCTTTCCCTCCCATCTCATGTCTCTGTTTAATGTTAATCTTTTCTTCCTGCTCTTCCTCCCTCTCTGTTCATAGTTGCTCTCATTATATCAAAGAAGACATTTGGTATTTGTTTTTTAGGGATTGACTAGCTTCACTAAGCATAATCTGCTCTAGTGCCATCCATTTCTCTGCAAATTCTATGATTTTGTCATTTTTTATTGCTGCATAGTACTCCATTGTGTATAGATGCCACATTTTTTTTTATCCATTCATCTATTGAAGGGCATCTGGGTTGGTTCCACAGTCTAGCTATTGTGAATTGTGCTGCTATGAACATCGATGTGGCAGCATCCCTGTAGCATGCTCTTTTAAGGTCTTCAGGGAATAGTCTGAGAAGGGCAATAGCAGGGTCAAATGGTGGTTCCATTCCCAGCTTTCCCAGGAATCTCCAAACTGCTTTCCAAATTGGCCACACCAATTTGCAGTCCCACCAGCAATGTACAAGAGTACCCTTTTCTCCACATCCTCGCCAGCACTTGTTGTTTGACTTCATAGTGGCTGCCAATCTTACTGGAGTGAGATGGTATCTTAGGGTGGTTTTGATTTGCATTTCTCTGACTGCTAGAGATGGTGAGCATTTTTTCATGTACTTGTTGATTGATTGTATATCCTCCTCTGAGAAGTGTCTGTTCAGGTCCTTGGCCCATTTGTTGATTGGGTTATTTGTTATCTTATTGTCTAATTTTTTGAGTTCTTTGTATACTCTGGATATTAGGGCTCTATCTGAAGTGTGAGGAGTAAAAATTTGTTCCCAGGATGTAGGCTCCCTATTTACCTCTCTTATTGTTTCTCTTGCTGAGAAAAAACTTTTTAGTTTAAGTAAGTCCCATTTGTTGATTCTTGTTGTTAACTCTTGTGCTATGGGTGTCCTATTAAGGAATTTGGAGCCTGACCCCACAATATGTAGATCGGAGCCAACTTTTTCTTCTATCAGACGCAGAGTCTCTGATTTGATATCAAGCTCCTTGATCCATTTTGAGTTAACTTTTGTGCATGGCGAGAGAAAGGGATTCAGTTTCATTTTGTTGCATATGGATTTCCAGTTTTCCCAACACCATTTGTTGAAGATGCTATCTTTCCTCCATTGCATGCTTTTAGCCCCTTTATCAAATATAAGATAGTTGTAACTTTGTGGATTAGTCTCTGTGTCCTCTATTCTATACCATTGGTCCACCTGCCTGTTTTGGTACCAGTACCATGCTGTTTTTGTCACTATTGCTC
This sequence comes from Urocitellus parryii, assembly GCF_045843805.1. Lineage (NCBI taxonomy): Eukaryota > Metazoa > Chordata > Mammalia > Rodentia > Sciuridae > Urocitellus > Urocitellus parryii. The sequence goes on along the minus strand of NC_135537.1, from coordinate 112,148,740 downwards.
TGTAATATAGTTTGAAATCTGGTATCGCTATACCGCCTGATTCACACTTCCTGCTTAGAATTGCTTTTGCTATTCTGGGTCTTTTATTTTTCCATATGAATTTCATGATTGCTTTATCTATTTCTACAAGAAATGTCGTTGGGATTTTGATTGGCATTGCATTAAACCTATAGAGAACTTTTGGTAATATCGCCATTTTGATAATGTTAGTTCTGCCTATCCATAAACAGGGTATATTTTTCCATCTTCTAAGATCTTCTTCTACTTCTCTCTTTAGGGTTCTGTAGTTTTCATTGTATAAATCTTTCACCTCTTTTGTTAGGTTGATTCCCAAGTATTTTATTTTTTTGGAGGATATTGTGAATGGAGTGTTTTTCCTCATTTCCATTTCAGAAGTTTTGTGGCTGATATACAGAAATGCCTTTGATTTATGCGTGTTGATTTTATATCCTGCCACTTTGCTGAATTCATTTATTAGTTCTAGTAGTTTCTTTGTAGACCCTTTTGGGTCTGCTAGGTATAGAATCATATCATCTGCAAATAGTGATAATTTAAGTTCTTCTTTTCCTATTTTTATGCCTTTAATTTCTTTTGTCTGTCTAATTGCTCTGCCCAGTATTTCGAGAACTATATTGAATAGAAGTGGTGATAGAGGGCATCCCTGTCTTGTTCCAGATTTTAGAGGGAATGCCTTCAATTTTTCTCCATGCAGAATGATGCTAGCCTGAGGCTTAGCATATATAGCTTTTACAATGTCAAGGTAAGTTCCTGTTATCCCTAGTTTTTCTAATGTTTTGAACATAAAGGGATGCTGTACTTTGTCGAATGCTTTCTCTGCATCTATCTAGATGATCATATGGTTCTTATCTTTAAGTCTATTGATGTGGTGAATAACATTTATTGATTTCCTTATATTGAACCAGCCTTGCATCCCAGGGATGAATCCTACTTGATCATGGTGCACAATTTTTTTGATGTGTTTTTGTATTCGATTTGCCAGAATTTTATTGAGGATTTTTGCATCTAGGTTCATTAGAGATATTGGTCTGTAGTTTTCTTTCTTTGAGGTGTCTTTGTCTGGTTTCGGAATCAGGGTGATGTTGGCCTCATAGAATGAATTTGGAAGAGCTCCCTCTTTTTCTATTTCCTGAAATAACTTGAAAAGTATTGGTATTAATTCTTCTTTAAAGGTTTTGTAAAATTCCGCTGTATACCTATCCGGTCATGGGCTTTTCTTGGTTGGTAGTCTTTTGATGGCTTCTTCAATTTCATCCATTGATATTGGTCTGTTCAAATTGTGTGTATCCTCCTGACTCAGTCTGGGCAAATCATAAGACTTAAGAAATTTATCGATGTCTTCACTATCTTCTATTTTATTGGAATATAGGTTTTCAAAATAATTTCTAATTGTCTTCTGTATTTCTGTAGCATCTGTTGTGATATTGCCTTTTTCATCCCGTATGTTAGTAATTTGAGTTCTCTGTCTTCTTCTCTTCGTTAGCATGGCTAAAGGTCTGTCGATCTTATTTATTTTTTCGAAGAACCAACTTTTAGTTTTGTTAATTTTTTCAATAGTTTCTTTTGTTTCAATTTCATTGATTTCTGCTCTGATTTTAATTATTTCCTGCCTTCTGCTACATTTGCTGTTGTTTTGCTCTTCCTTTTCTAGGGCTTTGAGATGAAGTGTGAGCTCATTTATTTGTTGGTTTTTTCTTTTTTTGAGGAATGACCACCAGGCGATGAATTTTCCTCTTAAAACTGCTTTCATTGTGTCCCATAGATTCCGATATGTTGTGTCTGTAGTTTCATTTATCTCTAAGAATTTTTTTATTTCCTCCTTTATGTCTTCTGTAACCCATTGATCATTCAGTAACATATTGTTCATTTTCCATGTGACGTAGGATTTTTCCTTCCTTCTTTTATCATTGATTTCCAGTTTCATTCCATTATGATCAGATTAAATGCATGGTATTATCTCCACCCCTTTATATTTACTGAGGGTTGCCCTATGGCATAATATATGGTCTATTTTTGAGAAGGATCCATGTGCTGCCGAGAAAAAAGTATATCCATTTGATGATGGTTGATATATTCTATATATGTCAGTTAAGTCTAGGTTATTGATTGTGGTATTGAGTTCTATAGTTTCTTTATTCAACTTTTGTTTGGAGGATCTGTCCATTGGTGAGAGAGGTGTGTTGAAGTCACCCATAATTATTGTGTTGTGGTCTATTTGATTCTTGAACTTGAGGAGTATTTGTTTTATGAATGCTGCAGCGCCATTATTTGGTGCATAGATATTGATAATTGTTATGTCTTGTTGATGAATGGTTCCTTTTAACAGTATATAATGTCCTTCTTTATCCCTTTTGATTAACTTAGTCTTGAAGTCGATTTTATTCGATATGAGGATGGCCACCCCTGTTTGCTTACGAGGACCGTGTGTGTGGTATATTTTTTCCCATTCTTTCACCTTCAGCCTGTGTATGTCTTTTCCAATCAGATGTGTCTCCTGGAGGCAGCATATTGTTGGATTTGTTTTTTTAATCCATGTTACCAGCCTATGTTGCTTTATTGGAGAGTTTAAGCCATTAACATTCAGAGTTACTATTGATATATGGTTTGTACTTCCAACCATGTTTGATTATTTATCCTTTTTTAAAAAAAATTTAGTTTGTTTCTCCATGATTATCTTTCCCCTCGCCCTCTGTCTTTACCGACCGAGGCACTTCCCTCTGATGGTTTTGGTTATTGTTTTTCATTTCTTCCTCGTGTAGTGTTTTGCTCAAAATGCTTTGCAATGCTGGTTTTCTGGCTGCAAATTCTTTTAATTTTTGTTTATCATGAAAGATTTTTATTTCGTTGTCATACCTGAAGCTTAATTTTGCTGGATACAGAATTCTTGGTTGGCATCCATTGTCTTTCAGTGTTTGAAAAACATTGTTCCATGACCTTCTTGCTTTCAGCGTCTGTGATGAAACATCCGTTGTTAACCTAATTGGTTTACCCCTGAATGTAATCTGCCTCCTTTCTCTTGTAGCTTTTAATATTTTCTCTTTGTTCTGTATATTGGATATCTTCATAACAATGTGTCTTGGCATTGGTCTACTGTGATTTTGTGTGCTCGGTGTCCTGTATGCATCTTCAATTTGTATATCTGTTTCCTTTTTTATTTCTGGAAAGTTTTCTGTAATTATTTCATTCAGCAGGTTTCTCATTCCCTTGGTTTGAATCTCTGTACCTTCTTCTATCCCGATGACTCGTAAGTTTGGTTTTTTTATGTTATCCCATAACTCTTGGATGTTTTTCTCGTGATTTTTTACCAGCCTTTCTGAGTTGGCTAGACTCTTTTCAAGATGATATATTTTGTCTTCATTATCTGACGTTCTGGCTTCTACTTGATACACTCTGTTAGTGATACTCTCAATTGAGTTTTTAATTTGGTTTATCGTTTCCTTCATTTCTACAATTACTGTTTGATTATTTTTTATAATCTCTATCTCCTGATAAAGATGCTTAACTTCTTCTTTTATCTGTTTATGTAACTCATTCTCAATGTGTTCTTTCGCTGCTTGAATTTGTTGTCTCGTATCCTCTTTAAGGTTCCATTCCATCTGTCTAAGGTGTTCCATGAGTTCTTTATATGACCATTTTTCTGATGACTCTAGGTCCTCCTGAATATTTAGGTTGTCCTGCATTTTTTGTACTCCTTTTCTTCCTTGCTTTTTGAAGCTGCTCATGTTACTTCTTGTTCTGTTTGACTGCTGAGTTACTGTTTACTCCTATAAATTTACTTGATGCTTGGGAGGAAAGGTATTAGAAGGGAAGGGAAAAAGTCACTAAAGAGAATGAGAGTAAGCAGGTAGAATTCAAGGAAGGGGGGATAAGATAATTGAAAAGAAATGAAAAGACAAAAGAAGAAAATAAATAGGAAATAAAAAAAGAAAAAAAAAATTTAAAAAAATTAAAAAAAATTAAAATTAAACTTGGAAGAAAAAAATTAAAAAAAATTTTAAAAAAATAAACAACAAGAAAGAAAAATGAAAATGAAAGAAAAACCCAAATCAAAATTAAAAAAATTAAAAAATTTAAAAAAAGAGAAAAGAAAAAAAGAAAAAAAAACTAATAAATGCAGTCTTAGAGTTTGATTAACTTCTATTCCAGTAGGTGGTGCTGTGCCCACCAGGCCAAGTTTCTCCTGTCAATACGCGGGAACCAATCACTGTGCAGCAGCTCTTCCTCCCAGACTGGGCGAGTCTCCAATCCTGAGTGCCTAGGGCCTCCTCTTGTGTCTAGTCGCTTCCCCACTTTTCCTCTAGCGAGGCCCCTCTCACGGGTGCCGCTCACCACAATACTGGGTACACGCCAGGTCTGCTGCTCCCGGGAGCCCTGTTGTCATGAATGACTGGGCACACTCTCCCTGTTTGCCATTCCCTCAGACCCTAAGTTTGTAGAGCTTGGGGCTGAGAATCCTCAGCGAATTTTACTGCCCCTCCGGTAGCCACGCCCCCAGTAGCTGGTGCAAGAGACCTCAGCTCTCAGCACTGGTAGGAGCAGTAGTTCCCCGCTGCTTGGTCCCGCGCCACCTCTAATTCCCTCGGTCTGGCTTCCGAGCTCACAGGAGCGCTGGGAGGGGCCCTTAAGGTTTCTCCGATGTGTGGAGAGGGAAGGCTAGGGGATTACACACCTGTAGCCGCAGGATTCAATGAAGTTATCTCCTCCGCCGCAGTCTGATGACGTCAGTTCTCTGCCATGGTGGTATCTCTTGCAAATGGCGACAGTTCGTTTCCCTTTGCCGGGTGACCAATGCAACGGGTGGGTCCTTACTGTCTCTCCCAAGCCCCGTTTCAAACCTGTGGCCGCTACCTATGAAGGCTCGGTAGGCATTTACCTCCGTAGGATCAGAAGGGCTGACCAGTTGTTTCAGCCGGATGGATCAGTGCTGAGTCGCAGCTGTTTGTCTTCGGGAAGCAGGCGAACGGGAGCTTGAATTCAGCCGATCTGGGCTCGGTGTGTGTTCTGAGAGGCCCAGACTGTTCGCCCCAGATCCACGTCAGCTCAGCATTGCCTAGTGATCCTGAGCAAACAGATTTAGGCTGTTTATGACTCCCAATGCCTGCACAGCTGAAGAGGTCAGAGACTTGATCTCTCCGCTCCCGCCGCCATGTTCGATCTCCCGTGAATTGTTCTTTAAAAAAAAAAAAATCATTCAATAAATTGCTTCGCTTCACTTGGTGAAGTTTCTTCATTTAAAAATGACTTTTGGGGGAGTATCAAGCTGAGCCTCCATAAAGACTAGGGGGAAACCAGAGACACCTGACCTCCAACCCCTCCTCCCAGTAGCAGCCAAAACGAAACCTGGCTAGCCAGCGCTGGGGGAGGGGCAAGCAGAAAAAATCAAAGTGATAGAGTGCCAGGGATCCCAGCAGCCTGCAGCAGGGCCCCGGAGATCCAGGCCAACTGATTCGCGTGGCCTGCCCTGCGGCTACAGAAGGCGTGGCGCCTCAGTGAAGCCATTAATTAGCAAGCAGGGAGGTTAGGGAAGGCCATTAGGTGGAATCCCACCAGCCAAGCCCACACGGACCCTTGGGCTGAGCACGGGATCTCAGAAGGGGAAGGAAGCGGTACAGTCCCATCCCCCACAGCGGACACTCCACCGAGGCAGTCAGCGGCCACCATCCGGGAAAGCTGAAGGATACACCGCCACTCTCCTTCAGAGTGCAACATCAAAACAGGTCGGTGTCATTCAGCTCACCCCCCAGACAGCGGGAATTCGCATAAAATCTCTCCTAGGCTTGCCAGGAGAGGGAGTATCAAGCTGAGCCTCCATAAAGACTAGGGGGAAACTAGAGACACCTGACCTCCAACCCCTCCTCCCAGTAGCAGCCAAAACGAAACCTGGCTAGCCAGCGCTGGGGGAGGGGCAAGCAGAAAAAATCAAAGTGATAGAGTGCCAGGGATCCCAGCAGCCTGCAGCAGGGCCCTGGAGATCCAGGCCAACTGATTCGTGTGGCCTGCCCTGCGGCTACAGAAGGCGTGGCGCCTCAGTGAAGCCATTAATTAGCAAGCAGGGAAGTTAGGGAAGGCCATTAGGTGGAATCCCACCAGCCAAGCCCACACGGACCCTTGGGCCGAGCACGGGATCTCAGAAGGGGAAGGAAGCGGTACAGTCCCATCCCCCACAGCGGACACTCCACCGAGGCAGTCAGTGGCCACCATCAGGGAAAGCTGAAGGATACACCGCCACTCTCCTTCAGAGTGCAACATCAAAACAGCGGACACTCCATCCAGGCAGTCAGCGGCCACCATCCGGGAAAGCTGAAGAATACACCACCACTGTCCAACAGCTTGCAACATCAAAACAGCCAGCAGCAGGACCCCGGAGATCCAGGCCAACTGATTCGCGCGGCCTGCCCCGCAGCTACAGAAGGCGTGGCGCCTCAGAGAAGCCATTAATTAGCAAGCAGGGAGGTTAGGGACTGCCATTAGGTGGAATCCCGCCAGCCAAGCCCACCGCCCACGCCCGGAACAGGCCCAGCGACCTGCCAGCATTGTAGTCACGACACCCCAATTGGAATAGGGACAGAACAGAGCCGCCTTCCACTCCCGGAACAGGCCCAGAGAGCCGCCAGCGTGGTAGACACGTCACCCCAATTGGAGTAGGGGCACAGCCGCCGCCCGCACCTGCAAGGGAGACTTGTCAAGTATACAAGAGCAAAATAAATAAATAGGGGGTAAATTTCAAAACACAACAGTTGCACCAAGCAGAAAGAAACGCGAGCAGTATGAAAAGACAAGGAAAGAAAGGACCACAAGCAATGCAGGTCAACTCAACTTTAGAAGAGGTAATAGCTGCAACAGATGGAATATCAGATAAAGAGTTCAGGATATATATGCTTCAGATGATCTGGAGTCTCAAGGAAGACATGAGACAGCAAAATCAGACAATGAAAGATCACATTGACAAACAAATCCAGGAAGTAAAAGATCAATTTCACAGGGAGATAGAGGTAATAAAAAACAAACAAATAGAAATTCAAGAAATGCAGGAAACAATAAACCAACTTAAAAACTCAATTGAGAATACTACCAGCAGAGTAGATCACTTAGAAGAGAGAACATCAGACAACGAAGACAAAGTATTTCAACTGGAAAAGAACATAGACAGCTCAGCAAGTCTGCTAAGAAACCATGAGCAGAACATCCAAGAATTATGGGACAATATCAAAAGACCAAATTTAAGAGTCATTGGGATACAGGAAGGCACAGAGCTCCATTCCAAAGGAATAAACAGTCTATTCAGTGAAATAATACGAGAAAACTTCCCAGAATTGAAGATTGAGACAGAATCCCAAATCCTAGAAGCCTACAGGACGCCGAATGTGCAAAATCATAAGAGATCCACACCTAGACACATTATAATGAAGATGTCCAACATGCAGAATAAGGAGAGAATTTTTAAAGCTGCAAGAGAAAGAAAGCAGATTACATTTAGGGGTAAACCAATCAGGAAAACAGCTGATCTCTCAACACAGACTCTGAAAGCTAGAAGATCCTGGAATAACATATTTCAAACACTGAAAGACAATGGGCTCCAACCAAGAATCGTGTATCCGGCGAAATTAAGCTTCAGGTTAGAAGATGAAATTAAAACCTTCCACAATAAACAAAAGTTAAAAGAATTCGCAGCTAGAAAACCATCTCTTCAAAAAATCCTTGGCAAAACATTACAGGAAGAGGAAATGGAAAATAACATTGAAAACCAACAATGGGAGGTAGGACAGTAAAGGGGGGAAAGTAGTCAAAGAGGATAACAAATCAGGTTTAGTAACATCAATAAACAAATATGGATAGAAGAACAAACCATATCTCAATAATAACCCTAAATGTTAATGGCTTAAACTCACCAATTAAGAGACACAGGCTAGTAGAATGGATCAAAAAACAAGACCCAACAATATGCTGTCTACAGGAGACGCATTTGATAGGAAAAGATATACATTGACTGAAGGTGAAAGGTTGGGAAAAATCATATCACTCATATGGACCGCGGAAACAAGCAGGAGTGTCCATACTCATATCTAATAAGATAGATTTCAAGCCAAAGCTAATCAAAAGGGATATAGAAGGACACTTCATACTGCTCAAGGGAACCATACACCAACAAGACATAACAATCATAAATATATATGCCCCAAATAATGGTGCAGCTGTGTTCATCAAGCAAACTCTTCTCAAGTTCAAGAGTCTAATAGACCAACATACAATAATCATGGGAGACTTCAACACACCTCTCTCACCACTGGACAGATCTTCCAAACAAAAGTTAAATAAGGAAACTATAGAACTCAATAACACAATTAACAACCTAGACTTAATTGACATATATAGACTATACCACCCAACATCAAGTAGCTACACTTTTTTCTCAGCAGCACATGGAACCTTCTCAAAAATAGACCATATACTATGTCACAGGGCAACTCTTAGACAATACAAAGGGGTAGAGATAATACCATGCATCTTATCTGATCATAATGGAATGAAACTGAAAATCAATGATAAAAGAAGAAAGGAAAAATCAAGCATCACCTGGAGAATGAACAATAGGTTGCTGAGTGATCAATGGGTTTTAGAAGACATCAAGGAGGAAATTAAAAAATTCCTAGAGTTAAATGAAAACACAGACACAAAATATCGGAATCTATGGGACACATTGAAAGCAGTTCTAAGAGGAAAATTCATTGCTTGGAGTTCATTCCTCAAAAAAAGAAAAAACCAACAAATAAATGATCTCATACTTCATCTCAAAATCCTAGAAAAAGAAGAGCAAAACAACAGCAAAAGAAGTAGAAGGCAAGAAATAATTAAAATCAGAGCTGAAATTAATGAAATTGAAACAAAAGAAACAATTGAAAAAATTGACAAAACTAAAAGCTGGTTCTTTGAAAAAATAAATAAAATTGACAGACCCTTAGCCATGCTAACAAAGAGAAGAAGAGAGAGAACCCAAATTACTAGCATACGGGATGAAAAAGGCGATATCACAACAGACACTTCAGAAATACAGAAGATAATCAGAAATTACTTTGAATCCTTATACTCCAATAAAATAGAAGATAGTGAAGGCATAGATAAATTCCTTGAGTCCTATGATCTGCCCAGATTGAGCCAGGAGGATATAGAGAACCTAAACAGACCAATAACAATAGAGGAAATAGAAGAAACCATCAAAAGACTACCAACTAAGAAAAGCCCAGGACCGGATGGGTATACAGCAGAGTTTTACAAAACCTTTAAAGAGGAACTAACACCAATACTTTTCAAGCTATTTCAGGAAATAGAAAAAGAGGGAGAACTTCCAAATTCATTCTACGAGGCCAACATCACCCTGATTCCGAAACCAGACAAAGACACATAAAAGAAGGAAAACTACAGACCAATATCTCTAATGAACCTTGACGCAAAAATCCTCAATAAAATTCTGGCGAATCGGATTCAAATACATATCAAAAAAATTATACATCATGATCAAGTAGGATTCATCCCTGGGATGCAAGGCTGGTTTAATATACGGAAATCAATAAATGTTATTCACCACATCAATAGACTTAAAAATAAGAACCATATGATCATCTCAATAGATGCAGAAAAAGCATTCGACAAAGTACAGCATCCCTTTATGTTCAAAACGCTAGAAAAATTAGGGATAACAGGATCATACCTCAACATTGTAAAAGCAATCTATGATAAGCCACAGGCCAGCATCATTCTGAATGGAGAAAAATTGAAGGCATTCCCTCTAAGACCTGGTACAAGACAGGGATGCCCTCTCTCACCACTTCTGTTCAACATAGTCCTCGAAACACTGGCCAGAGCAATTAGACAGTCAAAAGAAATTAAAGGCATAAAAATAGGAAAAGAAGAACTTAAATTATCACTATTTGCAGATGATATGATTCTATACCTAGCAGACCCAAAAGGGTCTACAAAGAAGCTATTAGAGCTAATAAATGAATTCAGCAAAGTGGCAGGATATAAGATCAACACGCATAAATCAAAGGCATTCCTGTATATGAGCGACAAATCCTCTGAAACGGAAATGAGGACAACTACTCCATTCACAATATCCCCCCAAAAAATAAAATACTTGGGAATCAACCTAACAAAAGAGGTGAAAGATTTATACAATGAAAATTACAGAACCCTAAAGAAAGACATAGAAGAAGACCTTAGAAGATGGAAAAACATACCCTGCTCATGGATAGGCAGAACTAACATCATCAAAATGGCGATATTACCAAAAGTTCTCTATAAGTTCAATGCAATGCCAATCAAAATCCCAACAGCATATCTTGTAGAAATAGATAAAAGAATCATGAAATTCATATGGAATAATAAAAGACCCAGAATAGCAAAAACAATACTAAGCAGGAAGTGTGAATCAGGCGGTATAGCGATACCAGACTTCAAACTATACTACAGAGCAATAGTAACAAAAACAGCATGGTACTGGTACCAAAACAGGCGGGTGGACCAATGGTACAGAATAGAGGACACAGTAACCAATCCACAAAACTACAACTATCTTATATTTGATAAAGGGGCTAAAAGCATGCAATGGAGGAAGGATAGCATCTTCAACAAATGGTGCTGGGAAAACTGGAAATCCATTTGCACCAAAATGAATCTGAATCCCTATCTCTCGCCGTGCACAAAAGTTAACTCAAAATGGATCAAGGAGCTTGATATTAAATCAGAGACACGGCATCTGATAGAAGAAAAAGTTGGTTATGATCTACACGCTGTGGGATCGGGATCCAAATTCCTCAATAGGACACCCATAGCGCTAGAGTTAACAAATAGAATCAACAAATGGGACTTACTCAAACTAAAAAGTTTTTTCTCAGCAAAAGAAACAATAAGAGAGATAAACAGGGAGCCTACATCCTGGGAACAAATCTTTACTCCACACACTTCAGATAGAGCCCTAATATCCAGAGTATACAAAGAACTCAAAAAATTAGACAATAAGATAACAAATAACCCAATCAATAAATGGGCCAAGGACCTGAACAGACACTTCTCAGAGGAGGACATACAATCAATCAACAAGTACATGAAAAAATGCTCACCATCGCTAGCAGTCAGAGAAATGCAAATCAAAACTACCCTAAGATACCATCTCACTCCAGTAAGACTGGCAGCCATTAGGAAGTCAGACAACAATAATTGCTGGCGAGGATGTGGGGAAAAGGGCACTCTTGTTCATTGCTGGTGGGACTGCAAATTGGTGCAGCCAATTTGGAAAGCAGTATGGAGATTTCTCGGAAAGCTGGTAATGGAACAACCATTTGACCCAGCTATTCCCCTTCTCGGTCTATTCCCTAAAGCCCTAACAAGAGCATGCTACAGGGACACTGCTACATCGATGTTCATAGCAGCTCAATTCACGATAGCAAGACTGTGGAACCAGCCTAGATGCCCTTCAATAGATGAATGGATAAAAAAAATGTGGCATTTATACACTATGGAGTATTACTCTGCATTAAAAAATGACAAAATCATAGAATTTGGAGGGAAATGGATGGCATTAGAGCAGATTATGCTAAGTGAAGCTAGTCAATCTTTCAAAAACAAATACCAAATGACTCCTTTGATATAAGGGGTGTAAACAAGGACAGGGTAGGGACGAAGAGCTTGAGAAGAATATTTACAGTAAACAGGGATGAGAGGTGGGAGGGAAAGGGAGTGAGAAGGGAAATTGCATGGAAATGGAAGGCGATCCTCAGGGTTATACAAAATGTCATATAAGAGGAAAGGAGGGGTAAGACAAGAGAATACAAATGGAAGAAATGATTTACAGTAGAAGGGGTAGAGAGAGAAAAGGGGAGGGGAGGGGAGGGGAGGGGAGGGGAGGGGGGATAGTAGACAATAGGACAGACAGCAGAATACATCAGACACTAGAAAGGCAATATGTCAATCAATGGAAGGGTAACTGATGTGATACAGCAATTTGTATACAGGGTAAAAGCGGGAGTTCATAATCCACTTGAATCAAACCATGTAATATGATGTATTAAGAACTATGTAATGTTATGAACGACCAATAAAAAAAAATAAAATAAAATAAAATAAAAATGACTTTTGGATGTTTATTATTTCATTTTTTGCCAACCTTTCCCATCTCTCCTCCCTTCTTTCTGCAGCTTGTGGTAACTACTAGTCTACTCTGAACTTCTGTTATTCTTCCTTATTAGGTATTTTTAGAATTTTATTCATCTAAATGAACCTTATAGTTTTACACAAAGTGCTCAATTTTTAAAGAAATCATGTTGGGATTTTAATAGAACATGTATGAAGCTGTATAAATTAATTTGGAATAAAAACATTGTAACAAAAATATATATTCCTTATTACTCAGCCATAAAGAAGAATGAAATTGTGGCATTTGCTGGAATGGATGTGTTATGGGGAGGCACTCCAGGAAACACTCTAAGTTTGCATTTCAAATCAAAAGAGAGTTTTATTTACCTTGCCAGGGAATGTCACCCACCATAGAGACTCAACCTCTGTAGGAGGACAGCAGCTTCCTGTTCCATCCAAGAAGAATATAAGCACAAAACCTATGACTTAGTGACTTGCTGATAATCATGTAAGCTAGACAATCAGAGAAATTAAAACATTAATATGAGGGACCTGTGGGCTCTAGGCACGACTGGGAATTTCCAGTCAGCAAGCAAGTGATAAACATAAGCACTAATAAGTAGTTGAATAAGAAATAAACATATAGAAATAAATGTTTTTTATATGTATTAATGATAACCAATTAGGAAAAAAACATATAGGTAAAAACATTTCCTTCATAATAGCTACAGCAAAATTATAATACATTAAAATTTTATTGATCTGGAAGAAAATTATAAATCTTTTTACTGAGATGCTTAATAGACCACAAGTCCTCATAGGAGGGAGGACACAGTCTGGAGAGGAATGCCGTAAATATCTGTTTTTTGTTTAGTTGATACAGGGTCTATGTTGCCCAGGCTGGCCTTGAACTCCTGGGCTCAACTGATCCTTTTCCCTCAGCCTCCCAAGCAGTTGGAACAACAGGCATGCAGCACCATGCCTGGTTAATAAACCTTTCATGGCCCTGATTCTGTTGTATATTTTCTTTATAGATAACTTCTTACTTTTTATAAGTTAAAAAATACTAGAAAGGTCGAGCAGCATAGGCCCTCTCTTCATTCCCTGACCCCAACTTAAGCCTCTGGAGATGGGGCTGCCCAGGGGACTCCGCTGCACAGCCAGATTTGGCAGTGACTCAGAAGCCACTTTTTTGCAGAACAGAGACCTCTGAATTTCTTAGCATTCCTGCCAAGGAATAGATTTCAAATAAACACTTAATTTAAGACTTTTAATTATTCAAACTATTGAATGATCTGTACTTACACAATTTCAGCATTGTCTTCACAAAATAGTTTTGTGCAATACTGTCTGAATTATTTTCCTCTATAGTGAAGCTGCATAAAAGATTCTACAACAACCAGGATGCTTAAAAGTGAAACAGAGATAGTTCCATTACAAATAAAAATTGTGCATAATATAGTCATTTAAAATATACCTATATAATTATTATGCTTAATGTAAAACAAAACACAAACAAATAATTGTTTCTAATGGCACTACTACAGGCAAGGCTAAAGCTCTTTCTTGAACAGTGACAAAAAATCTTTATTTTTATGTAAAAAGCACAAATATACATATAGTACATAGATTGATGGTGAGCATATGTTGGTATGAAAACTTCAACAAAGAAGCCCAAAAATTTAAGAAAAAAAAGTGTTTCAATGAGGATTTGGTCATTGAGACATAATGAACACATCTTTGAAGAAATTCTATTTATGATCTTTAAATATCAATATTGGTATAAGACCAGAATTACATGAAAGTTTCTGTAAATAGATGGATTTCACAATAATTAGTATTTGACAATTTTGCACGAAGAAGTAAAATACTGAGATTGGATAATAAGTTCAATATCAGTCTGGGGGTGGGTATGCACCTCAGTGGTAGAGTGCATGCACTAGGCTGAGGATAGCATGCATTGGTTCAATACTACAAAACAAAACCAGTACCAAAAAAAGTACAATGTTTTTCTTCAAATTAAGGCAAATGACAGCTCACTCTATCAGATTATTTCAATGTGAACTGGTCTCTTCCCTGGATCCTCATTATGCCTGTATGTACATCATTTTTGTCTCATAAAGTTTAGGAAAAGTTGATTGCCCAATTTCATCATATTATTCTCCTGCCTCAATAAACCTAGATCAAAACACCAAATACAAAAAGAAAGTCCCCAAGACCTGAAAAAAAGTTATTTTGATAACAATTGTGGTTATAAACATGCAGAATTACAAGCTGGAAAAGATCTACTTTTTCCTTAAGTACCTATAAATCCCCAATATCTGGAAATTCCTGCTGTCACATTGTTCTTTATATTCAGGAGACCCCTCCTATTGCAACTGAAGTTTACTTGGTATTGCTCCTCCTTCAGTATAAGAGTACTCATAATTATTTATTAAACTGACAATCTCTTATTCTGAGAAGGAAACTAGAAACTTTATCACAATACACTGAGACTGACTTGTTGCTCATGTGGCCCCAGACTCAGTGAAGACTACCCAGTCACCACCCAGTTACCAGCTCATTATGATCTCTCTCTCCACCTTTGATAAGCAGGAGAATAAGGAAAACACACTTGAACACACAATCTGATCTCTGCAACCGGAGGCCTGACCAGCAACCTACACTTCTGGGAAGCTAAGTGTTCCTCTCTACTTCCTGTTACTGTCTTTCTTGCAGCAACCCTTCCCTAATGGACTTGCTCCATCACTGGAGCAAACTGAGGGAATGCAACAGCTGGTGAAAGCTCCAGGAGATGAAAAACAAAGTGCCCGAACCCATATGCCTTTGACAGGAAGGAAGGTGGAGAAGAGAGAGGCTGCCCTGCACCACCACTTTGGCTCCTGGGAATATACTACACAAACCTACAAAAGAAAAAGGAAGATTTGGTTTTTATGTTTGATGTCAAGAATCTCTAGTCACATAATTGGACCAAAAGTTCTCTCTGGAAACCATCTCAGCCTACATTTTACCTTACAGAAGAGGAGAGATGTCACCATCTGGACCTGCTAAGCTAAACACAGTCTCCCAGTTAAAGAATTTCAGGAGGAATACAGGTCTCCCAGATTCTGTTCCACTGTTTTTCTTACTACAGTCGTCCCCTCATCCACAGGTTCAGTGCTTGCTTACTGGTTAAATAAAACTTGAACATATTAATAGGAAATTCCAGAAATAAACAATTCACAAGTTTTAAGTTATGCTCCATTCTGAGTATTTTGATGAAATCTCACCGTCTCCTTCCATCTCGTTCCATCAAGCCCAGAACATGAAGTATTCCTTTGTATAGTATACCCATGCTGCATGTACCACCTACCCATTAGTCACTCAGTAACCATATCCACTACAGAATTGGTATTGCAGGTGCTTATGTTCAAGTAACCATTAATTGCCCCAAAGTGCAAACTATTAAAGCGTATTATTATTATTTTACATATTATTATTAATCTTTTACTGTGACTAATCTATAAATTAAAGTATCATAAATATTAATGTACATGGAAGAACCCCAGCCTATATTCAGAGGTTTTCACTTGGGGTTTTAGAACATATCACCCAGAGTTTAGGGGGAGTACTATAAAATCATAGTGACTCCTTAACTAAGGAAAATTTTTAGAAAGTAAAAATTTAAAAATGCATTGCTTTAACTTCTGAAATCAGAAAGCTTACAAATGATTGTCAGTCATGTCAAGTGTGAGACTGATATAAAACTGCAACCACATGGTCATCCTCTCCATTCACTTGCATGGCTTTTTCCACCCTCTAAGTTTGTTTACTTCCTGTCCCAAATGGATTTTGGCTCTATGAAGATGTGTATTTTTATTTGTTTTGCTTACTGCCATATTTCCAGGACCCATCACAGTGCCTGGCACATAATAAGTCTTCAAAAACTACTTATTGGGTGGCTGAATGAATAAATACATGCACCTTCTCTTAAGGGGAACCACTTCCACTTAAGTGACATTCGTAGATATCCTGACTGAAACACAGGATCATCATACTCAACAGATAATCCAAAGCCTAACAAATCATGTGTGTGTGTGTGTGTGTGTGTGTGTGTGTGTGTGTTTATTTTTATCATCCCTCTTTGTCCCTCACTGGAACCTACTAGTTTGGCCATGCTGGTTGTGGCATCACACAGTGGACGATGGGCACTGATATTGCAAGAAGTCAAAAAAAGAGCAGGCCATAACATCATGTAAGCAAAATACGGAAGCATGCATTGGGCCTAAGTCTAAAGCAACCAAAAGGGAGGTGTCAGCACTAGACTGAGAACTCCAAGCCCTCTGCTGAAGTGTCTACACCAGCTGAGGATTTAAAATAATTTTCTCATTCCAATACCCAAGACTATGACTCTAATGCCTGGATTTGGATGTTGTGCCATTTCCAATTTCCCCACATTTATTTTACACAGCCAGTCATTGTATGGCTATCTTCTACATTGTGCTAAAAATCCTAACACCAGTGATAATTATAAACAACTGGTATTACCCATAAAGCCTTCATCAGCTTAGGTGACAAAGTATTCTACATTGTGAGTAGTGTTCCAAGACACATATAGAATATAACTGCCCCTCTTCCAGTATGCATGGCTTTATTTCTGTATCTTGACACATGCTTTTATAAAAGTCTTTCACTGCAGTATTTCGTTATGGATATTCCAATTCACTTCCTTTAATAATAATCCAGAAGCAACCTGGATTTACAATGTGTAAAATTTTTAAAAGACAGATAAACAATGCATAATTTAAAAGTAGAACCATAAAATTATAAACCTTACAATCATGATAACTACTTTTAATATAAGTGAGCAAACAAATTCTTAACAAGTAATTTTGTCTTAAATTGTTAGACCAAAGGTAAATCCCAAATTGTATAAGCAACAATAAGTAAGTCATTTTCAGTGATGTGCAGAGATGCCTGTTATCTCCATATTTTGAAAATATCCATAATTATATTTACAAGCAGGGGTCACAGCTATATTTTAACATTTTTTTTAAAAAAAAGGAAAAGTAAGTAGGAATACATGTATATTATACTCATATTAAAAAAGAAGTAATGATAAAAAAACAAAATAAATATAAACTATTACCTATAATGGAACAGAGAATGAATTTAAAGAAACAGAATCAAAGTCAAACCTGTTGGAATATATCATGTTACATGTTATTGTTATTAGAAACCCAGATTTCATTGTTAGAAACAAAATAAAAATACAAAAAATTAAATTTGAATTGACATTATAAGAATTCATGACTTTTCAAATGTATTTCCTTGTTCTGCCTAATGAAAGGGCTTAGAAGCAATGTTGTCCTAAATGTTGAGATCCTAAATGCCAAGAAGCAGAAACACAGGTATTTGTAGTCATATTACTCCTACTTTTCCAATTATTTAAACATTTTATATTAAAAAATGTAAAAAAGAATATTGGTGGGCTGGGGATGTGGCTCAAGTGGTAGTGCACTCCCCTGGCATGCACAGGGCGCTGGGTTCGATCCTCAGCACCACATAAAAATAAAATAAAGATGTTATGTCCACTGAAATCTCAAAATAAATATTAAAAATTCTCTCAATTTTCTCTCTCTTTCTCTCTTAAAAAAAAAGAACTTTCAACATTCTAATTCTAGTAATGATATCTGCAGGTATCAATTGTAAACCCTGGGGCAGGGGTAATGATCTGAAGTCACTGAAGTGGTACTCAAAGCAGACAGGTCCTAAAAGACATTTGGTTCCTCAAAGAAGGAAACCTCACGAAAATCCAGATTTTTGTAGCTTTTCCCAGAGGACCTCCCACTGCTCTGACTCCATTTTCTTTATGTTGGAGTGGTGGAAAGGCTCTTTTTTTCTCTTTATCCCCATCTCCTGATGGTTCACAATTGCCTCAGAGTCTATGTATAAGCTTTTCCTCTACTAGGATATTAGTTTCTGTCAACCCACCTCCAAAGTGTAATGAACATATAGCCCTATGTGATCCCCAATCTTAAATAGGATCTTCTGAGTGAGACATTTCCTGACTTCCCAAACTTTATCTGGTTCTGTTAAGATAAAGAAAGCTTATTACAAAAATCCGGAAAACTATTGTAACACACGCTTCCCATACTACTGTTTACTTCCTCCTATTTTCTGGTGATAAAGGGATACACCAATTAATTTTAAGAGGGAAATATCTACCAAAATATTCAATAAAATGTTTAATTAAATTTAGTTACATTAAGATAAGGTGGTTTCATTATCCTATGATTTGAATTTTCCCACCTACTTTTGAGAAAATGGAATAGACTTTCTGCTATACAAGAGTATAGAATATATGGATTGCATTTGCCTTGAAATGTGGTTACTGCTTGCTACATTGAAGTGTGATGCTTAACATTATGTGTCAACTTGGCTTGAATAAGTCTCAAAATTTTGATGAAATTCCCTTACAGAGGTTGTTATGAAGATTTCTTTAGATGTGGCTGATATTTAAAAACATTTTCAGTAAGACAAAATACCTGTCATAATTTGATCCAATCATCTGAAGGCTTTTTGAGAAAAGACTGAGTTCTTCTAAAGAAGCATGATTCTGCTGCCAGACTTCCTTTAGACTGAAACTACATCATCATCTCTTTTCTAGCCCACAGGAGTGCTCTGCAGATTTTAGAATTATCAATCTCAGCAAATGCCTAAAACTAAAGCTGTATCCCCTCTCCTTCCGATACCCCTCCCCTCCCCCCCCCTCCTCCTCCTCCTCCTCCTCCTCCTCCTCCTCCTCCTCCTCCTCCTCCTTCTCCTTCTTCTTCTTCTTCTTCTTCTCTCTCTCTCTCTCTCACACACACACACACACACACACGCAAACAATCTATTGAATCTGTTTTTCTAATGAACCTTGACTAATGCAGAGAGAATAGAGGGAAGTAAGAAAACTAATTTAACAAGTGCATGAATCACTCTTTCTATTAGTTATTTTAATTCCCCAAGAAACCCTAGAAAGTAAGTTTAATTATTATTGTAATTTAAGAAGAGGAGAAAAAATGAGTCCCAGAGAAGATCAGAGTTACTTTCCTGTGTAATGGGAAACCATGCAAAGAATCTAGCATGACAGTCTTCATGCCTTCTGCCATTCTTAGATTACCTGTCTGTGAGAGGCACTGGCTAGGGAAACTTGTATTAGCCAGGGACAGCATTATGCTCCAAAAATAAGAGAGACTCTTTGGATTAGAGAAGGGCAAAAATAAACCTCATATTTATTGTTGGTAAACTGTGATTGTTGCTGTGGTTTTATTAAGCAATAATTTTTTTCTGACATTGTGCTGGTTTTCAAAGATTATGAGATAGTCCCCCATTTTAAAAATAAAACACAAAAATATATTTCTTCATTCCATTAGTGAGCTGAGAATGGTTTTTATTTTCTTTCAAATTTTTTGTTCAATTTTCTTGATGCAGCCCCCACATTTGTAAGTTTCACTGAGGCTAGACCAGGACAAACCTTTGTCCTCCAAATGGAGCATGTGTTTCTATGTCAAAGTCTGTGGCCCACGTGTACCTTGGGTAAGAACAATGAATGGAAGAGATGCCAAAATTATAGTATCCTAGGGGAAAAGCAATGTAGACTAATTGTACTCTCTAAATAGTAAAATAAGGAACAGGCTTCTTTGCTCAAAGCAAAAATTATTTCTATATATCTCTAGTATTTAAAAGTTCCCAAGAAAGCATCCCAAATTTATTCTTAGGACTATCGAATATGATGGCCTTAAGGCACCACACTAGAGGTAGAAATGAGTTTGAGTGGATGACATCGTATTAAATAGAGAGAAAGAGTTTTTTTGATGTTAATATAAATGTGTATTTTGATTGATTTTTTGGAGACCCCTCAAAATATTTTAGATGAAAACATGAGTCAGTTAAAATATGATAATAAAATCAAATCTTTTGTACATATTTATGTCACTATATTTTTATTTTGGAACTGGTTTTAAGACTTAACTTAAATTTTATAGCAATGAGCTATCAATTTATTATTTCTGCTTTTTTTCTCTTTTGTATTGATCACCAGCAAAACACAAGCTTGCAAGAGGAAATGTCAATATTTCAGACTAAGCAGAATGGAGGCTACCCCCTAACTTTTCTGACCTTAAATTCAGAAGAAATATATTTGATAGGAGATATAGAAATCAAAAGCAAAAAAAAAAAAAAGAAAGAAAATTAGCTCAACTGGGCTTAAAATCTGAGAGTACTATTTAGAGCTAAGAAATAAATTTGAGTGAAATGCATCTTAGAATAAAAGCAAAACCAAAATTCCAGTGAAGAAACCAAACCATATATGTAAGATGGAAAGAGTAAAACAATTTAATGGAAAAGCTAAAATTCTAATAGAAATGAGATTAGAAAGAAAAAGAAGATGCAAAATGGATGAAAATGAAAAGAGAAGATCTGTGAGATCTGAATGCTGTGAGAGTTTCATTTAGCAAGGCAGAGTTTCATTTAGCAAGGCAGAGGCTCCTCCATTGCCTTCAAGTTGGATGAGTCCCCAGGCCTTTCTAACGAAAGAGCAGTACGTGACCAAGTCGCATATTGTGATTTCCTCATTTCTCTCTAATGATGACGCTTTCAAAAACTTCCTCCTTAGCTCTGTTATTCGGAACTTTTTCCCAGTCACCAAAACTCAAAATAATTATTAATTGGAGAAACTGTTTTTTTATGAAAACAAATGCTGCTCTTTGATGATTTTCTCTATTTATGTTAGTTTTAATGTTTTTACAACTTATTGCTGTCTTTCCCCTTACTAAACATGACTATTTTGTTTTAATTAATTTTAACATTTACATAAAAGAATACTTTGTATAGATTTATTTATTCAGTGTTTTGACCTTCATAACACTCTCTGGGAATAAAGTTATTTTCCATTATTTTGTTATTGTTGTTGTTTTTCCAAATGAAATTATGCTCTTTTTATGCATGATATTATATTTGAAGAATGCTAATGCAACAATGAAGCCATAATCAAGCTAATTCATAGCCAAAAATGTTGTTTAAGCACCCACCAATATTGTGACTCTCTTTTAAGCTACATTTTTATGCACTTCCTTTTGTTTGCTGTTATTTCTAGGGTCTTGAATTTCCAACTAGACTATAAAATCCTCCATGATAGGGACAGTATTTTAATGCTTTTATGACCTCCATTGATATTGGTATAGTGCTCAGTAAAATGTGCATTTGAATAAGTGTGTGTTGAATTGATACAGTTCTTAAACATGCATATAATTGAGTCATGTGACATCTCTGAGTTGCCAAGTTTTTGAGTTAAACGGTAAATTAAAGTAGCTAGCTTCCTTAAAAATGATAAGATTCTTCTAAAATCTCATCATTCCTAATTCAATTTGTTAAAAAGATGCATATTTCAAGAGCCAACAATTTTAGAATATCACTTATTCAATTGCAGTTTTGCTATTTGACTTTAAAAATCTTAAATAAATCTTATTTAGTATATATCTTTTCTTTTTGGAAAGAATATATTTAAAGAGTTAGAACTACATACGTTCATTTTTGGCAAGAATTCTTACTATATTGGCAAGGTTCAGTTGTTTCTTTTAAGATATTTGTATTTCTTAAAAGCTTCACAAGAAAAAGTAACAATATGTGAATTATGTGAAACTGAAGTTCATTCTATATGTTGTGTATAGATTTATCTTCTCATATACTAAAATATTTGCTGTCCTCAGCACATTTCTACTGGCTCTGGTGCAATGTAAACCTTTGGTAGCTCTCGGTTTTCCTAAACATTTTTTTAAAGTTTTTTATTTGTTGTTGTTGTTCTAGCTCAGAATTCTTTTTGTGTGAAAGTTCTTGACTTAGAATTTAAAAAAAATGGGTAAGAATTATAAAAACTTTCAGATCCATGTTGTTTTAGAGATTTATTGGTTAAAAATTAACTTTTTAGTACTCATAGCTACTCTTTTTAATATATACTTTTTAGGTGTACATTGACAGAACACAATGACTTTATTTTTATGTGGTACTGAGGATCAAACCCAGGTCCCACCCACGCTAGGTGAGCAAATCCCATCCCTCAAAGCTACTTTTTATGTGAAGTTGCCTGTGTGCTTCTCTCTTTCTCTCCTTCCCTCACTGAACCTTGATTTCTATGTTATCTATTTGTCAAAGCCATCAGACTTTCATCTGTTTAATAAAAATAGTGTAAATGAAACATTAGTTTTGTTATAATTAGTTGGTACCTTAATAATTTAAAAGAATTTTTTATCAATTTCTTTTGGTATTTATGCTTGTAAGAAAAAATTAACATTGACACTCATACAAATACTATTAACATTCTGAAAATGGTGAATCCACATAATGAAAAATTTTGTGTTCACTTTTATGTGCAAAATACAATAATTAAACAATTTAGGGTAGTTTTTCAGGGCTTTTCTGTAAATTTTCATCCAGGAGATGAGGCCTGAACATATTTTGAAGCAACTGTGTTCAGGGAAGTGAAAATATTATATACTGGAATTATGTGTAGAGGGTAAAGAGATCAAGAAAGTTCAGATCTGTCATTATTTAGAGTTAGACTTTATCCTTTAGTTGGTATAGAATTGTAAAAAAAAAGATAAAAAAATTGAAAATTGAACAAGACAGTATGTTAAATTGAAAATTAAAAAAGACAATATGTGATATGTATTGGAAGGTAATAAGAAAGATAATTCTTTTTGTTCTTTTTAGAAAATTTCTAGGGTGTCTCATCGGCCCCAGGAGGAGAGATCAGAGTAAGGTGGAATTATGTCATTTATTAAAAAGAAATAAGAACTCAAGAGAGAAGGAAGGAGTTTAAATGTACCTAATAAAATACCTTCCTTAGCCTTTTTTGACAACAGATAAGTAATGTGCAAAGGTAGTGACAAGGTGTAGAGCAAGGCACATCTCCCACACCAGCCACATGAACACTCAATAATCATCACACTTATGAACCAAAAGTATCTTTATTCTATTTTTAAAAGTTACAATAAAGATTGTTGTCATGATGAAATAAATGATTAAAATTTAATTCATTTTTATATAGGTCATAAAAGCATTGCAATCAATTATATCTTGGTTAGTATAACAGATTGAATCATATCATAACTTTATCATAATCATATCAAAACTTCGTGATATACAAAGAATTTGATGTCAGGAAAAATCTAAAAGAATGGTCTGAATACTTATTTTTGCTATTTTTTTTTCATTTTTTTCTGAACCTTTCATTCTGTTATAATTCAGTTATGAATTTCATTTATCAATGGACATGTATGAAGTTATAACATATATTTCAAACTAAATGTACTTGAGAAGTTCACTTGAAGTATGCACTTTAGCATAAAATAGGAAGTTATATAAACTTATCTATGTCCTTCTCGATTCTGACCATCCTTATTGCTATTCTCCTTTCAGTACTCAGAATCAAACTGAATATCTCTGCTCAGTCTTTGTGAGTGCAAGATTTAGTATTTGTGCCATTTAGTATTTGTGCTCTATCAAGTTTCTTAACCTTTTTGAGGCCATAGATTCCTTCTGTGAATTTTGCTTAAAAATATTTACATCATAAAGTAGCTACATAAAGAGGAAGAGCAGCTTGAGTTTCAAGAGGAGGAGGAGAACGAAGACATCACTAGTGACCAGTGGGAGAGCTGTGAGGAGAAGGAGGTTGGCCCTGGGGACAGCCAGAACTCCAACCAGCATCAGCAGCTGAAGTGGGAAAACTCCACACTCAGCTACTGAGTGCAATCTGGACTCTTGCATCGCCACCTCAGAATGTCTGCTACCCGTCTCCCAGCTAGTAGGTCCTCCATGTAGAAAATCTCTTCAGCCAGCAGGTCTGTGGACTCCCATTGCTAATTATCCTCCCATGCCCAGGGTGTGGGACTGTAGGCTCCCACCATTTGCCCACCCATGCTGGGTCTCTTTACCCCAAAGCCAGGAGCTGGCTCTTCCTCCCTGCCACCTCCTGCCAGCACAGGGGCTGCAGCACCCCAGACTCCTGCCATCCAGTGAGTTGCCCACCTCTTGCCCCTCCAGAAAAGTGGTAATGACTAGCCTAGGTGACAAAGGATAAAACTTGGTAATCAATTTTTCTTTCTTGAAGGTCTTCATTTTTTTTCCAAACTAGTGCTTTTACAAGTGGTAGAAGGGGGTTAATATGTAGATAATCAATTGACTTTTTACTACTTGTTAAATACATTGGAATTGTTCGTGTCCTTTATGCTAGTGTACTGAGGACTAGGATGTGAAGTTCAGGGACAATGCTCCTGTTACCTCCCCCTTGGGAAACCAGGAGGGGAGGCCTTCCCACTCTGGTCCAGGCATGAGGCCATATAGCATTTGGTGTTCTTTTTGGGACCAGAACAGTTTTTTGTGTTTGAAGTCTGGAAATGGGTCTTGTATTTGGGATTCTTCCCACTTCTAGCATTGTGTTTGGGATGGAAGCTTTGGGGTCCCTGGCCTCTCAGGACCAGCAGCTTCCTTTGATATCACCCAGGTCTTGTGTTCCTGTACTGAGGCTTCATAAATGTATATGATCCTGCTGGGGACATTCTCTGTGGATCATGGAAACTGACAGCTGTGGTGCAGATCACTTGACCGCTTTGTTTTGGAGATAACAGTGGTTTTCTAAAGGATCTGCACTCATAATGGAGAAAAACAGAGTGCTAGAATGTCCCAAAACAGTCTGCATCTACCCCACCCCAGCCCCTGTGGGTTGCTCCTGCATAATGCTCCTGCATTGAGGTCAGATCCTCACTGCAGTAGCCAGGAGTCCTGCTGCTCTGATCCATGGGAAGGTGAAAGAGAGAAAGAAGTTGAGGCTAAAGCCACACAGAACTTTGCTCTTAATGTACATGTCAGATGCTAGGCTGTAAACCTGGGAGTCATCCTGCACACTTCCCCTGTGATCTCACTGCTAGTATTAAGGATGGCTGTGCTGTTGTGTGGCTTCCCATTCACATGCAGTCTATGTAGATGCTGTCTAGACAGTGGTAGAAGGTAACACAGAGATGGTTACACTATTTACTAAACCCTTTATTATGTAAAATCCATTAAAAATTAATAGTGCAGGCCTTCCCTTCAAGAAATTTGTAATCTAATAGAGGATTTGTAAATTAATATGCATATTAATTTTATATGTATATATATATATATATATATACAGCACTATGATATATACACACACACACACACACACACACACACACACATATATATATATATATATATATATATAAACAATACGATGACAATGAAGCACAGACGTATTTTTAGATAACTAGATTTTTTATCTTGTAAAAGAAAAAAAAAACATTTAAAAAATTTAAAATGAACAGCATATATCCACAGATGTTCTCATATGGTCTGTAGTGCCTTGGTGTTCCTTCCCAGACCTCATATGGTCTGTAGTCCCTTAGTGTTCCCCTTCATGGTGTACCACCTACTTCTCCTTGTTTGAACTCTACCCCATTAATAAAGCACCATTTAGCCTAGGATCCTCTCAGCTGTTTTCACTGGTAATGATTGTATCAAAATTTCTATAGCTTGTTTCACCCTAAGAGGAATTAATATACTATGTTACCTAGTTAGTTGTCATGATTGTTCTGACAGTCTAACCTGCAGTCTTGTGTGGGAGACGGGCCATAGCCTACAATATTTTTTCCCCATTCCTGTGATCAAACAGGAATGATGCATGCCAACCAAGCGGTTTTATCAGTTAGAATTAACAAGAGTTAAAAATAAGAATAATTTATTTTAAATTTAAAAATGCTTAGGGGGGACTGATGCCCTTCACAAAGGTTTTACTTACCTTTTCTTCTCCAGTGAACTTTTTGTAATTTTCCTGTTATTGGTCTTTCTCCTGTTTCCTAGAATACAGACATTGTTGGATCTTGCTCTGTCATGGTTGGTCAGGAGTAAGTCCTCCAATATACCTGTATGAGAATCAATTAGAGTGCTTATTAAAGTGCATACTTTAATACTCTTTTACCTGAACTATTTACTTTTTTCCATTCATATAATTTTATTCCTTTTGTTCTTTTGTCACACTCCTGCTCCATTATTTTATCAACTTTGAAACCCTTCCTATTTTCCCTTAATTTTTACATGCAATTCTTAATTCACCTTTATACCACCATTTATCATATCTCTGTTTGTATATAAGGTATGTTAACACCAAATTCACATCTTCATACAAGTACTTTGTATTATAATTACCCTCTCCTTCCTGTTTTCTAAAGCTATAGTTAGTTGCAGATAGAGCAATTTTAGGGTGCTGGTTAGGAATATAGGCTGTGGATATATGCTGTTCATTTTAAAATTTTTTAAATGTTTTTTTTCTTTTACAAGATAAAAAAACTAGTTACCTAAAAATACTTCTATGCTTCATTGTCATAGTAATGTTTTATATATATATATATATATATATATATATATATATATATATAAAATGTGTGTGTATGTGTGTGTATGTATATATATATCTCATAGTGCTGTTTTTATATATATATATATATCCATATAAAATTAATATGAATATTAATTTACAAATCCTCTATTAGATTACAAATTTCTTGAAGGGAGGGCCTGATTTATTAATTTTTAATGGATTTTACATAATAAAGGGTTCTGGTATATAGCGTATCAAGTAATAGGATGGTGGCAAAATTCCGTGACCATTGTGTCCAAAGTAGCAGGTTTTGGCAAGGGGCAAAGGAGGATAAGAAAAATAAAAACTCACACACAGACAAATGTTTTTTAAGATAAAGCTGGGGTCAGGTGGAATGCTGCTCTCTGATGGAGAAGCAGGTCTAAAGAAATCTTCCAGCAATCTTTATTTATATATGCCTATTCAGCATCTTTCTTTGTACTCATATCTTTATATGGCTAGCAACATCATGCAACTATTCACAGTTGCATTCCACAATTTCAGTGTGCAATGTTAGGAGCTTTGTGTGGTTCTCAAGAAAGTCCATTGTCTGAAGTTACTGTTAGGTGCACAGGTTCAGGTGCAGCAGACTGGTGAACAATTGTGGTTTTTTAGCAAGAGAGTTCCTCTGTTCCCAGTAGCTGTGTGTCTGAGATCAAGATTGAGGCTGGGACTCTGGCACCTTTGCACAGAAACATTCCTAGGTAACAGGTATGCCACAGCCATGAGGTCATCAGAGACCCCAATCTCAGACACAGCTCTCCTATTCTCTGTCACTGCTCTCTACAGCAACCTTCACTTTAAGATTGTTTTTCTTAGGCTATTTATTTAATGTAAATTTTAACAGAAGGTAATTTAATATTCTCTATTATATTTCAGAAATTCTAATAAATCATTGATTGACCAGCACCATTTTACCCGTTGGAATGGGTTGTCAGAAATGGTAATAGCGCTTTTAGATCCAACATGTGACAGACAGGTGTTGTGTAAGGTGTTTGTTCATCTTTGAATTTGATTGCTAGCAAATAATATAAAATTTTGTGGGTTTTTTCCAAGTTTAAGTCACCATGAGTTAGTAGTCTAGGGAAATAAAACACTCTAAAAAGAAAGAGCCCAAAGTACCATCAGTCAAGGAAAGAAAAAAAGTGGCAAAGGCTTTTGGAGATTTGGGGACAGAAAGTCATGAAAATGAATCTAAAACCAAAGGGAAAGATGACAAAGACAGACAAAAAGTCTCCAGTGTTGCCCAACTAGGGATGGCTTTTTCACTTGACAATACGATCAAGTGGCCAAGTCCTGCACATGGGACTAGGAAAAAAATCCAGTAATGCAGAAGTGACTAAAGAGCAATATATGCCTGGAAGAGAATTCAGTGTGTTTGGACTTATCCAAGAGGTCTATGCACATATTGCCAGCATCAATCAAACACTTGACTCAATTAACAGAACTTTACATATACAGTAACAAACTGCAGTCCCTTCCAGCAGCAGTGGGCTGTCTAGTAAATCTCATGATACTGTCTCTAAGTAAAAATTAACTTACCAGTCTGCCTGACTCTCTTGATAACATGAAGAAACTGCTGTTGCTTGATTTACAGCATAATAAACTGAGAGAAATTCCTTCAGTGGTGTATAGGTTAGATTCTCTCACCACTCTCTACCTTCACTTTAATCATATAACTAATATAGAAAAGGACATAAGAAACCTGTCAAGACTCAGAAAACTTAGCCTTTAAGGGAACAAAATCAGACCTGCTGAAATTGGTAAGAGGATTTGAATTATTTCTTTTGATTTTAGTATGTGTTATGATTAATAATTTTTGAGTGCTTTTCCATATCAGAAAATTCCTAATATGGGTTCGGGTTATGGCTCAGTGATAGAATGTTTGCCTAGTATACATGAGGCCCTGGGTTCAATACTCAGTGCCATATATAAATAAATTAATTAATTAAAGTTATGGTGTAAAAAATCCTTAAACAAAAATTCTTTATACTTTTTTATCAGTTCTATTTTCCCTGTGATTTACTTAATGCTACATTACTTGAGATTATTTTATAGGCTTAAAAATT
Organism: Urocitellus parryii; assembly: GCF_045843805.1. Taxonomy (NCBI): domain Eukaryota; kingdom Metazoa; phylum Chordata; class Mammalia; order Rodentia; family Sciuridae; genus Urocitellus; species Urocitellus parryii. The sequence goes on along the minus strand of NC_135537.1, from coordinate 112,120,066 downwards.
AGATAGAAAGTAGATGTAATTAGACATTTATCACAAATTGAATCTACTCTGATTTTCATTGAGAAAATGAATTTGAAAATGTTTGACTAATTTTAAGTTGTCATTTGTTTTTAAAGCATCTAACTATATACATCTATATATATATATATATATATATATATATATATATATATATCTCCATATGTGTATCCACAAGAAAGTAATTAAGAAAAATAAATGTAAATAACTAGCAGAAAAATCATTAAAGGAAAAGGAGCAGGAGAAGAGGATGAGGGTAAGACTTTAGTACAGAACTGGAGCAAATCGCACCCCATGCATTTGTAATCATGTCAAAAGGAATTCTAATGTATCACTAATATCTTTAATTTATTTTTCATTTTGAGTGAATTTTAGATTTACAGCAAAACTGTAAAACAAGGAGAAGTTTCTCATATATCCTGCACTGAGCTTGCCCTAATATTAACAAATAATTGTAAAAATCAAGAAATTAATATTGTTACAATCATTTTAACTTAATCATTTGTTTTATTGCACTTGTTTTTTTATCTAATGTCCAATATATGTTTCAAAATTCCACATTACATTTAACAGTCATGTGTCCGTAACCTCCTCCAATCTGTGAAAATTTGAAACAATGAAAGTCTTTTAGTTGAAAGACTAAAATTCTTTCCTTTTTTAAAGATTTTTTAGTTGTAGATGGACACAGTATTCTTATTTTGTTTGTTTATATTTTTATGTGGTGCCAGGGATCAAACCCAGTGCCTCATGCATACTAGTCAAGCATTCTACAACTGAGCCACAACCACGGCTCCTTTCCTTTTCTTTTATGACCTTGCTATGTTAAAAAGTCCTGCTCAGATATTTTGGACTGTGTCACTCATTTTTTATTTCTATGGTATTTTTGTGACTACTTTGAGTATATTTGTTTCTGCTGAAAATAACATAATAGTGATTATGGTGTCCTTCTCAATGAATTACATCAGAGGATATATAATGTTGATAAGTCATATACTTATGACTTCTTTTGGGTACTGAGATTGAAATCAGGAGCACTTTACCACTGAGCTACATCCTCAGTCATGTTAATTATTCGAGGCTGGGTCTTGCTTACTTGCTGAGATTCTCATTAATTTACCGAAGCCAGTCTCATACTTGTGATCCTCCTGCTTCAAACTCTCAAGTTATAAGTGTGCACCACCTTGCCTGGTTTATTCTCCACTTTAAAGTTAATAATTTTCTTTTTTAATTAACAATTGTCTTGGTTGATGTTCATTTTAGTCCATGCAAATATATTGATTTTCCTTAATCTTTTGTCCACTATTTTTAGCACCCATTGTGGTCATTTCCTGCAACAATTATTATGGTATTGTAATGGTGATTTTTTTAACGAATTGCATTATTTCATTCATTAATGTGAATTCTGTAAGGAAGAACTCTCCTATAGCAGTTTACTTATCAGTTTATACTCATTTTTTTCCATTCTGTGAATTATAATTCGCTATTTATATACATTTTATCATTCAAGCTATTCTGTCTTCTGTTACTGTAAACTCTTATGAGTCCATTCATGTGTTTTTTGATACATCATCATTTTTCAGTTGAGTTTTTTTACTATTTGACTTACATTTATCTATTTCAATTTTAATGAGTTTTTTAATTATTTTAATTATAAATGACATTAGAATGTAGTTATGTACTTTGCTATGTCATACAGAGATGTGATATAATTTCTCATTTTTCTGAGTGTACATGTTGCAGAGTTATATTGGTCATGTAATCACATATATACCTACAGTAATAATGTCTGTTTCATTCTACTGTCTTTCCTAGCCTCACATGCCCTCCCCTTCCCTCCCCTCCCATCACTTTTCTCTATCTAATCTAAGGTAATATAATTCTTCCCTAGTGCCACCACTTTATTATGAAATAACATCCACATATTAGAGAAAACATTCAGCCTTTTGTTATGTGGGTTTGTCTTATTTCACTTAGCATGATAATCTCCAACTCCAGTCATTACTACTAAATGCCATAATCTCACTCTTCTTTAAAGCTAAGTAATATTCCATTGAAACACACACACACACACACACACACACACACACACATATATATATATATAATTTTATTTATCCATTCATCTATTCAGGAACTATAGTATGCTGATTTTAAGTTCTTTGGATATAAACCAAGGAGTGGGATGGCTGGGTCAAATGCTTGTTCCATTCCCAGTTTTCCAAGGACTCTCCATACTGCTTTACATAGTGGTTGCACCAATTTTCAGTTTCACCAGCAATGTATGAGTGTGGCGTTTTCTCCACATCCTCACAAACATTAATTGTTGCCTGTATTCTTGATGATTGCAATTCTGACAGGAGTGAGAGGAAATCTTAGAGTAGTTTTCATTTGTATTTCTCTAATTGCTAGAGGTGTTGGAACACTTTTTCATGTATTTGTTGATCAATTGTCTTTCTTTTTCCATAAAGTATCTGTTCAGTTCCTTAGCCCATTTATTCGTTGGTTTATTTGCTTTTATGGTCCTAAGTTTATTGAGTTCTTAATATATCTTAGAAATGAGGGCTTTATCAGAGGTGCATGTGGTAAAGATTTTCTCCCAGTCTGCAGGTGCTCTCCTCACTTTACTGGTTCCTTTGCTGAGAAGAAGCTTTTTAATTGGAACCCATCCCATTTATTTATTCTTGATTTTACTTCTTGCACTTTATGACTCTTGTTAAGGAAGTCAGATCCTAGGCTGAAGTGGTGAAGATTTGGGCTTATTTTTTTTCTATTAGGTGCAGGGTCTCTGTTCTAGTGCCTAAAACTTTGATCCTCTTTGATTTGATTTTTGTGCAGGGTGAGAGATGGAGGTTTAATTTCATTTGGCTACATGTGGATTTCCAGTTTTGCCAGCACCATCTGTTGAAATAATAGGCTATCTTATTTTTTCCAGTGAATGTTTTGTCTAGTATGAGATAACCATATTTAAATTATGTGGGTTTGTCTCTGTGTCCTCTATTTTATACCATTGATCTACATGTCTATTTTGGTGCCAATACCATGCCGTTTTTGTTACTATAGCTCTGTAATATAGTTTAAGTTCTGGTATTATGATGCCTCCTGTTTCAGTTTTCTCACTAAAGATTGCTTTCACTATTCTGGGTCCCTTATTTTACCAAAAAATATATCATAATTGCCTTTTCTATTTCTGTGCAGACTTTCCTAAGGATTTTAATAGAAATTGCATTATTTCTGTATGATGTTTTTGGTAGTATAGCCATTTAAACAATATTATTTCTGCCTATTGAGGAACATCTTTCCATCTTCAGAGGTTTTCCTCAATATATTTATTTAGGTTCTCTACTTTTTATTGTAGAGCTTTTTACCTTTTTTGATAGATTTTTTCCAGATATTTAATTTTTGAGGCTATTGTGAATGGAATCGTTTACATAATTTCTTTTTCAGTGGATTCATTGCTGATATATAGGAATGCATTTGATTTATGGGTGTTGATTTTGTATCTTGATACTTTGCTGAATTAATTTATTAGTTATAGAAGTTTTCTGATGAAATTTTTTTGGGTCTTATAAATGTCATCAGCAAATAGTGATAGTTTGAATTCTTCTTTTCCTATGTGTGTCCATTTAATTTCTTTTGCTTATCTGATTTCTCTGGCTACAATTTCAATGATTATGTTGAATAGAAGTGGTGAAAGAGGGCATTCCTGACTAGTTCCAGTTTTTAGAGGAATGCTTCCAATTTTTCTCCATTTATAGTGATGCTGGCATTGGGCTTAGTGTAGATAGCTTTTACAATGTTGAAGTATGATCCTACTATTCCTAGTTCTTCTATTGTTTTGAACATGAAATGATTCTATATTTTTCAGCATCTATAGAGAAAATTGTATGATTCTTGTCTTTAAGTCTATTGATGTGATGTATTAGATTTATTGATTTCCATATGTTGAACCAAACTTTCATCCCTGGGATGAACCACACGTGGTCATGGTGCACTATATTTTAGTGTGTTTTTTGTGTACAATTTGTCAGGAATTTATTGAGAATTTTTGTGTCTATGATAATCAGGGGTATTGGTCTTAAGTTTTTTCCTTGATGTGTGTTTGTCTGCAATTGGTGTCAGAGTGATAACAGCCTCATAGAATGAGTTCAGAAGGGTTCCCTCCTTTTCTATTTCATAGAATAATTTGAGGAATATTGGTATTAGTTCTTCTTGCATTGTCTGGTGGAACTCAGCTGAGAATCTATCTGCTTTGGGGCTTTTTTGGTTGATAGGCTTTTGATGGCATCTTCTATTTCCTTGCCTAAAATTGATCTATTTAAGGGCTGAGGTTGTGGCTCAGTGGTACAGTGCTCACCTGCCTGTGTGAGGCACTGGGTTTGATGCTTAGCATCACATAAGTAAATAAATAAAATAAAGGCACTGTGTCCACATACAAAAAAAATTCTTAAAAATTGATATATTTTAATTGTATATGTCCACCTGATTCAGTTACGTTTGTCGAAATCATGGTTTGTAGAAATTTGTTGATGCTCGAATCAAATGTATGAAATATGATATGTCAAGAGCTTTGTAATGTTTTGAACAACTAATAATAAAAAAAATTAAAAAAAAACCAAAAAAAATATTTTCTCTTTTATTTGAAACTAAAATATATATAAATATATAAAACATTGAATTATATTACATTGAATGATTTCCAAATATTAAGCCATGTTGTGTATCTGGAACAAGTCTCATTTGATAAGGAGAGAGAGCTCTATAATTTCCATTTTGCTATTGCCTCTTTAATATCAAGGTAATGCTACTCTCATGAGTTTGGAAATGCCCTGGGTGCTCTAGGGAGCTCCCCCTGACACCCAGGTTAGAGAGGCCGCCGCCCTGGAGGGGGCAGTGCCATATATCCTGGGTGCAGAGAGGGGATCTCCCTCCCACACACATTCAGGTTAGAGGGCCCTTGACCCTGGAGGGGGGAGTGCCCTCTCACCTGGGTGCGGAGGGATGAGATCCGCCCCCACACACACCAAGGTTAGAGTGGCCTTCCCCCTGGAGGGGGGAGAGCCCTCTCCCCTGGGTGCAGAGGGGGAAACTCACCCCCACACACCCAGGTTAGAGGGGCCTCCCCCCTTGAGTCCAGAGGGGGGAATTCCCTGGATGTGGAGGGTAGCTCCCCCCCACACACACCCAGGTTAGTGGGGAATCGGGGGGGGGGGGGGGAGTACCCTCTCCCTTGGGTGTGGGCGGACCTCCCCCCGAAAACCTAGGGTAGAGGGGCCTCCCCCCCAGGAGGGAATGCCATCTCTCCTGGGTGCTGAGGTGGAGCTACCACCCCACTCACACCAAGGTTGGAAGGGCCTCCTCCCCCAGGGGGGAGTGCTCTCTCCCCTAGCTGTAGACTGGGGGCGGGAGCTCCGTCCCACTGTCCCACCCAGACACCCAGGTTGGTGAAGCCTCCCCCACAGAGGGGGGAGTGCCCTCTGCCCTGGGTGAGGGGTGGAGGGGGAGCTTCCGCCCACTGGACAGCCAGGTTGGAGGGGCCTCCCCTCTGGAGGGGGCAGAGCCCTCTCCCCTGGGTGCGGGGTGGTGTGGGGAGCTCACCTCCCCAACTCTCACACCCAGCTTCCAGGGTCCTCTTCCTAGAGGGTAAAAGTTAGGGTTAGAGTGCAGAGTGCCCCTCTGCCCTGGGTGCACAAGGGAGCTCCCCTTGACACCCAGGTTAGAGGCGCCTCCCCCCTGGATGGGGGAGTGCCCCTGTGCCCTGAGTGCGCTGGGGAACTCCCCCCGGTACCCAGGTTAGAGGGGCCTCTCCACTGGAGGTGGGTGTGCCTCTCAACCTGGGTATGCTGGAGCGCTCTTCCTGACACCCAGGTTAGAGAGGCCACATCCCAGGAGGGAGCGGTGCTCTCTATGCTGGGTGTGCTGGGGAGATCCCCTGGATACCCAGGTTAGAGGGGCCTAGCCCCTGGAGTGGGGAGTGCCCTCTCCCCTGGGTGTGGAGTGGGGGGAGCATCCCCCCAACACCCAGGTAAGTGGGGCCTTCCCCTGGATTTGGGAGAGCCCTCTCCCCTGGGTGCGGAGGGGGAGCTCCCCCCCACACACCTAGGTTAGTCGTGCATCCTTCCCAGAGGGTGCGGAGGGATGAGATCCGCCCCCACACACACCAAGGTTAGAGTGGCCTTCCCCCTGGAGGGGGGAGAGCCCTCTCCCCTGGGTGCAGAGGGGGAAACTCACCCCCACACACCCAGGTTAGAGGGGCCTCCCCCCTTGAGTCCAGAGGGGGGAATTCCCTGGATGTGGAGGGTAGCTCCCCCCCACACACCCCAGGTTAGTGGGGCATCCTGCATATGGAGGTGGAGCTTCCACCCCGGCAACACTCAGGTCTGAGTGCCCTCCTCCCCAGACTAGGGAGTGCCCTCTCCCCTAGGTGAGGGGTGAGGAGCGTGAGCTCCGCCCCCCACCCCAACACCCAGGATGGAGGGGGCCTCCCTCCCCCACCCCAGAGGGGAGTGCCCTCTCCTTTGGGTGTGGAGGGGTGGATCTCCCTCCCCCACACCCAGGTTAGAGGGGCCTCACCTCTTGAGGGGGGAGTGCCCTCTCCCCTGGGTGCAGAGGGGGGAGCTTCCCCCCACACACCCAGGTTAGAGGGGCCTCCCCCCTGGAGTCCAGAGAGCCCTCTTGCCAGGGTGTGGAGGGGGAGCTCCCCCCACACACCCCAGGTTAGTGGGGCATCCCCCTGAGGGGGGAATGCCCTCTCCCCTGGAGGCGGAGGTGGAGCTCCCACCCCCCCACTCACCCAGGTCGGAGGGTCCTCCCCCCTAGAGGGGGAGTGCCCTCTCCCCTAGGTGCAGGGTGGGAGGGCGGTATCTCCCCTCCCCCACCCTGGCATCCAGGTTGGTGGGGCCTCCCTGTAGAGGGGTGAGTGCGCTCTGCCCTGGGTGCATGGTGAGGGGGAGCTCACCTCCCCACTCTAACATCCAGTTTCCAGGGGCCGCCCCCAGGAGGGTTAGGGTTAGGGTTAGAGGGGGGAGTGCCCCTCTGCCCTGTGTACACTGGGAAGCTCCCCTGGACCCCCAGCTTAGAGGGGCCTCCCCCCTGGAGAAGGGAGTGCCCCTCTGCCCTGGGTGCGCTGTGGAGCTACCCCTGGCAGCCAGGTTAGAGGGGCCTCCCGCCTGGACCTCGGAGTGCCCTCTCCCATGGGTGTGGAGAGGGCAAGCTCCCCCACCACACCCAGGTTAGGAGGGTCCCCCCCTGGAAGGGGGAGTACCCTCTCCCCTGGGTTCAGAGCCAGGGAGCTCTTCCCCCCTGTCACCCAGGTTAGAGGGGCCTCCCGCCCTGAAAGGGGGAGTACCCTCTCCTCTGGGTGCATGGGGGGAATTCCCCCCACACACACACCCAGGTTAGAGGGGCCTCCACCTTGGAGTCAAGAGTGCCCTCTCCCCTGGGTGCAGGTGTGAGCTCCCTCCATAAACCCAGTTAAGAGGGGCCTCCCCCGTGGAGGGGGTAGTGCCCTCTCCTCTGGGTGTGGAGGGGAGAGCTTCCACCCCCCTGACACCCAGGTTAGAGGGGCCTCCCCCCTGTAGGGGGGATTGCCCTCTCCGCTGGGTGTGGGGAGGATGAGGAGTGTGCTCCCCCCTCCCCGAAATCCAGGTCCCAGGGGCCTCCCCGTGGAAGAGGGAGTGCCCTCTCCCTTGGGTATGGGGTGGGGGATGGAGCTCCCCACCCATCCCCACACCCAGGTCTGAGGGGCCTCCCCCCAGGAGGTGGTAGTGCCTTCTTCCCTGGGTGCAGGGGGTAGCTTCCCGCTCCTCACTCCGACACCCAGGTCCCAGGGGCCTCTCCCCCGAAAGCGGGAGTGCCCTCTCCCTTGGGTGCGGGGGTGGTGGAGCTCCCCCGCACCCCAACACCCAGGTCCAAGGGGCCTCCCTCCGGAGGGGGGAGTACCCTCTCCCCTGGGTGCGGGGGTGGTGGAGCTCCCCCCCACCCCAAGACCAAGGTCCGAGGGGCCTCCCCCAGAGGGGAGAGTGCCCTCTCCCCTGTGTGCGGGGGGAGCTTCCCCCTTCACCCAGACTCCCAGGTCCCAGGGCACTGCAGAGGAATTAGGGCCTGGAAGGCAGTCAACCAAGATGGGCCGTCCTCTCAGTTACTGTGCTGTCCCTGGGCCTGAGGATGGCAGGCTGGGGGTGGCAGCAGCAAGTGTCAGGGGAGGCATAGTAGCCACAGTACAAAAGAGGCTGCAGGGTGCTGGGAGCCTTCCTGGCCCATGTTCCTCAGCTCCCACGGGAGGGACGGAAGGTGTTGGGTTGCTGCTGGTTGGAGCCTGCGAGGCCCACCTGGCTTTCCCTTATTCCTCCTGCAGGCAGAGCTTCAGGCTGAGGCTCCTTGCTGGGAAGTGGCACCCTTCATGCTTGGTAGCAGGAGTCAGGGCACTCAGGCTGGGCAGGTGGGACTGGCCCAAAGCTGAGAGGGAGGCCCCCTCCTCAGCCTTCTTCTGAACTCCTGAGGCAGACTCTGGGGCAGATTTCGAGCTCCTCCCCATGGTTGGCAGTGGCCCCTGAGGGGACCTCTACAGGTGAGGCTTTTGGCCCTATGTGGGCTGGGGAGTCCATGGATGTGTGGAAATCACTCTGTTGGACAGACACAGGTTCCAGAGGGCAGGAAACTTTTCTTCCCCCTGTATGTTCTAAAGATGTGTTTGTTGAAATATCATTGACATATAATAGACTTCACATATTTAGGAGTACGCAGTTTGGTAAATTTGATATATGTATAAACCCATGAGTTATTTTGCCACAATCATAGTGAACCCCTCTCTTATTATTCCAAACATTTCTCTAGCCCTTTCCTAATGCCTGGCTAAGTCCCCATTCCCCAGCCACCCACCCCAAAGCAACCACTGGTCTCTTCTCAGTTGTCATACATTATTTTGTATTTTCTAGTGCTTTACCTAAATGAAAGCCTACAGCATGCAGACATTGTGTGTAACTTCTGTAACTTCGCATGATAATTATGATATTCTTCCAAGTTGGCCAGCACCACACTCCACATGGTGGGGGTGGGAGCTGTGCTGATGGCTGTGTTTCGTGGAGGGGCCACAGTCTTCTGTCCCAAGGTAGTGAGAACCGGTGTGGTCCCCCTCCACCATCATTTGCACCTGTGGGTTCCCAGGTGGTTTTCAGAGCCCTAACAGCCTCATTCTTGGTGGCAGATGTATTAATAAGGTGCTCTGCATTGCAGTCCCCCCCAGTCCAAAGCTACATCATGATTTTGTAGCTGGAAAAGCCCAGGATCAACCAGAGTGGAGTCCGCTGCTTTGCCTGAACTGCTTCTAAATTTCAGAGCTCTTAGGGGTTTTCCTGTGCCCTGAGCTTGGAATCATCAGCACAATCACATGAGAAGTGTAGCTCCTGGGGGATGAATCTGAAGACCCCAGGGTAACAGCCACTCTGCTTGGGGAGGCCTCCTTACCTTCCTGGACACTCCTTACTGCGGCTGATGTACCCACCTTCTTTCCCTCTGAGGTTTTGGGAGATCCTGTTCCTGAGAGGGCTTCTTACTTGCCTGGTGTCATCATGCTATTTGGAAACCAATTCAGGGTCTTTCCACCTTTCCCTGACTGATCTGTGGCTCTGAGCTATGTCTTTCCGCTCATTCCATAGGAGGACAGTGTTCCTGCTGTTGTTGCCCAGGATTTGTGTAGTGCTCTCATTTTTTTGTTTGCTTTGTTTATTTCACAGTGGGATCAAACCCACGGCTGTGTGTGTGCGCTAAGGACATGCTCTACCACTGAGCCACACCCTAAGTAGCCCCCAATTCTTGAATTTGACTCTCCCTTAACTCTCTTGCTTTCCTGAAAATGGGTTTGTGAGCTTGAGCCTGAATTGGGTGTCCATTAGGTATGTCCAGCTTTGGTGGGCCCCTCAGGCTCAGTGACATTTAGTTGGGCCATTTCTGCAGTTGAAGAGTCCCTGCTATCTGAGGCGGTTGCATATGGAGGAGTGAGAGGAACCAGGAGAGCCTGGAGGTAGACAAAGCTCACCTGTAGCAGAAGGGCATTGAAGTGAACCCCTCTGACCTGGGCATGGTTTTCACAGGTGAGAGGCCAGAGCCAGCTGGAGGCGACGTGGCTCCCAACATCTGCAAACTTGTGGAGAGCCAGCATTGTTACACAGTGTCCCCCTTCTGAACAAGAAGTGGACATGTGGCACTAACTTACAAAGGACTAGCATATGCCCCTAAAATGCCAAGCATGCTGTTTGTTTCCTCAATTGGAAAACCACATGCATTTGGCCTGCTGGCTTAGCAACCCAGGTGCCTACCTTTAGCCACTGGGGCCTTGGCTCTGGCCCCACCCAGCTTCCTAACTTGAGCCACCTAGTATCTTCTTTACCCTGCAGGTGTGGCACCATGGACAGCTACCAAAAGGTTTTGTAACTCTTGTGCTTCTGGAACTGGCATACCTGGTAGTTCATTGACCAACTGGTAGTTCAACTGACCTGGTAGTTCATTCTCATCTGCTCTGAGGTAAATGGCTGCTACCTCAGCAATGAACTTAAGGAGGAGGTGTGCATAGGGCTCCTACCCAGAAGAGCCAGCTGTGGTGGTGACAGAGGGCCCTGTCTCTTGGCCCTGATGTTTGTAGACACACTTTAGCACACTCATCATGGCAAATGAGGCTTCCCCCCAGGAGTGGTGGCCTTCTTCAGCCTGGCCTGATGTGGATAGACCTGTGCAGTCTGTGCTGACAGGTTGGGCTGCTGCTCCATTCCACCATCTGCTGCATTCTGAGTGAGAGCCTGAGGAACCCTGGAGGGAGGTGATAGAGAGCAAGTGTCAGGGAATACCACAGGAAGCGACAAAGTTGTTGCTGAAGTTTTCACACATGAGACACAAGGATGCTCTTCTATAAAGAACAGGAGCTGGTTAACTAAAGGATCCTTGTAGTGGTGTCAGGTCACTGGATCTGTTGGCAGTGAAGTAGGGTCCTTGGACTGATGCAGGGACCCACCACACACAGGGCTAACAGTGCCCTAGCTGGCAGTGGTCACTGTCACACCATAGCAGGGAGAGGACCACCCTGCTCTGAAGCCTTCATCAGCATCTTCTGTGGCTTTGTCCTTGCTCAAGGGCTCTGTGGTCTGGGGAATTGGATCCAGGGTTGTTATTAGCAACTGACCTTCTTTACCATGAAAGAAAATAAAAGATTTTGAATTGTGTCATCTTTCCAGTTTCTAGGTTTTGGGGTAAGGCAGGAGAAATGTCTAAACCATCCACTTCCCAAGTGACTAGGACCTGAAGTTGCTTTGCCACTCTGCTCTCATGAATGGATTATTTGATAAAGTTAACTATAAATGAATTATTAGAAAAGTGCTGTTTCTTGGACATGGAACAACATCAGATTTACAGTGGATTCTAAGTGCTTACAAGTGGTTTTTGTTTTGTTTTGTTTTGTTTTTGTTTGTTTGTTGTTATTAGAAAAGTGCTGGGATGGGGATGTGGCTCAAGCAGTAGCGTGCTCACCTGGCATGCGTGCGGCCTGGGTTCGATCCTCATCACCACATACAAACAAAGATGTTGTGTCCACCGAAAACTAAAAAATAAATATTAATGGGGCTGGGGATGTGGCTCAAGCGGTAGCGCGCTTGCCTGGCATGCGTGAGGCCCAGGTTCGATTCTCAGCACCACATACAAACAAAGATGTTGTGTCCGCCAATAACTAAAAAATAAATATTAAAAAAAAATAAAAATAAATAAAAAATAAAAATAAATAAATATTTAAAAAATTCTCTCTCTCTCTCACTCTCTCTCTCTCTCTCAAAAATAAAAAAAAATAAATAAGTGCTGTTTCTTGGACATGGAACAACATCAGATTTACAGTGGTTTCTTACTTCTTACAAATTTTTTTTGTTTGTTTGTTTTGATTTGTTTTTGTTTGTTTTTTTCGGGTCACTGACACATGCACCATTTTCTTACAGCAGGGTCCAGGGGCTACTCAGACTAGCATTGTTCACAGCTGCTGCTGCCCCATTTCTCCTCTTGGAAACAGTCAGGATGCTCATCCCTAGTGACCCTTTCTTCCTGTCCACTGCAGGTGTACATGATCCATGTTGCCAATCCTGTGGAACATGCCAGCCACATGGCTGCTAAACCACAGTTTGTTCTCCCTAAGAAATGCATTTTGTTTACCTGTCAGGCCACAACCTACTCAGTCCTCAATCATTTACAGGAAGAACTTGGGAGGCACCTAGGTGCAAACACTAAGCATCACACAGAGCTTAGGCAGATATCCCTGTCCCACCTGGCTGGGAGCATGGCAGCACCGTTCCCACTCCTCATCACACACAAGGAAATGATTGCCTGCCCACAGCCACAGGGACCAAGCAATTTGTGACCACGCAAAGCTCTTCCTGGTGCTTTCTAATCTCTGAGGTCAGGTGGAGTGTGCCAACCTAGGATAGCCAATGACAGGTGGGAAGCCTCAATCTGGGTGACCTTTCTGCAGCCCTGTTTGTCCTTTATTCTCCCTTGACAGTCATCCTGAATCCTGCCACCATGGTGATTGTCGTTTGCATCTACTTCATGGTCTTTATGATCATCCTGAGGGTGTTTCATATCTGGGTTGCACATCAGTGAACCTCATGGGACCAGGACATAGGGAAGGAGAATGAGGTGGATGGCAATGACTCTGCCTTGACCATCACCATGAACTCCAAAAGGAGGTAGGAGCAGACAAGTCCCCAGGCTGCAGAGTACTATAGGCCAGGCTCCTCCATGTCCATGTGCCTCCACCTTATAACCACACAACTTGGTGAGCTAGGATCCTCAAATCCAGGGGGGTAATCTGAGGCTCAGTGAGGCCTTACTGAAGTTCATACAACCTAGTAAGTGTAAGTGCAGAGATGAGCTGGCTTCAGGCTGGTGCTCCTCCCACTTTATGCAGAGACAGTGCTCCAAGGAGGGAACTGAGCATCCCCATCCTGGAGCTCTCTGCATGCCTGGACTCCATGGAGAGGCCACTTCCAGCGAGGCCTAGGCTCCTGTCTCTGGAGAGTCTCCCTCACTGGGGGACATCTCCCTTCTGCTGCTGCTCCTGGAAGGTGGACACTGGATGACTTGGCCATGAGCTGGACTCACACATCCTTCTCTTTGCAGACCTACCGGGACCAGCACAGTGGTGAGGAGGAGGAGGAGAAAGAGGAAGAGCAATGTGAGGCCGGAGAGGAGGAGGAGGAAGACATCACTATCAACCAGTGGGAGAGCTGTGAGGAGAAGGAGGGTGGCCCTGGGGAGAGCCAGAACTCCAACCAGCATCAGCAGCTGACGTGGGAAAGCTCCACACTCAGCTACTGAATGCAACCTGGACTCTTGCATCCCCACCTCAGAATGCTACCCGTCTCCCAGTCAGCATGTCCTCCATGTAAAAAATCTCTTCAGCCAGCAGGTCTGAAAACCCCCATTGCTAATTATCCTCCCATGCCAAGTGTGTGGAACTGTAGGCTCCCACCATCTGCCCAGCCCTGCTGGATCACTTTTTCCCAAAAGCCAGGAGCTGACTCTTCCTCCCTGCCATGTCCTGCCAGCTCAGGGGCTGCAGCAGTCCAGGATTCTGCCATCCAGTGAGTTGCCCACCTCTTGCACCTCCAGAAAAGTTTCAGTGACTAGACAAGCTGAGCTGACAGAGAGTAAAAATTGGTAATCATTTTTTTCTTTTTCTTTTTGAAGGTCTTTATTTATTTTTTCCAAACTAGTGCTTTTACAATGGTAGAATGGGGTTAATATGTAGATGATCAACTGACTTTTTAATGCTTTGTAAATACATTGTGATTCTCTGTGTCCTTTGTGCTAGTGTACTCAGGACTAGGATGCCAAGTGCAGTGACTCTGCTTCTGTTCCCTCTCCCTCGGGAAACTAGGAGGGGAGGCCTACTCACTCTGGTCTAGGCATAAGGCTATGTAGGATTTGATGTGCTGTTTGGGACCAGAGTAGTGGTTTGTGTTTGAAGTCTAGAAATGTGTCTTCATCTTTGGGGTTCTGCAGACTTCTAGCATTATGTTGGGGATGGGAGTTGTGGGGTCCCTGGCTTCCCATGCACTCCTTTCAGGAACAGAAGCTTCCTTTTCTGTCACCCAGGCTTTGTGTTCCTGTACTGAGGCTTCATAGATGTACATTTTTCTGCTGGTGAAGTTCTCTACACTTCATTGAAATTGAAAGCTGTGATGCAGATCACTTGACCACATGGTTTTGGAGATAGCAGTGGTTTCTTGAGGGATCTTCACTCATAATGGAGGAAGTCAGAGTGCTACAATGTTCCAAAACAGTCTGCATCTACCCCACCCCAGCCCCTGTGGGTTGCTTCTGCAGAATGCCCGTGCATTGGGGTCAGATCCTCACTCCAGTAGCCAGGAGTTCTGCTGCTCTGATCCATGGGAAGGGCAAGGAGAGAAAGAAGTTGGGGATAGAGCCACAAAGAACTTTGCTCTTCATGTAAACCTGGGGATCATCCAGCACACTGCCCCTGTGTCCTTACTGCCAGTCTTAAGGATGGCTGTGCTGTTGTGTGGCTGCCCATCCACATGCAGTCTGTGTAGATGCTGTCTAGACAGTGGTAAAAGCTAACAGAGGGGAATGTCCTCATATGTTCTGTAGTGCCTTGATGTTCCTGCCCAAATGCATGCGTTGATGCTAGGTGGGAAAGTGTGTACACTACAGTAAAGTTCTGTTTCTAACTCCAGCTGGAGTGATGCCTGTTTACTGCCTTGTTTAAACTTTGTTTTCCTTTTGAGCCAAGAACATAAGACCATAGAAAGGCTTTAATTTCTTTCCACTTGCCTTTCTGACTTGTGACAAAAGACTGCAGACTCAACCCACATCAGTGATATTTAACTTGCAACATGAAATAATTGAAAACAAATAGAAGCTGTTCTCACTGGGCAACAGATGATACACCCAGAAATCGCTGAGGTTGTGCAAGGTCTGTAGCCCATGCCTTGAAGCATAATACATAGACATGTGTGTGGTTTTTCATACTGTAAAGGAGGCAGGTGGCCTGATTAAATTTAGCATTTATTTGGGAACAAAAGTGTCATCTCTGGCTACTGCAGATGAGACAGGTGCTCTGGTGGCCCAACAGCTATTGAAAATGCAGAGAGCTGGCATCTGGAATTCCTTTTAAGCTGTGCACCTCTGCTGCTAAGGGCCAGAGTCTGCTGGCTCTGCCAAGTATTGGGAGACACCTGAGAGATCATCAGTGAGCCCAGAAGGTCCTGAGTGAGCTAAATGTGCATCAGGATTATCAGGAGCTTCTTCATATTTTTTTGTTTACACTGCTAGAGATCAAACCCAGGTCCTCATGCATACTCAGCACATGCTCTATGACTGGGCTCTGGCCCTATCCCACTGTGGGTTTCTAAAAGCCCAAGTCCTGGATGCTTCACTACAGCGGGCTTCAGAAAGCTGAAAGAGGCACAGGAACCTGCAGTGGGGACAGTTTCTCTTGTGCAGCCCTTTGGGATTACTGAGGCCAAACTTGGACTATCTCAGAGTAAGTGCCCTCAGAGAGAAAGACCCCACCTCACGTGGCCCAAGATTATTCCCAGATGGTTCCTCAAAGGTGAGCCCTGGGGGACATCAAGCCCCATCCCTCCCTTAAACCTTCCAGAGCAGGGAGCCTGTTCACACATCACCACACAGACCCTCTCTGACCTTTCACCCTGACCAGGAGGAGCTCTGCCAAGCTCATTTTTTATACTACACATAGGGGAGGCAGGCTCCTCTGCAGCTGCAGAAGTTCAGTAAATAGAGTGTTATTATTTTCTTACCTGAAGGTGAAAGAGTTGAGGGCATCCTCTACCTGAGAGTCACTTTAGTAGTGAAGAGTAAGCATCCCTGTGTCTGGAGGGTACTCTGGCTTCTTTGGGAGCTGCCCAGGACTTGGTCAATGGAGAACATGCAGGGCGGGCCACACAGGTGGCAGAAGTTGATCTGGGGATTGAGGTGTCCTAAGTGGACAGGAGGCCAAGTAACTGCTAGGTGGGGAGCCTTGGAACAAGGCTTCCCCAAGAGGAGGTCAGTCTTTGCTGGGCAAGATCCATCAGCTGGAAGACCTGGAATGCCCATCCTAAGACAAGAGCAAGGTACAACCTCAAGGTGCCCAACTCACAGTGCGTGGACACAGTGCAGAACCCCTCCTCTGCACTTGGGTGCGTTTGCATTTATGGTGTTTTGTTCTTTTTGTTATTTTTCACTTGTAATTGGACAAATACCTTTATTTTTAATTTATTTTTATGTGGTGCTGAAGATTGAAACCGCGCCTCACACGTGCAAGGCAAGCACTCTACTACTGAGCTTACAACACCAGCCCTGGTAGTTTGGTTTTTATACTAGTTTTTTTTTTTATATGACAGCAGAATATATTACAATTCTTATTACACAAATAAAACACAATTTTTCATATCTCTTGTTGTATACAAAGTATATTTACACCAATTTGTGTCTTTGTACATCTACTTTGGATAATAATGTCCATCACATTCCCCCATCATATTGAAATATTTCCTGTCTCTCTAAATAACTAGTGTAAACAAAAGGCAATTGTGTTGTTCTTTCCCATGAGGTGCAGGTCAGGTGTGAGGCCCCATCTAGGACAACCCAGGGTAGCTGTCCTCAGAACAGGTTTGTCAGCCTGTGGCGGCTCAGAGGTGTCCACTATTGCCAGTTGTCTTTGGTCAGGTTGTGTGCCAGCCAGTTCACTTTGGTCTTCCAGCTCTCCCTCAGGGCTTCATTGAACTTCACCCGGAAGTGCTTCAGCCCCTCCTCCGTCTTCCCCAGCGCCAGGGTGTCCTGGGAGATAATCATCACAACTGCATCAACATTCAGGGGTCCTGACCCTGCTTCATCTGCAATCCCTTCTGCTTCCCTGTACTCCTGCCCCCTCGGGTTGTTGAAATTCCTTCCTAAAAGAACTGCAAGCAGGGGCTGGGGATGTGGCTCAAGCGGTAGCACGCTCGCCTGGCATGCATGCGGCCAGGGTTCGATCCTCAGCACCACATACCAACAAAGATGTTGTGTCCACAGAGAACTAAAAAATAAATATTAAAAAAAATTATCTCTCTCTCTCTCTCTCTCTCTCCTCTCTCTCTCTCTCTCCTCTCTCTCTCCTCTCTCACTCTCTCTTAAAAAAAAAAAGAACTGCAAGCAGAAGGTCAGGCGGCCTCATCTTAGCTGAGAGAAGGGCAGGAGAAGCTTTAGGGAATATACCCCTCCTACTCGGCCTCTCACCAACTGAAAAGACAGGAATGGAAAGTGTCTTGCACACCTACAAGAGACTTTATCTCATTCATGAAAGACACTGAGGACACATGGGATGGCCAAACAAGATCACAGTTCACCTTCAATTGGGCGGGAGTAGGCCCAGGGAGTGCAACATTCTGGCCACTTCTCATCATACTGCAATGCTGGGCCTGGGATGGCATGAGGGCCCCCATCTGTGAGGTGAATCTCCTAGGTCCCCGAGCTGTTCAGGCAAGATGCACTCTGACCAGGATGAGCTCAGCCAAGCTCATTTATTATACTATACATATGGCAGGCTGGCTCCTCCGCAGCTGTAGAGGTTCAGGCAGGCTTTGGGAAGTTTGTGGTGGACCCTGGCCTCTAGTCTGGTGTGGCCCTGTGCTGGCATACCTTCAAATACTGGATGTCTTTGGAGGAGCTGAGCTCAGGCAGGCCTGCTGCCTGCATCAGAGCAAAGAGTTGGAGGAAGAGGAGCCCATGGTGCCGCAGAATGCTGTAGGCCTGTTCACAGTAGCCTCGAAACCTGCAGAGGTGGAGGAAATACATAAAGCCCTGGGTCCTCCCTGCCACCCCCAGCCCCAAACAAGCAGGGGTTCTGCATCCAGCCAGCACCTGCCCCTGAGTGTCTGCCCCTGGTCGTATTATGGGTGTACCCAGATCCTCTAACCAATGCCCCTGCCTGGACCTGCCTCCTACAACTCCCATGGACCTCCTGTTTGCACTGCCCAACAGGGTACTCTGGGATTGGGGTACACCTGCAGAGAAGGCAGCACCCCCAGGATGGAGGCAGGAGTTAGCCTGAGGGCTATGTCCCCATCCCTGCCCCTGGCTGGACACTGTCCCCTCACTGGGGCCCTGGGCACCCTCACCTTTCAAACTTCTCATTATTACTAGTCTTTCCCTGCTGAATCACGTGGACAAAGTCATGGGTGAGGATGAATGGGACTCGCTCACGGTTGATTCCAAACTTGGTCTTGAAATTCCCCAGAAAGTGGCCAAAGTCAATATGAAATAGCTGAGTGGAATGAAGGGCAGCTACTGAACAGGCATCACAAAGAGAGGTTCTGTTTAGAGGAAGTCAGCAGGACTTGGGGCACTCTTCTGGTAGCTGTGGGCAGGGCAGAGAGGCCCCTGGGCCAGGCATGTAGGACAAGCTCACTGGGCAGCTGAATACAGTGCCTCTTACCTGCCCATTCTCACGGATCATGATGTTGTCACTGTGCCGGTCACCGATGCCCAGCACATATGTGGCCACACAGCAGCCAGCACAAGAGAGGGTGAACTCCTCAATGGCTCGATCGAGGGCTTCTCTGGGTGGGGAAGATTGAAAACCAGAGCTCCTTATATTTTCCCTCCTCGTGAATCTGGCCTTATGTTAATCAACAAGGAGGGCATTATTCTGGAGCATAGGTCACCATGCCCAGCTTGAAATTGCCCCCTTCTTCCACACAATACCATTCAGAGAAGACAAGGACTATGTGTTAGATGAAGAGAGGCTGCATAAAGAGGCACAACTGACAGCCAAGTGCCTAGGTGTGTGACTGGGCCCTTGGTAGATGCTCTGGGCTCAGGCAATATCACAGATGCTAGCCATAGCACCAGCTATTTCAAACCACAGCAAAACCCACTCAAGCTACATATTTGTGACTAAACACAGTGGTGGTTTTAATGCCCAACGAGTTGAGTAGCATAACACAGCCATGAAAAATGGACACCTGGGAAAAGTGACCTTCTCTGTCCTGCCCCAAATCAGATGTGGGCCAGTACTCAGCTGAGCCAAGCAGCCATGGAAACTGTCGCAGGCCTTTCCTCACCTTTCACTCTATCGAGCCTCTCCCAGGAATAAGAAAGCCTACCCAGGGTTCTTGGACTTGAGCCAGTTGAGCAGGGCATCCTTGTTGAAGGCAGCCATGGCAGCCAGGTTGCTCTGGTTCAGCTGGATGTTGGCAATGGTGTCCGAATGCTGCACCGCCTCAATGAGGCCCATGCAATCACCAGTGGGAAGGCAGCCATAGGGGGTCATCCTAGCACATGAGAAGAGGCACAGGCAGACACTATGGTTAAGGACATTCTCTGGAGCTACTGGAACCCCCAGGAAATTGAGGCACCAAACAAAACCACAGGGAACGCTGCTCTAATTCTTAAGGATGCCAGTCGGGGTGTGGGGCTCTGAGGAAGGTGCCTCAGAGACACAGAACTGGCACCCAAGTTGCAGAGCACACCTTGGCTGGGCTCATGTTTGCTCTGAAGAGAATGAGTCAGTGGGCTTGGAAGAAGGTGGCACTGTTCCCCAAGGGGTAGGAAGCCAGGAAATAGGAGCTGAGCACCAGGAATGGCCTTACCCAAACCCCTCCAGCTGCCGTACCCCTCTTGTGAGAACAGCCGCTCTCACAGCCAACATGGAGGTGTCAGTTTAGACCAGGAACTCCTCCAGGAGCAGGTTCTGAGGCCTGTTACAGACCCAAAAAACAGGTGATGGATAGAGGCCCCACCTTAGGTCCAGGCCCTCCTGCTTCCACAGGGCGTCCATGAGCTGGATCATCTGCAGAGTCAGCATGTCCTGGCGGAGGTCTGGAAGGGCAGGAGTTTCTAGTGGGCTATAAACCCATGCAAGGCTCAGGGGGTTCCCTGAGCTCTGTCTTCTCAGGGAACCCCCTGGGGCCCTACCACAGAACAGTATGGGCCTAGGTGAGAAGGCCAAGGCCTCAGCATGTCCCCTGCCCAGCCTGGCTCACCATCCCCGTTCTTAAAGATGATGCCAACGCTGTCACCACTGCCTGCCTCCTCACTGCTGTACATGATCCACAGGGGTTTCATCTTGGAGACCATGAAGGTGCACCTTTCCACACTGCAGGCAGAGGGCAGTGTTGGCCTGGGCGGTTGGGGGCTTAGGGCGGGGGAGGGGGCTTAGGGCCTGGCTGCAGGTGGGGCTAGGCCTGGGGCTCACCAGACTTCTGCCAGCATCGTGCTGGGGTCCAATGGGGACTGCAAGTGTGAAAGGGCTTCTAGATAAGTATCCTGGCGCATGTACAAGTGCATCAGCTCCTTAGTTTGGGGCTTGGTGGTCTTCTGGGAGCTCACCTTCACAAAGTTGCTCAGGGCCTTCAGCTTGCTCAGTGCTTCTGCCTGGTGGGCAGAATGGAGTAGCAGCAGTGCACATGAGCCTGAGCCAGAACCAGGAGTATGACTGTGAAGGGGACTGGAAGGGGAGCCTGCCTCAGGCACAGGCACTCTGAGCCTCACCTGCTTCATCAGCACCTTCATGTGGTGGGTGCTGCCCCTGAAGTAGGCCTCCATGATGAGGCCAAAACGCAAGGCCACGGACAGCACATGCATCTCAGAGCTGGAGGGAGAAGATGGGGCTGAGAATGGCCAGGAGTGGCACATAGACCCTCCCCAGCCCAGTAAACATGAGGTCAGCAGGCCAGGAGACCCTCATCCCCCATGGCTTTTCTAGGTTCCCAAGGAATCAGCAGGGGTGCATCCAGCTACCGAAGATGCCAGAATAGGAAGTGGCCAATCTTTCGGTTGGCCAGAGCCCGGTCCAACAAGAATTGGGTCAGTTCGCAGTCCAGGTAGGACTTGTACTTGAGGACCTGCACCAGCTGCAGCAAGCACTGGAGAAGCTCATCGTCTCTGTAGGGGAGGAAGGCTGGTTGAGTCTGGGGTTCTGAAACTCAGGACAGAGGTCTCCAGCTGGCAGGTGACTGGAAAGAGGGTGAGGCCAGCCTAAGCTCATCTCCACCCAGCACCCACTTCCAGGTTGCCAGGGCAAGCTGTCTTAGTGAGGAGCTGGCAGCCTGTGGGCCTCAGTGCCCAGCTGGGACTCACGTCAGTTTCTGCAGGGACCTGATGGCAAAGGAGCCCATGTGGCAGTTGGGGAAGCTGAAGTCCAGCAGCTCCAGGGCATTCAGGACAGGAAGCTCGGGCCAGGAGCACAGCAGGTAGAGCATCTGGAGGACGCTTTGCAGTCAGGTGGTGGAGGGTCCACTGCTATCTCTCTACTCCAGCTGTGCCCCTGGTGCCCCTCTCCACCCACCTGGGCCACATCCTCGTGCTTGTTCCACTTGGTCACGAGCAGCAGGTGGGCCAGAGCCTCTGGGAAGTGCTCCTGCACTTCATGCCGCATCTTCCACACCAGGTCCTTCTCATGCTCATACAGCTCTCCCGACCCCCGCTGCTCCAGGATTCCCTGCAGCTGCAGCTTCTAAGGGGCACAGGCAGACTGAGGCCTCCAGCCCAGCACCTGGCTCCATGCCCCACCAGCACCCCAGCTCACCTCCTCCTTGGTGGTAGGCCCATGCTCCTCGTGACATCCCAGCTCTAGAATCTGCAACAAGTGTACCTGCTGTGAGCTCCCCAGGCCTGGTCCAGCACTGGCAGGGCTCTAGGCAGGGCATCTGCACCTCAGCACTACTGCCAACCACTCTTGCTGGTGGGAGCCCTCCTGCATACTGCTGGGCATTCAGTAGCATCTCCAGGCTCAGCCTGCCTCAGGCCAGTAGTACCTCTCCCATCGGCTGTGACAGCAAAATGTCATCAGACATCACCAACATCCCCTGGTAGGCCACATAGCTACTGGAAGGCCTCAAATCAGCATGATGACCCAGCCCCCAGCAATGGGCAAAGCCTGGGGTGGCCAGGGACCCTGTCTGAGGAGCTCCAGGAAAGCTCCTGGTTAGTGCTCAGCTTCCAAGAAGGACCTCACTGACCTTCTCCAGGGCAGGGTAGTACACAGAGTGAGGGGCCACCTCGGGCAGGTAGATGACCAGGGTGACAGCACTCTCTGTGTTGGGATTGCTATGCACGGTACCCATGGGGTTCAGCAGGTCTCCTTTCTCATCTGAAGGCAGGGAGAGATGTAGTTGTAGGGGAACCAGTTCTGGATGCCTTACCCTCCAAGAGCCTCTCCCTGCTGGGCCTGGGTCCACCTGGGACAGAGGGCCACATATAGAGGCAGAGCTCCCCAGTCTTGAGCTGGTCCTTGTAGTCAAACAGCATGAGGTTGGCCCAGGCGATTGGGCAGTCCTGGAGAAGGATACTACAGATCAGAGTGAGCCTCTTCTTGTTCATATGCAGAATGGAACCAGTCTCCAGGCCAACCAGGAGAGAAGATCCAGACTGCATGGAAGGTCTCCAAGGTAGACCCAGGAGGAGGAGAAGGACCTGCTATCTCTTTCCTATCAGAGTTTCAATAATTAAGCCAGAAAGATCTATTCCTGGCTGCCTGCATCTTCACACCCAGCATCCAGAGACACTTAAATAAGCTCACCAGTCCCATAGCTGGCCCAGGACAAGGGGCAAGTCACATCCTGGGTCTACTGACTTGGGGCCCAGCCACACTCTCCCCAGGTAGCCACTCACTCATCATTTCTGTCCCCCTGAGAACACTGTCCTTCCACCAAGGGAGCTGCCTCCAGGACCCCTAAGGACCACAGGTCTGGGCTTGATATTTCAAGTCAGGCAACTCATGAGCTGTTACTCAGGCAGCACAGGAAGCCAGACGAAGGAGCCAGACTAGGGCAGGCAGAGAGACTGGGGTCCCCAGGCTCTCCCAGGAACCTGTTCTCAGGGTGCCTGCCTGTGGGAGCAGGATGGCAAGAGGCCCCAGTAAGGGGTTTCACTGGGTGTCTGAGGCCTGGGCCTCTCCCAGTCAGCCCAACCCACCTCCTTCTTGGTTTTTTTCTTGCTAGAGTGCACCTTCTTGGCCTTCTCCATCACTGCATAGAGTGCAAAGCAGAGCCGGGCCATGCGCAGCAGGTCACAGATGTGGATGTCAAACTCCAGATGCTGCTTCCACATGGGCTCTGAGCACACTCTCACCTCCAAGCTGGACATTGTCTTGCACAGCATCTCATTGCCATGGAAGAGCCCGGCCTGCACCACCAGCTGGGGAAGGGGTACAGGGCATGGATGAGGGAGTGAAGGCCCCACCCCATCTAAAGTTCCAATCCTCTCCTTGAAGGTCCCCATTTACACAGGGGTCCAAATCTACTTCTTGCATTGAGAGTGGTCCAGCAGAGTGTAGGCTGAGAGCTCAGTGGTACAGGTGTCTTGCGGCATTGGTACCCCAGGATGCGCTGGGGCAAGCCAGTCTCAGTCCACTTGACTCTGTGGGTCAACTCAGAACCTCAGTTTCCTCATCAGGGTTCAGAAGTTCCAGGGTCCCTTCTGCTTCTAACAGCTCTGGCTACCTTCATGCCTAGCATCTTCTGAGCCCCATGTGCCTCCAGTCTCCAGTGCATCTGTTGCAGTTCCAACCCGCCAGCCCATCCCCAGAGCAGCTCCCACCCAATCCTCCATGACTCCTGCAGACACAACCCCCTTCCCAGATTGTAAAGTAATGCCAAAAAAAAAAGAGACCCAGACAAGACATGCTACGCTCTGTGGACCCAGACAGGTATCACCTCCCAGAAGTGGGACAATAAATCCACCTCTGCAGGTGGTTCTAAGTGCAGAGGAGCCATGAAAGTGCTTTTTGAAGAGACAACAGGGCACTGTTCCCCAAGCCCATCGGGGCTCAGCTTCCAGGGGGAACCATGTGCAGTGTCCCCCAGACTCTGGGCACCCCTGGGTTGGTAACCCCTGGAAGCACCTCAGCCCAGCTGCAGCCAGCTTCTATGGTGCCTTACCCATCTCTGACTGGGCCTCCTACTTCAATGGGCTGTGTCTGATTCCACAAGCTCCACCAAAGTCAAATACCCACAAGTTGCTTGGCCCAGGTTTCCATTAATTGGCCTCCCTGGCCTGCTGGCCTGCTCCCCTCCCCTCTTATTGTTTGGATGTGGTTCACAGCCAATCCAGGCAGAGATAATGAGTAATGTGCCCAGGTGACTTTTGTGTGACACCCTCCCACTCTTCTTTCTCTGCTGCCTCTCCAGGCTACAGCACACCCTGTTTGTGAAAAAAACAAACACACACAAAAAACACCTGTCCACTCACCTGGTACCCGAGCCCCTACCTTCATCTGCTCATCAGCATTGATTCTGCTGCCCTGGATGAGCTCAATGCAGAAAGGCTGCCCCAGTGACCACAGGGACACAGAGGAAGGCTAGAGAGGAGAGGAGAGGGGCTTAAATCCCAGCTCATTCCCCTGGCTACTGAAAGGCTGGGGAGAGGGGGAGAGGGTCCCAAATTTATGGCAAGGTTCAGAAACCTGTCACCAACACCATCCTTTACCAATCTGCCACACAGGGGCCCAGGGGCTCCAGCCCCCCTGAGATCTGCAGAGAAGTAGGCAATCTGGGATCGCAGTAGCTCAGACAGGACCCTACCCTGGGTGTCAGCTCAAGGCCCTGACTCTCCAAAAGGACTGCACCATCCAAAGTCCCCTGGATCAACACCTAGCCCTGGTGCTGCCCAAGAGGCTCTAGGATTGGCCAAAAGGAGGTAGGAAGAGAAAGATGGTAAGAAAAGGGAGGACATCATCTCACCTTCTTCATGGGAATGGGGGGCGTTTTGGTGTGTGGTTTCTGGACCTGAGGGGTCAGTTTGCTCTGCTCATCCCTCATGGCAAGGATGGAAGAGGAGTGCACCATGGTCAGGTGGGGGGCCTGTCCACTGTGCAGGCAGCTGCATATGTACTGAGATGAGAGTGTAAGATTGAACTGTCAATGGGTGGTATATCCATTCCCTGGAACCAAGAGAGACCCACAGTCTTGCTCTCTCACTCCTATACTGGCCCCTTCTAGAGTGGTAGGGATCCCAGAGTGCAGAGGGCTCTTTGCAGGCCTCACCTTGAACTGACAGAGCAGGTAGCTGCCATAGAGGTACTCATGCCGCCCATTCACCTGCAGCACATAGTCCAAAGGCTGCTCCATTGTGAGGTTCTGGTACATCTTGGCCTTCTTCTGGAGGGCACAGGCCATCAGCACTAGGGGCACATCCTTGGTGGACACCTGGATGGTGAAGCTCTCCTGTGGGGAGGAGGGAGGGTTGGCATGCTGCTCTCAGGCCCATAGGCTTCTGGGGAAAAGGGGCAAGGCCACATGCCTGCCTTTATTGGGTATCCCCAAGTGTGAGCCCTACAAGGGCAGGGCCTGGGTCATTCACTGGTAAAGTAACAGCAGACACCCAGGAAATACTTGTCCAGTGAATAAGGGACCAATTCAGCCTTGGTGAGCTTACCTGGTGGGATGCCTGCATACCTGGAAAATGCCATGTGATGCCAGTGAGTGAAGGGAAATTTGGGGGCCTGGGACACTGGAGTGTCTTATCAGTGGAAGGTCCCCATGGGCACAGCAGCCCATGTGCCACAGCTGGGACAGTCTCCCTAGGACATGGGCTATGGGCTCACCCTGCTGCCCTCAAATTTGACATTGACCAGCAGGTCTGGGTTGGAGATTTGAGAGGTGTTGCTGTCCCCCCAGCTCCTGGTTGAGGGCTCCAGCTGAAGGGGAAAACTGTATTGCAGCCAGGCCTCCCAGCCCAGCTGCTGCCGGTGGGCAGCCGCCTCTTCGCTGAACTGGCGCATCTTAGTGCAGAAGTCATTCACTTCTGGGTCTTGCAGGCAGTCGAACTCGTGGAGGCCTGTAGGGCAGGAGCAGGCTCAGTGCAGGTGCATGTGGCACCAGCCACCCAGGTGTGCCCTACCTTGCCAAGGTGGGGGCTGATCTGTGAACCCTACCTTTGCCGATGAGGAGGCTGATCTGTGAGTTGATGAGCTTCTCCATACGGTCACCCTCGAGGGTCACCAGGCGCAGCATGGGCAGGAAGGGCCGGACATCACACAGCCGCTGCTGCTCATCCTCTAGCTCCTGCTGCTCTGCGGTCTGGTTGACACAGGTGAACATGTAGGCCTTGGGGTCACTGAGCATGTGGAAGAGGGGCTCATTCTGGGCTTCGTGCCATAGCATCTGGGAGGAATGGTTATGGTCAGCCTTGCTGGCCATGACAGCTGCTGGAAGGCAGGCAGAGGCCTCTACTCTGGGCATCCCACTCTGGATGAGCCACATAGAGGGCAAAGAGAGACCCCAACATTACTTCCTAGGAACCCTTTGGCCCTTGGGACCAACCAGCTAGTCAGCAAGCTTCCTGCCTCTGTGCTCTGTGAAGGACTTGATGTGTGGAGATTGGGGACTGAGCAGCCACGCCTGCCTTAGACACATTATCTAGGGCTGCTTTCACCCCACCAAGGCAATGGTGGCCTTGAGCCCTGGCAGAGCTGAACCACTGTGACACATAACACATAGCCCTCAAAGCTTCATATCAATAAAAATATGAAGAAACCAAAACCACAATGAAGTGAGAGATGGGACCCCAGGGACAAGTCTGCTACTGTAGTGTTTCAACTTTAGGCACACTGTTTGAAGTTCTGTAAGCACATCAAGTGAACCATATGATGATGTTCACAGGAACTAGAATATGAACAAGATGTTACTGTGGTCACTCAGAAAAACAAGTCATGAAAGTTCATAATCAGAATTTAGTTAGAATGTGGTTAGAAAACAGGAAATGGCTAAGGTCGTGCCTGTGGTTGTCTTCTATGGCAGGATCACAGGCAGGTCACTTCCTTCTCATTCTTATTTTCCAAAATTTTATGGGCCAATATTATTATTGAACTCAGGGACACTGAACTACAGAGCCATACCCTCAGCCCTTTTTTGTATTTTATTTAGTGACATGTTCTCAATTGCTTCGAATCTCACTACGTTGTTGAGGATGGCTTTGAACTTACAATCCTCCTGACTCAGCCACCAGAGCATTTGGGGATACACACAGCTACTTTTGAAGTAGAAAAATTTAAGGAAGAATGGAAGGAAGGCAGAGAGAAAATTTCCAGGATATTAAAAAAAAATCCCTCAAGTGTGGTCCATTGCTTCTATCATTTTTTTCTTGTTCTCAATAATAGCTTTTAAAATTGTGAAATAAATTCTTGCTCTCAGGCAGTCCAAGGCATGACCCATTAAACCCGAGTTTGTAAGTGGCACAACCCCATTGAAAGTCACAGGACAGCTTCTACCAAAGCAGATGTTCATTGCTTTGACTCAGTAATTCATCCTGAAATTTATTCAATGAACCTGAGGACCCTTTCCAAGGATGATGGGCACTATGTTGGCAACAGTTTTAAAGACAAATTCCTGCAAGGCCCTTATGTGGCTGGGAGCAGACTGTGGTCACTAAAGTGACAGACAGCATAATGTGAGTCAAACTTTCAAAGTTCCATTCCAGCACTGGAGGCTTAAGGGCAACTGAGGCTAGTAGCTGGCCCTCTGGTAACTAGGGAGGGGAACACATTGCCATGGGGTAAGCTGAAACTAGGGATGGGAACACATTGCCATGGGGTAAGCTGAATTTGGATAGTAAGTGGAGTTTAACCACCCATTTTATACAAGTTCTTGATATTGTATATTTTTCAAAATTTATATCTGAGGTTCTCAAGTGTGAGGAACAACGTCTCTGTCTTTTTGAGCTCCCAGGTCTGACAGGAGACCAGGCAGTACCTGCTTGATGGTGCTGAGGTTGGCATTGCAGGACACAGGGAAGCTCAGGTAGATCCCTGTGGGTAGAAGGAAGTCAACCACCACACTCTGATTCTTCTCCTCCTTGGTCCAGAATTCCATGAGACAGTCAATCCCCAGGGGCATTCTGCTTTGTTATTTCTCTGTGGCCACGTGACATGTAAAGGAAGCAAAGGCAGACAGTCCTTGAGAGTAGTGTATGGGGGCCTCAGGCAATGTGAGGCTCAGGGCTGAGGGCTCCCAGGTGGGCACATGGTGTTCTCCTCCCACAGGGCCCCCACTGCCCAGGTAGCTGCTGCTCCTACTGCCCCAGATAACTGTCTGCACTCGGCTGCCTCTCACCATTGTGGAAACATCTGCCTCCCTCACAGTGGGCCCAGAGCCATAGACCAAGTAATTTTCCTCTGGAAATTATGCATCATGGAAACACTATCATGGCCACCACCTGGCAAGGACAAATGGCAATGTGGCTGGGTGTACAACTCAGGATTCGAGAAAGGCCAAAGGCTATGACTGGACAAAATTTGTATTTTTTATTTTTGACACTGGGAATTTAAGCCAGGGACACTCTAACACTGAACTATATCCCCCATCCTTTTTATTGATTTTTTCCTCCACAGGGATAGAACCCAAGGTAATGTAACTACCGAGCCCCATTCCCAGCCTATATTTGTATTTTATTTAGACACAAGGTCTCCATGAGGTATTTAGGGCCTTGATAAGTTTCTGAAGCTCTCTTTGAACTTGAAATCCTCCTGTCTCAGCTTCCCAAGCAATTGGAGTAACAGGTGTGCACCCCAGAGTGTGTGTGTGTGTGTGTGTGTGTGTGTGTGTGTGTGTGTGTAAGATTTGGTGAGATATATTGATTGAACTGAGCCCCAAACCTGCCCCCACCACATACATAACAAAACATTACAGAGAAATTTTGTCTTCCATACACTCCAGAACCAGATCAGCCCCTTACTTCCCTCACTCCCAGCTTCCCCCTCCAGGTCACCACCATCTGGAATCTGTTTATCTATAGCCTCCATAAGTGTTTTTACTACTAATTTGTATCCACAAAGAAGTCCTAATATTTTTGAATGCCTTAAACCTTCCTAAACTAGTGAATCTTCTGCAACCTGCTTTGGCTACTCAATTTATGTTCCTTAGATCCATCCACATGGATGAATACATGTAGCAATAGTACATTCATTTTAACTCCTGCAAGGTGTTTCACTGTATAAAGAAAGCACCTTGTATTTGCCCTGAGCATGGTGATAAACTGGGAAGGTTTGTTTCTATTTTCCTTAGTTGTTACAAAAGATGCTACAATGTATATTCCTATACTGGGTTCATATCCTGCACCTGGGAGCAGAGAGGAGGCTGGTCCAAGAGCAGTATCTGAACCTCATGTTTTGTGTCAAGGAAAAATATACACATTAAAAGGGAAAAGACGGGTAAAATTAAGGTTCAGAATGCATTTTATTTAATCCAATGTATCCAAATTATCATCATGTTGGCATGAAATCAACACAGGGAAAACATACTAGAGATATTCCAACTATTTTTAGTATTGATCCTTTGAAATATTTCGTATAGTTTATGCTTATTTCATTGCCAGCTTTTCTTTTTCTTTTTGTTTTCTGCCATTTCACTTTCAGATTTTAATCAGAAATAACTGGCCTTGGATGGTGGTTTAGCTCAGTGTCAGAGCACTTACCTAACATGTTCAAGGCCCTGGGTTCTATCCCCAGCCCAACCCAAACAAATACCACAAGAATTATTTTGTCTACTCAATTTTCACACTATTTATAGGTTAAAAATATTCACCAACCCAAGTTGTCCCAAACAAATAAAGCTTTTCTGATAAAGACCTGGTATCAATTTCTAAATTTCAATTAATGTAAATTAAATAAACTGTGGGTTATTTTGGGCGTGGGATGAGGTGCAATTCTGAGGATGGCACCCAGGGCCTTGTGCATGTGAAACAATTGCTCTACTACTGAGCTGCCTCCCAAACAAACAGAAAGGTTTGAAGTTCATTCCTCAATTGTGCACTATCTACATTTCAAGTGACCAAGAGTTCCATGTAGTGAAACCTATGATAGGTATAAATCCATCATTCACTTGCTCAAGTACCCCCATGTTTTCCTCAATGTGGTGCTGCCCATCGTGAGCTCATGCTTGATCTCCAAATTACCCTCAGCATTTGCTATTGTCAACCTTACTCATTTTTGCCAATCTGATGGGTATGAAATTGGTTTACTTTGCTTAAATTGCTTTTCGCTGATAATTCACAAAATGTTTAGCTTTTGCAGAAATCCTACTTGTAACCTTGGCATGTGTCCTATGGGGTTATTTATCTTATTCTTATTACTTTATAGAATCTATATATTCTACATTCTATTTCCTTGTGGATTAAATGAAGTGGAAATGTTTTCTTCCTTCTGAGTCATCTTTTCTTTTGGTATATGATCTCTTTTTGGTAGATAAAAGTTTTTATTATTAATGCAATAAAATATATCAATGTTTTTGGAGGAGGTCACTCAGTATGAGACATAATTAGCATGCACAAGACTCTGGGTTCCATCCCCAGCACTACAAAAAAAAAGGAAAGCAATCCCATGCAACTTCCCTACCTATTGTAACATCACAGCTCCTGTATTTAAGTGACTTTTGAAAGTAGTTGAAAGGACATTCAGTTTTCATTTGTTTTGAGAGAGTGCTTCACTATGTAGCCCAGGTTGAATGCAATCTTGTGATCCTCCTGCCTCAGCCTCCTGAGTAGTGGGGATGACAAGCATGTGTAGTGGTACCCAGCTACAGACATGTTTAATTTAAGAGTGATATTCTCTGGTGGCAGTGCCAGCTGGGGCCAGGCATCCCTGGTGGGATGCGCAAGTGGCTTGGAGCAGTGTGATTCACACATTACCTTGTCATCCCAGGGCACTGCTGCTGGCAGATGATTCCTTGGATTGTAAAACCACATCCTATTTGAGGTTCCTCTTTCTTAGAATGGCCAAGCCAAAGATTCCTTTATTATTCAAAACCTGGGGGACTATCAGGAATCCTGGAGAATCTGTCTATGATGCCATATGTTCTTTGGCCAAGTGGGTAGTCAGTGGGATACACTGGGTCACCTAATCTGGTAAGGCCAAGATGAGCACACAAGGGAAGACCTACCAGGAACTCTGAACAAAAGGCCTGGGTTCTGAGAAAATGCACTCCTGCTCCCCTGCCCTCAGCACCCTGTAAATGAAGTCTTCAACCATACTTCCCCAGCTAGGTGGCAGGGAAATAATTCCACGGAAAGTGAAAAAGTGGAAGACCCATGAAGGCTTGTGCAGGATAGAGAGTGAACAGGAGACAGGACAGGAGAAAGCCAGATCTCCTTCCCTCTCTCTGTTCCCAGGACTCAGAGTTCATCAGCCAAAAAGCTCAACCCTCTGCTCTGGACAAAACCCAGACCCATCACTCTCTCTCTCACAGATGTCAGCAAATTCAGGGACTTCAGAACTGTCCAAGAATGAAAACTGATATAACCACCTTGGAAAACTCTGGCAGAATCTATGAAACGTGAACACACCTGTATCCTGCACTAACACATCCACTCCTCAACAGATGGGCCCAGAGACACGTGAGAGTGACTGTGACATCACTGCTTGGGACAGGCTGACAAACTCACATCCATCAGCAGTAGTGTGGGGAAATAAACTGCGGTTATTCTTTCCAAGTATAATGTTATATCACAGGGAGGATGAATATTCTGCAAAGGCACACACAATGCCACAATGTAAATGAATCTCATTGACAGAAGGGGGAACAAAAGGATCCTGGAACCAAAACCAGGTGCTCACGATTTCAACCACATGGAGAATGACAAGGGAGAACCACTCATCTATCTTGGCAGCAGAGTTACCCCAGCCTGAGGGCCTGAGGGGCTTCTGGGTGTTGAAAGCATTTTGGTTTTCTATCTGGAGACTTTTCACAAGTGCCTCACACCCTTGGTCCACATGGTTCAGATGGGCTTACTTCAATCCTAGCTACTAAGTTGGCATGAGACACAGGCCCAGCCAAACAGAAGTCAAAGTTTCCACTCAACTGTGGGTCAGATGGCACACAGGAATGGAACTCAGGCCCAACCCATCCCTGGATGTCGCCTCCCTGGCTCCAATAATCCCAGGAAGGGCATGTGAATATCAAGCCAATTGACTAGGTTTCAATGTCCAGACTTCCTTCTGGAGTAGCAAAAAAGATATACTATTGACATGAAGCTTCTAGGAACTGTCCACTGCCCTTAAGGGCAGAAACTGAGAAGAGACCAACATAGGAAAGCAGAACTCCAAATGGAAATGGAGAACACAAGCATGGGCACGAGGATGTCACTGAGTCCCTGGACCTGGCCATGTCTGTAGCTTGTCCTTTTCCTTTCCTGTCTCACTCTCTCTTCTCTCCAGAGAAGTTTCAGTTGGGTTTTCTGCCACTTGCTGTATCTTTCCATGAGTGCAGCCACGTTTCCTTTTTGGAAGTTTCTAGTGTCTAGAAAGTCCTTTGCTTGGAAGGTGCCCTGTCTCTGTGAGCCAACCTGTGTCCTCTGTACTGCCATCTAGAGGCAAACAGGCAGTCCGCCTGACCACTGTCACTGATGGAAGACCCCATCTAGAGCATCTGGTTAGCTCAGAATTCCAAACTTTGCCCAAAGTGTCTGGAAACAGTTTCAAAATGAGAACAGGGAAAGGTAGTGGCAATGTGTGGCTGGAGAGAGGCCTGTAGGGACAAATCATAGAAGAATGTTTCAGGTACCAAGCTCCTGCAGAGTCTAAAAGTGTGCCACAACCCCTCCCTAGTCTCCAGAAAACTTTCTTGCTGACCGCATCACTGAGCTTGCTGCCAGCCCTCCTGGCATTTTTCAAAGTAAGCCACGTTCTGTACGCCTGTCCAGGAACAATTGCCTGATTTGTGAATTCAAGAACTCATGGCTATCTTTAAGTTTCATCTCATAACTTGCATTCATGCATTACTGGATTTTTTATTTTATATGTATCACTCAGTCTTGGATATATTCCTTAATTCCACTAGTAAGTATAAAGCTGGATTAAGTACTAGGCATTGCAGGAGGAGCTGGGAATAAGGTGGTGATGGCCCTGACAGAGCTCACACTCCACAGGGAGTCACTGGTCCACAAGTACATTGGCAGGGAAGCAGAGTGCCAACACATGGCCCAAATGTAGGGGAGGACAGTGCCACATGACGCTGTTATGGAGAGTAGCTGGTGGGAAGGGGCACCACATGTAGTAGGCTAGGAAAGACCCCCATGGAGAGGACCTGGAGTGAGGGCCAGAGAGTGGAGGGGAGACGTGGTGGAGATGGGGGTCAAGGTCATGAGGATCCGAATCCTACGCATCCTGGAAAACAGGGCAGCACCTGGATTTCTGCTCTTAGTGAGATGGGTGACCTAGGAGGGTTTTTTGGAAAATCAATGATGGGATGTGACTTTCATCCAAGACAAAGCCACTGGCAGTGCTATGGAGGGACTGATGAGAATCAATTCAAGGAGGCAGTGGGTGAGCATCAGTGAGTTTTCTTGACCTAGCACTGAATATCAAGCAGAATCCAACATGCTCCCAAGAGGAAAGGGTTCAGGTGGAGAGGAGTCATGGATAGCCACAGGTTTGGGCCTGGGAGTCTGCAGGGCTGGTGGTCATTGGATGCCCAAGGAAGCAGAGTGTGATACAGAGCCCTGGTGATGAGGCAACAGGTGGTCCATCTCAGACAGATGAAATCTGAACTGCTGATTGACACCAGTAAAGAAAGGTGTGCACCTGTCAGAGGCCCAGTGACCCTTTCCAGAACCCATGGGAGCCATCTGTGGGGTTGCAGAGATTTAATCTGGGGCCAGCATGTGACAAATGGAGCCTCATGGGAGTGGGTGATATGGCCTAGACAGAGGGTCAAAGAAGGCCAGGGGCACCCCAGGAGCAAGGGTGGCATCATTCCAGGATGAAACTTTAGCAATCCCTCCCTCCCAGGCCTCTGCCTTCCCAAGCTGACTGTTCTGTCCAAGCCTGACATTCAGAGAGCATCAGGGAAGTAGCACAGCACAGACTCAGTTCCTCTCACCTCTTGGCCACTAGGTCCAAAAAGGCAGCTGAAGGACAGCAGAGATTCTGTGGGTCTCCATCTCAGGGAACCCTGTCATCCCTTCCAGTGTCCTGGAGTGTCCCTGTTGGCTGTTCTTTCCTAGCCCAAGGCTAAGGAACATGTGGGGGTCTGATCTGGGCCCTGCAGAGGCAGCAAAGTAATTTCCACAAACATCTTAAGGAACACACTGTGGCCCATGGGCCTCACTGCCAGGAGCAGGAATGCTTCTGTGCCTTCTGAGGGAGGGCAAGTAGGGACATAACCCACAACTGAAGATCCTTCCTCCAGCTGAAGCTGCAACCATTGACTGCCCCTCTAGGCTGATTGCCCCACTGGCTGGTGGCCTGGCTGAGCCCAGGATAACTGAAGGATTCCCTTTCTTTATCCTACACCTCTGCCAGGGCCCTGGGCCAGAATCTTCCCAGTCTGGTAGACTCTACTGCTTTTCTCTGGCCATTTCAAATGTGACTAACTGACCAGGGAGCGCTGCCCAGCTTCTGCTGATGTAAAGACAGGCTTTGGGACCTTCTGTTACACGTCCTGGGCAATGGAGATCCAGGGGAAACATGAGTCACTCCAGGCATAGTGGACAGGCACTGAGAGAAAGAAGTTAAGATGTGTCCTGCCCATTTGTGTGACAAACATCTCCCTGAGGGAACCCTAGGCGATGTGTGCCATGTTCCCTACACGTCGCCTATGGAGTATCCATGAGCTGCTCAAGCACAGGAACCATGCCTATGAGTCTGAACCCAATGACAAGATATCATCTCCCTTCTGGATACCAGAGCCAGAATTCACAACCCAACTAACCTGAGAAAAGGGGCCTCAGTCACAGAAACCTCGAGAAGGCAGAAACGCACACAGTCCAAGTGTCTACCCCAAACCCAAGCTGGGCGGATACAAGACCAACAGCCTCCTCAACCAAGGAGAAAGAGAAAACCCTGCAGAGGTACTTGTGAGGTATGTGACCAATGATCGCAGAGGCCAGCCTGTTGCACCATGCTGAGCCAGCAGTTTCTTGGCTCGGCTCCTTGACCTGGGTTCAATATAAAGATGCCCTTCCTAACTGAAATTGACACTTTTCCCATGGTCCAACCTCTGTGGACAAGTGAGTGGGCATTTCAGGTCAGAAGGTGCTGTGCCTGGGGGCCCAGTTCCCTGCAGAACTCCTAGACACTCACCAGGAAGGTCCCAGAAACTGCCATCTGGCTCTGTCTACCAGAAAAAGCACGAAGACCCTTCAACCACTCAGACTCCTGGAGATCCTAGGAGTAGCGGGATGGAGGAGGCCCCCTCCTTGGCCCAGTTCTTCAGCAGGCATTTCTGTGAGCACCTTCTAGTTTCCCACTAGGCACTGCACAGGCACCACCCCTTCTCCTAGAGAAGTTGTAATCTAATAGAAACAGACAAAATTTAAAAGGAAGGAAATGAATAAACAAGATGATTTCAAAGAAGAAAATGCCTAGAATGTGGAAAAGAGAAAGGGTGGGCAGGAGACGGTCATCAGGGGAGGTTACACTGAATAGGTGAGGCCCTGATGAGAGACAAGCTAACAAAGACCCAAGGCATGGGAATAACCATAGGGTTCCAGGCAGCAGGATGGAAGTGCAAAGGCCCCAAGACAGGTGACTAGGAACGGGGAGATGACAGCAAGCGTGTGATCCTGCAGGGCCCTGGTGCCACAGCCAGGATTCCAGGCTTTGCTATAACTGCAACAGGATCCCATGAGAGGATTTTAGGCAGGGGTCAGACTTGGCCTGTTTTTTCCTCTACAAGGAAGATGGCTTTTGCTTCAGTAAGAGAAGTGGAAGAAAGGGGGTTCAGGATGGAAGCAGGAGAAGACAGCAAAACCCCAAGCAAAAGCAGACAGGGGAGAGATTAACCAGTGGAAGAAAGAACTCTGCCCCACAAGCCCAATACACCTGAATCCTCTACTTCAACAAGCAGAGGAGCAGATGTCCCAGCAGGCTGTACTTCTGCTGTCCTTACCAACTTCTTGACCTGAAGTACAAGTCAGGAGAAAGAAATAGTCCAGGGCCCCCCTAAAAGATATATCTAGGCTAGATGTACTATTATTCTTAAACACAAGGCCTTGTGTTTTGTGGTCTCATGCATGTGAGGCTGAGCTACTTCCCAGGCCCAAGTCAGCAGCTTTATTTGCAACCAAGAATCAAGTGGTAACAGTTGGGCACAATGGTAGACACCTGAAATCTCAGCTACTGGGGAAGCTAAGGAAGGAGGATCACAAGTTTGAATATAGCCTTAGCAATACAGGGGGATCCTGTCTCAAAATTACAGAAGTAATAAGTGCTAAGATGGAGCTCAGTGATACAGTGTCCCTGAGTTCAATCCCCAACACTGGAAGAATAAAAACAAAAGTGGACTTTCACTCATTAAACAGGGAAGGAGTTCAAAGATGATGAAATATCTGCTGCATTATAAAAAAAAAAATTATGATCCTGTTGAAGAGTATGTGGAAGACCTGGGCAAAGTGGTGCCAGCCTGTAATCCTAGAGGCTCAGGAGGCTTTGGCAGGAAGATGGTGAGTTCAAAGCCAGCCTCAGCTTTGGTGAGATGCCAAGTAACTCAGAGAGTCCAGTCTCTATATAAAATACAAAAAGTGGTAGGTATGTGGTTGAGTGACCCCCTCCCCCACACAAAATAAAAGAGTATAAGGAAAAAATCATAATTAGTAAAATGAATACAAAGTAAATAAAAAGTTGGGAGAATTGCCAAGTCCAGGAAAAACACAAAGTGCAACAAGAAGACATAGGACTGAGGTGCACTGAGTGGACACCACTGTGCAAGGCAAAACTGCTGCTATTTCATACAGATTCTGGATTCCAGTTTGTACCCCTGGCACTTCTGTGCCAGGATCTCAGCCTTGCAGTGTGTCAATGCTGCCACTCCAGAGCCAAGGATAGATCACCCTCCTCAGCCCTGTTCACTGTCTTAATGTGACACAGACACATCTCATCAATTGGGTCAGGCTACAAGTCCTGGCTATAAGAGAGGCCAAAATTTTGCAGTACGCATGGTGGGGAGGTATTTGCTATGGATACAGTCTATCCCAAACTTATGTGCTGAAATCCTGGTACTCTGTGGTGATATTAAGTGGTGTGGCCTAAACTGGGAGGAATGGCACATGCCTCTAATTCCAGCTACTCTGGAAGCAGAAGCAGGAGGGTCACATTTTGAGGCCAGCCTCGGCAACTTAGTGAGACCCTCTCTCAAAATATAAAGGGCTAGAGATTTAGCTTAGTGCTAGAGAGCTCCTGAGTTCAACCTCCAATACCCCCAACAAAAAGGAGGTGAGTCCTGGTGTGAGGCCCTTAAGTCATGGTGGTGATGCCTTGAAGGGAATGCTGTTCTCCTGGAGTGAGTTGTCACAAAATATGAGCGCAGTGCCTCCCCATCATGGTGGCCTGCAGCTTTCTGATGTGCCCTCTCCCTCTCACATGCACTTCTTCTGTGATGCCATCTGCCATTAGTCCCTCACCAGAGGTTAAACTGATGGGGCTGTCCCATCTTGAATTTTCAAGTTCTAAAACTGTGAACTCAATAAACCTCTTTGCTTTATAAGTATCTGGGTCCATGTATCTAGTTATAAATACAGCCTACTATAGTGTTATTGTTTCTGCCTTCTCCCAAGACCATTCAACATACTAATAGGTGAACTATGCATGGAAAGCCATTTAATAGCTGGACCTAATGAGAATGAGAGAAACTGCATCCACTTCTTTCCTCATTTACTCTCTGATGTTAGTAGAGAGCATCCCCCTGAGGCTTCCTTGCAAAGAGATGCAAAGAGTGTTGGAGTTTTTGAAAATGCACATCTAACTGGGCACAGTGGTGCACACTTGTAATCCAGCAACTCAGGAGGCTGAGATGGGTGGAATGCAAGTTGGAGGTCAGCCTGGGCAATTGAGTGAGACCCTGTCTCAAAAATAAAATAAAAAAGGCTGGGGGATGTGGCTCAGAGGTAAAACAACCTGATTCAATCCACAGAATCAATCAATCAATCTCTCTCTCTCTCTCTCTCTCTCTCTCTCTCTCTCTCTCTCTCTCACACACACACACACACACACACACACACACACACACAAAGGAAGAAAGAAAGAAAGCAAAGAAAATTCACATCTAAAGTTGTATCTAATGTACTATTTTACTTAAATTATGAAAGAATTCTGAGTTTGAAATTCATTTTCCTTGGAATTTGAAATATCTATCCATTTTCGTATAGCTTTTAATGTTTCTTTTGCTTTTGAAAAAGTCCATGGTAAATCTGTTCTTTGATCAGTATGCAGCATTTTTCCTTCTGGTGAGGTTACTTCTACTTCTGGAGGCATTTTATTTCATTTTGTTTTTCGAGAAAGGGTCTCACTACGTTGCTCATGCTGGTCTTAAACTCTCCAGCTTAAGTCATCCTCCTGCCTCAGCCTCCCAATTAATCGGGGTCACAGGAGCATGACTGGCCTGAGTCACATGCCAAAGGCTGTAGCTCACTAACTGGCTCTGGGGCTCCTCAGTACAAATAAGAGAGGCCACACCAGGCAACTGCATTCTTCTCTGAATTTGCCTGAAGTCTAGACCAACTCCTCTCTTGTTTGCTGAAGTTTGAGTCATTTAATTCTTTTGGGACTGCTATTCCTATGAAGAAGACCTTCTTTGGCTAGAGTGTCAGGGAGGTTGGATCTTCTCCAAATTTTTAACTGCAAAAACATTTCTCCTCCCTTCCCACAAACACTGCTTTCTTCCCCAAATTACCTCTCCAGAATGAGTCATGAAAGACCACTAGCAAAGTCTCTGCTTCCTGGCAGCTCAAATGTGCTTTGGTGGCAATGAGCATCATCCCACTCTTGCCTGACTCTGAGCTGCTTATTTGTTGGGGCAAAAAAGAAAAAAAAAAACCACGTAAAACAGAATCTCAGAAACCTCCAGTGCAAGCTCTTACAGGACTTTAGCCTAACTGCAACTTCTTCACCCTGTTTTCCTGCTTGCATGCCACTCCCATTTTGAATTACTGGCCCTTCTCACGGCCTTTGCCAGTGCCATCCACTGCTAACTTTGGTGGTACTAAAGCATACCACAGGAGTATTTCCAGACGCTGAAACAGGGCTGTACATACAGATGACTCAGCTGAATTTTTTAGAGTTGTTTGTTAATTTTATTTATTTTTTTGAGAGGAAACTAATTGATCAGAGCCATGCCTGGGTTCTAATTCCAGTTGATAGCTGCAGAAAGTAGATTGAGAAACTTGAGAATATTTCTGATCATGTGGATTTGTTTTCAAAGCCCAATCTAAAGGAAAATTCATTCCTGTTGGGCTGGAGATGAAATGAAAGGATGTGAAGGAGGGGTCACCTGCTCACTGAATTTGTGGTGTTACTTCCTCCAACTTGGGAACTTCTGGAAATACTCTGATCACAAAGAGTGGAAAGAAACAGAGGAAGAAAGAAAAGACCTGACAAAACACCAGAGCTCCAACCCAACTGGGTGAATTCCAGAAGAAGAATCTGTCCCTTCTCCCAACCCTGGCCCTGGGCACAGCTACCTGCACAGTCAGCCTGGACCCCAGCAGGTGGGCTGGGGAGGGCTTCTTAAGAGCAAGAAACCTAAAATATGGCTTCTGTATGAGATGCAAGCAGAACCTTAGAAACCTGCTGGAAGAGGCATGTGCTAAACCATCATATTTCCCAGGGGCCAAGCTAGAGCCTTGTGGGCTGGCAGCCCA
Organism: Urocitellus parryii; assembly: GCF_045843805.1. Classification (NCBI taxonomy): domain Eukaryota; kingdom Metazoa; phylum Chordata; class Mammalia; order Rodentia; family Sciuridae; genus Urocitellus; species Urocitellus parryii. The sequence continues at coordinate 112,080,448 of NC_135537.1, read as the reverse complement.
GTTCCTGGAAGGATGCTCTAGGGACCCTGCTGCAAGAGCAGAGGAAAGTGGGTGTGGATGATCCCATCCCTCAGCATTGAGAGAGGACAGCCAGGACTTCCCAAGACATTTCTGGGGAGGAATTGGAGGCCAATACTAAGGGATAAGGAACAAATAACTGCCACTGCTGATCAACAAAGAGAGAGAAATGTTGGAGATACCCAAATGTGGAGAGCAGTGACACTGAATGGAGAGCAGTGTCTGAGTTTGGGGTCTCTAATGACCTCATGGCTATTGCATGCCTGGTGCCTGAGAATGTTCCTGTGCAATGGCACAGGATGCTTAGCTGCTGTGGCAATGCCCTGTATGAGGAGGCTCTGTACAAAAGTCTTATCAGGCTCAACCTTAAACTCAGGCACATAGCTCCTAGGCATAGAGGAACTCTCCTGCTAGACAACCACAAAATTCCATTTCTGAGGTTGCCCGTTTAACTGTCATTTTAAACAATGGAGTTTCTTGAGCACTGCACAAAGCCCTTAACATTGCACATTGCAACTGTGGATTGCAACTGTAGAAAAGCAACATAAATGTTTCTAGCCCATTTACTGTCTGAGTACAAAGAATAAGGCTTGTGTAGTCTTTAACCTGAAAATTAGACATATATAAATAAAGACTGCTGGGTAACTCTTTAAATCTGCTTCTCCATCAGAGAGAAGCACTCCAACTGATCCCAGCAATCAATCTTCAAAATCTGCATGTGTAAGTATTTTATTTTCTATTCCACACCGCCCCTGGTCAGAACCTGCAAGAATAGCACATTGGCCATGGCACCAAAACACATAAGAATGGGCACAGGGACATGAGAGGGATCACAGGAATGTGATTTTAGAACAGGAAGGACATGGCAAAATATGTGATGGAACCAAGAAAAGGAAGAGACAAAGAAGGCAAGAAAAGAATTCATCCTCAAGAATTCAGATCAGGAAATGAGGATCCAGGAAAGAAATCATAAGAGGGTGGTCAGGGGAAAGACATCTCCTGGCAGGGAGCTGGCCCCAGTCTCTGGACCAGGTCTGCCCTCCTCTAACCCGCCAGGTTCAAGGGCAAAGTTTAGTAGGAAATGCTAGTGAGGTACTGAGCAGAAAAGGCTAGGTCCAGAATTGAGGTAGAGGAGGGGACGACCAATGCAGAACTGCTTGGTCCCTCTTGTCCCAAAAAGGCATCCTTGTCTGGAGACTGCTGAGGACCTGGCTTATCCCGTCGAGGGCAGTGGTCAAGACTCTGGGGATTCCATCACCTGGTAGGCAAAAAGGATGTGATTAGAGTAGGAGAGGAGAACATTGCACTTGTCCAGACAATCACAGTGTGGTTGCAACCTCCTGCCTCCAGTTGTGACCTCCTGCACCTGTTGGTATCCTCAGTGGGGTCGTGTCCACTCTGGGGGATGCCCCAACCTCCCCTAGCCTCCATACAGCAGATGTCTACATTCTCCTGTTCCACACACCCTGGGCTGAAAAAGCCCAACAGTGGGCATTATGTGGAAGAGGGTGCTAGGAACCCACAGAGATCCTCAAAGTTGTGATTTCTATCAAGTGTCAGAGCCTGAGGCTGGGTTTGGTCACCTTGAATATGCTTACACACAGTAGTTGGGTCCTGGAGAGACCAGAGGTTGCCAACATTAGTATTGGGATGGAAACCACAGGGCCTGGGGCAGGCCTGCAGGGCAGAGGTGCAAGCAATAAGAGGGCTTTGGAGGAAGGACATGGCCCAGGATATGTGGCCCAGGGCAGGTGCCCTGGGGCAGGTGTGGGACCAGAGCCCACCCACTTCTGGTGTCACCAGCAAATGCTCACACCATCAACTAAGCAAAGTGCTGACCAAACAAAGTAACTCAGTCTTCTAAGACCCCAGTTGCTCAAGGCCGGGCCTTTGGAGTTCTTTATTTAAATCCCAATACCCAGAGCAGGAGCAGGATTTGAGACTCAATGCACAATGATCCTGATCTTGGTGCCTTAAAACCAGTGGACAGAAGGTGCCATTTGCAAAGTGTGTGAAGGCTGGTGATCTGCCAAGCCTCTTTTATGTTAAAACCTTATGGATAATTTATATATATATATATATATATATATATATATATATATATATATATATATAAAATAAAAATATATATTATATATTTTTATTATATACTTTATAAATTATAAAATATATAATAAAATATATAATAAAATTTTATATATATAAATTTTCCATAAGAAAATTTACTAAAATAGTGCCTGAAGCATAAAAAAATTAGTTATTTTTAAATTATAAGTTTAAATTCCACCCCCATGGTACTTTCCATCATACTCTGCTATCCTGTTTTAAATTACAGGCAGCATCCGGGCAGTGCTTTCCTTCCAGGGACTTCAATAATTCTATGTAGAGTCAACTTTGCACTCTTCCTTCTACCACTTCCAGCTTCCCATTCCCAATGTATGGGATTCTCTCCAACTGTCCTAAATGTTCTCCAGTATTGTGCATCTTCAAGTGCAAAATCTCAAGAGTTCCCTACTACCTACCTACCACAGAATTAGGGGATCCTTTTCCATCCAGAGAAATGGCCACAAGGAAGATCCCACCAAAGCCACAAAGTTTGAAGGAGAAGATGGAGCCTAACCTGTTCTTTAAGGGAAGGGTAAGAATGCAACAAGCAGAAATTAAGAGAAAAAGGCAAAGTAAATGCCATGAGAAAAAGGGCAGTGTATTCCACATCACTTCACAGGTATTGACAAGTAAAAAAGAAATAGGAATACTGATTATAGCCAACTAAAGGGAATGTGGAAAAAGGAATGAGTGAAAAGAGAGGGAGAGAAACACAGGATACAGAAAAAAGAAATTTAAATAGATACAAAGGGAGGATGGGTGACTAAAAATGCCAAAATGAAATTAGAAAAGTGGACAAGAAACAATAAGATATATACATGAACAAGGATCTTCCCAATTGTTTTTATGTTATTCTTTTTGCAGAAATGGGGATTGAATCAAGGAGTGCTCTACCACTTAGCTACATCTCCAACCTTTGTTGTTGTTGTTATTGTTGTTTTACATTGAGACAGGGTCTTGCTAAATTGCAGAGGCTGGCCTCAAACTATCGATTCTCCTGTCTTAGTTTCCTGAATCACTGTGATAAGAAGCATGTACCCCCATACCCAATAGAATTGCCACCTTGTTGGCAAAATTTTAAATGAGAATGCAATGCCAATCAAAATCCCAATGGCATTTCTTGTAGAAATAGATAAAGCAATCATGAAATTTATATGGAAAAATAAAATACCCAGAATAGCAAAAGCAATTCTAAGCAGGAAGTGTGAATCAGGCGGTATAGCGATACCAGACTTCAAACTATATTACAGAGCAATAGTAACAAAAACAGCATAGTACTGGTACCAAAACAGGCAGGTGGACCAATGGTATAGAATAGAGAACACAGAGACTAATCCACAAAGTTACAACTATCTTATATTTGATAAAGGGGCTAAAAGCATGCAATGGAGGAAGGACAGCATCTTCAACAAATGGTGTTGGGAAAACTGGAAATCCATATGCAACAAAATGAAACTGAATCCCTTTCTCTCACCATGCACAAAAGTTAACTCAAAATGGATCAAGGAGCTTGATATCAAATCAGAGACTCTGCGTCTGATAGAAAAAAAGTTGGCTCCGATCTACATAGTGGGGTCGGGCTCCAAATTCCTTAATAGGACACCCATAGCACAAGAGTTAATAACAAGAATCAACAAATGGGACTTACTTAAACTAAAAAGTTTTTTCTCAGCAAGAGAAACAATAAGAGAGGTAAATAGGGAGCCTACATCCTGGGAACAAATTTTTACTCCTCACACTTCAGATAGAGCCCTAATATCCAGAGTATACAAAGAACTCAAAAAATTAGACAATAAGATAACAAATAACCCAATCAACAAATGGGCCAAGGACCTGAACAGATACTTCTCAGAGGAGGACATACAATCAATCAACAAGTACATGAAAAAATGCTCACCATTTCTAGCAGTCAGAGAAATGCAAATCAAAACCACCCTAAGATACCATCTCACTCCAGTAAGATTGGCAGCTACTATGAAGTAAAACAACAAGTGCTGGCGAGGATGTGGAGAAAAGGGTACACTCGTGCATTCCTGGTGGGACTGCAAATTGGTGTGGCCAATTTGGAAAGCAGTTTGGAGATTCCTGGGAAAGGTGGGAATGGAACCACCATTTGACCCAGCTATTGCCCTTCTTGGACTAATCCCTGAAGACCTTAAAAGAGCATGCTACAGGGATACTGTCACATCGATGTTCATAGCAGCACAATTCACAATAGCTAGACTGTGGAACCAACCCAGATGCCCTTCAATAGATGAATGGATAAAAAAATGTGGCATTTATACACTATGGAATATTACGCAGCACTAAAAAATGACAAAATCATGGAATTTGCAGGGAAATGGATGGCACTAGAGCAGATTATGCTTAGTGAAGCTAGCCAATCCCTAAAAAAACAAATACCAAATGTCTTCTTTGATATAATGAGAGCAACTATGAACAGAGTAGGGAGGAAGAGCAGGAAAAAAAGATTAACTTTAAGCAGAGACATGAGATGGGAGGGAAAGGGAGAGAAAAGGGAAACTGCATGTAAATGGAGGGAGACCCTCACTGCTATACAAAATTACATATAAGAGGTTGTGAGGGGAATGGGAATATAAACAAGGAGAGAAATGAATTACAGTAGATTGGGTAGAGAGAGAAGCTGGGAGGGAAGGGGAGGGGGGATAGTAGGGGATAGGAAAGATAGCGGAATACAACAGTTACTAATAGGGCATTATGTAAAAATGTGGATGTGTAACCGATGTGATTCTGCAATCTGCATTTGCGGTAAAAATTGGGAGTTCATAACCCACTTCAATCTAATGTATGAAATATGATATGTCAAGAGCTTTGTAATGTTGTCAACAACCAATAAAAATAAATAAATAAATAAATAAATAATTCGCTTGTTAAAAAAAAAAAAACAATTGTTGAACCAATAAGAATACTAAGAAAAAAAATTTAAATGAGAAGAAGTACTCCTTAATGTTTAGCATCCCAGATAATGACATCAAGGTGCAAAGCCAGTAGGCAGATTTGAGATTTTCCAACTCCAGATTAGAATATCAATAAAACTAAAAGACCTGATATTGCAGATGAAAGAGTCCTTTGTTCATTCTGACTTAACAATACCCTATCAGAGGTGAATCCTCTAAATCCATATACAAGGGCATGAGATCGTGTACCTGGGACTACTGAAGGAAAGAGAACTTCCAGTGAAATTGAGATAGTAGGCAGGATTCCAGTGTTGGGTTTGGAAGAAGAGTGAGTTTAGGATTTAGGCAAAAGGCCCTTTTTGCAATTGAATGAAATTCTATGAGTGTAAATGGGAATGTCAGCACACATGAAGAGTCAGTCACAACAAGGCACTTGCGGAAATAGATATCAATAGGGATGTTATGAGATCGGGCAAATTACAAAATGAGTGATAAGCTCAGGGATATTATCAAAAGAGTGGGTGATTGAACACACTATCCTAGGAAGAAGCAAGTGTACACTCACCATAGGATCGAAATTTGAAAACAATAGGCAACCCAGACGTAGATGGTTTTAGTAATCCATGCTCTCATTAAAATTAGGCTTTGGAAGAATCATAAGATAAGTGTGAGTTTTGCATTTTGTGTCCAGAAGATGATGTGACGAAAGGAATCCATGGAGCAGGTGACATGTGTATTTCTTCCACCATTTCTGGGAGCATGTTTTGAAACCCTGTCATTTAGAGTTTGGGGATAAAAATAGGTGTACCCTTGGTCTACGTGTATACAGATGATGCATGAATAGACCATACGGTGAATAAAAAATATAACAGGTTACTATTTTAAATAATGGATTGAATGGATATTTTTAAAAGTACGTGAAATCTGGTATTCACATACAAACATCCAATCCAAGTAGTTATACATCTAGTGGTACTATTAGGGTTACTAATTATACCAAACTGTGAGTTTTGCTTCGAAAATGATGATGGAATTCAAAAGTAATGTGGTATAAAAGAATTCTCATGAAAAAGCAAGTAAAGCAACATGGAGAAATACATGGGTTCTGATACAGGGAGTGAATGTAAGTGAATCATATGCATATCAATTTGTGAATATTGGATGATAGGATGTATCATTTCGGAAGAAATAGGAATTTAACAATTTTCAATGAAAATTTACTTCAAAATACATATCATGTCCCTTATGAATCTACATTCATTGATGTTAAACTGGGTCACTTACTGTAGAAATATTAGGGTTAGTGCACAAAAAATTAAGGTAGCATTTCAGGAGCTGGTAATATAAAAGGGAACAAAACCTTGTCCTCATGTAGCTTACATTCCAGTGGAGAAAGGTAGACAAAATACAGCGATAGGTTTGTTAAAAACTGTTACAGAAAAAAATTAAAGCACGAGAATAGATGTGCTATCAGAGAGGTGTCATTTCAAAAAAGATGACTAGGCTAGGCCTTCTGGGAAGTGCCAAATGAATCAAAATATTATGTAAAAAAAGACAGTGAACAGGCAATACAAAGATCCCAAGACAGGAGCAGACCTCGTACATTCAAGGAACTAGAAGACCATTGTAATCTGAGAATAAACTGAGCTAGAAGGAGAAGGTAAGAAATTGTGTCAAACCGGGGGAGAGCCAGACTGGCTAGAATGGCTGTGATAAGGGTTTTAGGTCTTATTCTTTGAAGTAAATATGGTGCCAAAGAGCTCTGGATGAAGATGCAACATTTGCTGGTTTATATTACTATGGAACTTCTCTAGCTGGTGTGCTAAGATAAAGGGGAATGAGGCATGGGGGAGTGTGGAAAGCAAGAGTAAAGCAAGGAGCTCAGATCAGAGTTGAAGTAATCTAACAGAGATGATGATGGTTTAGACAAGAGTGATAGCACTGACCTGGAAAGAAGCAAATGTGAGAGACAATAGGCTTCCTGATGGAAGAGATATGGGCATGTGAGAACAGGAGAGCCAATAATGATTCCTAGATGTCAGCCTGAGCAACTAGAAGAACAGTGTTTGTCATCAACTGACTTGGTAAAGGCAATAAGGAGGTTAAAGAATAATGAGGAGTTAAATTGTATGCACTTTAATGTATGAATAAAATGTTGCTCAGCTTCACGAGGCTTCCATCTTAAATGAAAGCATAACAACCCAAAGGTCCTGATTTTCCCTCAAACCACTGAAGTCAGACATACCACAAACCCCATGAACACACACACACACACACACACACACACAAACACTCTAAACACCCTCCCTCAGTAACAGACACATACTGTGGGCTCATACTCAGACTTCTAAATTCACATACACAGCTCCTTTACTTTCTACTTCAGCATCTGATTGTTTCAATACAAAATAAAAGGCAAATGAACCAATGCTCCCAATTAACAAAACATCCTGAGCACATCATCCTATTTAGATGAATGTCCATATGGACTACAACCCACCATCATCTATGCCAAACCTGTAGGAAAGAATTACAGGTAAGACTGAGTACAGTAGCACACACCTGTAGTCCTAGTTGCCTAGGATCACTTGAGCCAAAGAGAGAATGGAAAAAAAAAAAGATTCACAAGTGAGCACTTAAAAATCACTCAAACCATCTCTAAAAATTCATTCATTAAGCTTAAAAGAAAGTAGGGCCCTACCTCCCATATTTTTAGTAAGAATCACATGTTGAGATGGGAACATTGCTCAGTTGGTAGAGTGCTTGCATCATGTGCACAATGCCCTGGGTTTAATCCCCAGCACCAGACACCCACAAAAAAGAGTCATGTGTTATGCAATAGGTTTAAGAATCGAGAAGCTCAGGATCATGAGAAAAAGAAGAAAGCCTCATGCACATATACATCCAAGGAAAACTTACTAGGGGATTTGTGGGGTAAAGCTTTAAAATTGTCTTACCCTCATGGGTATTTCTTTTGTTTTGTTTTGATACAGGAACTGAACCCAGGAACACTTAACCACTGAGCCTCATCCCCAGCCCTCTCTTTTTTATATTTTATTTAGAGACACAGTCCCACTGAGTTGCTGAGGCAGGCATTGAACTTGCAATCCTCCTGCCTCAACCTCCCAAGCATATGGGATTACAGGTATGTACCACCACACCTGGCACCCTTGTGGTTCTAATGTCAACAGCAGTCATCAAGAATCTCCAAGAATAGAGACTTATGACAACTATCAAAGCAACCTAAATCCAATTACTACATTGGATTTATAAGATAACTATAGAACTTATAAGTTACATTCATGATTGCAGGCAGAAAAGAGAAAAACCAAAAGCCCATAGTTCTTCTTGTTTCAGAAATTATTTTCTTTTTGAGAATATCTATAAGGAAGACAGAATACTATCATATGGGCACCCAAAATTATTTTCCTATAGAAATACTTAAATCACCATTTTTTCCAATTGTACCCTCCAATTTCCGAAGACATTAAAAGTTCTCAAAGCAGATTGAAAGCTCTTCAAGAGCTGAACTCATGATCCCTAACACTTTTCACAATATAATTTTCTTGCCTATTCTTTGTGCCCACACAAGTCTCTACTTTTCTATCTCCCACACCAGACTTTTATTTCCCAGTTTTTAATCACTCTTTAACCTTCACCTGCTCCTTTTAAATCCTCTAATTAAGCAGAGTCTGATCTAGATGTATCACTCATCTCCACAGAGCCTGCAAGATTTCCTACATTGCTACCAGAAGATTTTGAGTGTGCCTCTACAGGCTTGCAGGAACAGGATCAGACACAGAGCTGGTCAATCTTCAGAGTGCTTTTTTTTTAAAATTATATAATCCACAAATGCAGATATCAAATTATTACTGTTAGATGTGTATCTGAAGAATAAAAAGCTAACCTGGGCCCACAACATATATTCCAATTCAAAAGACGTTCTCCAGTTATTTCATACATCCCAGAGTTCAAGTCCCTCACTTAGTAGAAAAATGAGTAAATAAGGCTCAGGGTAACTTTTCAGTTCTAGTCATCATTCATTTCATTTATATTCAACTCCAAAGAGTGGGAAATGATCAATAAATCAACTATATATTTAAGTGGGCCAAAAGATATGAATAAAGGAGAAAAAAACAGAATAATGACTTTGAATTATTTCTGTAGTACCCCCTCTTTCTGGGAATACACAAACCAGAATAACTAGATCCCAAGTTATACAGCCTACCAGATAGGATGGTAGATGAGGTGAACACAGCATGAAAACAAAACTGAACAAAACAAAACTTGCCTTGAAAATACAAGCCATATTTTGAGATCATGGTTAAATTTGAAAAGTATAAACCTCCTCTCAGCACACCAGTTGCTATGCTCTGAGAAAGCTGGGAAGGGGACACTGTTTTTTTTCCTGTTACATTCAGTTAAAATCTCACTACAACAGATAAAAGCATTTTCATATTTCCATAGAGTACCAATCTACAAATTACAGACATTTTATAGACAGAAGTGGGCCCCCCAAAGGATTGAAGAGCCAAACCTATTTATAAAATGTACCTCTGTCTTCCAAAATATTATCCCAACTAAGTTAAGATACAATAAAAGCAGGAGGGAAAGTCACTGAAAATACTAAACCAATACCTTCCCTACCTTCCCAGTTCACCACAGAATAGATATATGCATACTGAAAAATGTGTGTGTACATATATGTATATACACACAAATAATATGTGTGTGCATATATATATACCTCACAAAGAGCCCAGATTTAGCTGAATATTTATTTAAAAAACCCTAAGAACTCTGTAATGACTCTATCTTTCTAAGCTCTAAAACAAAAAACTATTAGAATATATAAGCTATGAGATGGAATTCAGCTGGTCCTAATAATACTCCAGCTTTTTATAATTCTTTCAAAAGAGTTATAAATCTTGACCTTCTACTTAAAATTAAAAAAAAAAAAAAAACTCTTTCAGGTTCAGAGTTTTGAGTAGAGGTAAAAGGCATATGACAGTGGTAATGAGCTAAAACACCCAGCACTGACACTTACAATTACTATTATTCTAACTTCAGAAATTAAAAAAAAAAAAAAAAAAAACAAGGTATAAGACACAGGTCAGCTTCCAGGGATCCTTCAACATCCTTTTGCAAAAAAGCTTCTGTATCTTGAGTCCAGCTATCTTGAGTCCTACCTACTCAGATACTCTTTTCTCCAATATCTAGATTGGTAGAGATACAAATAATTCCTCTGTTCTACTTCTGTTCTTTACAAAATGAAATGTTCTCCAATGTCTAACAGACTGAGTAGACAGAAGGCCCAACCATACAATATAAGGTGCCTATAGTATCTAAAGAAATACAAATGTTGGCTTCTTTTTTGTAAGCACAAAAAGGAGACAAGGAACATAGGCTCTCTAGAAATAAAGAAAATATGGAAGTCTGATAACCCAGGGAGAAAAAGGTACCTATATCCTTCAGTGTATTCATATCAGCTCTGAAATTCACCCAGATGTGGAGCTCACTGCCTAAACCAACAAATACATCTGGTAACAATAAACATTGATAAGTCATAAACAAAAAAGGTTTGTTTTAATTCAAATATTCTTCAAGCTACTAGTAATATTAAAATTTACATAAAACATAATCAAAGAATATATTAAGAAATGAAGTTTTTAAAAATAAGTTCCTAAGAAATGAGAAACTGGTTTTTTACTGCCCAGTCTTCAAAACACTAAATAATTTGATTTGACCAAGTTACAAATCTATTTTCGGCAGACAGGAAAAACACATTGACTCTATTTAACCCAAAGGCAAAAAAGATCATCACTGCAAATCATAATGTTTGAGTTCATGATGAAAACAGGAAACAGGTTGTCCAGGTATAATTATGGTTGCACTCTTAATGTGCCTTCAGGTTCAGCTAAGAATTAAAATCCAGTGAAGAGGGTAAGCAGAATGAACTTGCCTTTCTACCTTGCTACAGAATGCAATGTTTAATAATACTCCCAGCAACATGTTACATAACCAACAGTAAACAACAATCTGATTCAAACCTCATTAGTAACAACATTCTGCCACAGTCTCCCACTGAAATTAATAGCTCACTTTGCCAGAGGGAAAAGAAATGAGCATATCAATCTACCCATTTCTGTGGTGCCTACCACAGTGAACCAGACAAAAAGATAATACTACTAGATGTGTATAGAACCTACAAAAATTTCATTTTTTCCAGTTCTCTTCATTTTTTTAACTAAACCATATCATATGGACACATTTAAAATTTAAAAGGAAAGTCAGTCCACCTTTACTTCCTATTTCAGCTATGATTTGAAAGTAATAGAGACACAAAATGATGAATGGGCATTTATGATAAACAACAGTTTATGTGCTAACAGCAATTAGATAACAAGGACTGACTGCAGGAGCAGCATATAGAGGGAAGGAAAAGAGGATGCATATTGATGATCACACAATGATAAACAAAAATAAAATTTTAAAAATCTAGACATAATATGTATAATCCAAAATTTTAAAACCTGAGCACATATATAACTACTATGAAGGTTATAATTTGTTAAACTGTCTCTTTCTTAGTTGTTTTATATTTTTATAATTTGAGGGTTTATCTTAGACATCTCCTTCAAAAAAAGTTAACCAAAGGGGTTAAATTTAAAAAAAAACATATATAGAATATATACAAAGAATATGTAATAAATCCACAAATAACTTCTTACAGAATTTGGAACACATTAATTTCAAAATGATATCAGATCCATATGTGATATACTGAGTGTAGGTATTGCTTCTGCAAACAGACACTACCACATTGGCATTTGGCAGAAATATTAAACTATTTGGAATGTTACTAATCTACTGCAACTAAGGCTTTCAACTTTTAAATTAAAATTAAAACTAATCCACTTAGCATTCTGAGTTCTCTAAGGAAATTTAAGGACTCTAGTTTTTAAAAGAATTAAAACAACACTTGTTGCTGGTACAGTGGCACATGCCTGTAAAATTTCCAGGGACTCGGGAGGTTTAGGCAGGATGATGGCCAAGTTCAAGGCCAGCCTCAGCAATTTAGCAAAACCCTATCTCTAAATTTAAAAAAAAAAAAAAAAAAAAAAAAAAGATAAAAAGGGCTAGGAATGTAACTCAGTAGTAAAGTGTCCCTGGGTTCAATCCCCAGTGCCAAAAAAACAAACAAAAAACACTTGGACCTTTTCCCTCAACTTCAGTGAAACCAAGCCTCAATCTCCACCTATCCAGTCTTTGTTACTAGATAAGAATACTTTTGGTAGTGCTAGGCAACAGGCATGATGTGACAAACCCAACCAGACTTCCAAAACTATTTCCAATAGAAAGACAAGGTAAACAAGATATACTTAGCACCACACCCATTTAAACGCAAAACAGCCAGGAATGCTCCCTGCTCCCACCCACCAGACCTCCAGCTGGTCAGGAAACATTGTGTTTACAGTTCAGATAAAAATCTGGCCTAGGGTGTTCAGGCATTCCTCACCTCTAGGCTGGCCTATGCTCCATTCTCCAAAGTCATCAAGACCAGAATTGAAACATTTGGTCAGGAAACGGGCAAATCTCCAAATACCCCAACTATCCTCACCCGGGTTCTTTTTTGCAACCCCAATCTGTTTTTGCTATTGAGCATGCTCGGACTTAAGACAGGCGCCACAAGGGAGTTTTCAAAGCTTAGGCTCCAAACTCCACGTAATAACAGCAGTTGAAAAGGGAAGAAGGAAAAAGGGAAGGTGGGGGGGGGGGCTGGAAAATGAATTTAGTTCTAATATTTAAGGACCTGGCAGGGGTGAACATGGTGATGGGAAAGAAACATTGCTTGGACATTCTCCTTTGCAGCTTATGGAAGTTTATATGAAGTACAAGAAATCTTTGCAATGCTGAAAGCTGACATGGCAAGTGGTGGAAACCAGATCTAAGTACCAGCTGAGTGCAGCAGCAGGTCACCAATGCCCAGAGTGTAATTCCCACCGATAAGCGTGGATCCTTATCTTTGAAACACAAAGAAACAGCGGCACAGATTCATCAGACCATTGGACACCTTTGCGGTGCAGCAAACCTAGCTGCTCCCCTGAACAGGGCAATCCTATCAGGGGTGTGTATGGAGGGTGGTGCTGAGAAGCGGTAGGGTAGCAAACTGATTCCCCTGGACATAAGTGGGACCGGGGAGCCCTTCGGGGTCGCCCAGAACGCTTGCCTCCACCTTCCAGGCGCGAACCGCGAAGGTGGGACAAGGGCCAGAACCGGTCCCGCCTCAGGACGTCCCGGACCGCAGGCGAGGCCTCTGCAGCCAGCTGGACAGTCTCATCCCTGCCCGCCGGGACTCTGACAGGCTGGACTAGGCCTACTTCCCGCCCCACAGGCCCTGGGTCCTTATTGCCCCGCCTGCGACCAAACGCCCCCGCCTCAGCCAGAGCCCGGCTAGGGCCTGAAGACAAGCCGCGTCCGGACCAAGCCAGCAGCCTCCGGCCCCGTTCGCCCGCCCCGGGGCCCCTCACTCAGTAGCGGGCCGGCTGGGCGCGCTCTTCTGGCGCCGTCGCTGCGCTTCCCTGCGCTGCAACTTTATTAGCAGCTCGGCCGCAGGACACGGGCAAGGAGCCCGCTTGCCCAGGACCCGGATGAGGGAGGGAGGGAGGGAGGGAAGGAGCAAGCCTGGGAGGACGCCCGCTGGGGTCGGCACATGCGCGCCAGGGCCCAGTGACCGCTGCTGGGAGGAAGGGAGGGCCACCTTATCCAGACAGCCCATGGAAGCTTCGGCGCTTGGCTTTGAGCCTGCAAACCCCAACTTCCGATCACTCCTAGGCTCTTCGCGTCAATGGCCAGGCCTGCGAGAAAAGTATTTTCAAACATAAGTTCGCTAATTTTATTTATTTATAATATAAATCTGAACCGAAAAGAGTCCTCTTACTGTGGAAAAGTCGCTTCAAAGCAAGTTTCTGAACAACTTACAGCTTCCTCCTGGATGCAGCCATAATTGAAGAAGGGCAATCTTGAAGCCCTGGAATTCTCACTCCCCCACCTCCTGGATATGCAGGCCTGGACAAGTGGGCCAAGGGTGCAGAGAGGACACTCACAGGCTGATAAATGTCACCCCTCTGTTCCCAGTGTTTGAGATTCTCCCCTTTACCCTCCAAATTCCCCAAAGTGTTAGCATTTCCCAGAATATGATACTGAAACCACCTAGGGCACCTGATTTGGAAAGCACTAGTGAGGAAAATTTTTAAATACTTTTGTTTTAATTTTAAAAGGTCAATACTGGTTTTCCACTATTCCATTATAAGTTTTCTCTTTAAAATCAATTAAAAATCAAACCTGGGGCCCGGGTGCTGCGGAGCACGCTTGTAATCCCAGCGGTTTGGGAGACAGAGACAGGAGGATCTCAAGTTCAAAGCCAGTCTCAGCAATTTAGCAAAGCCCTAAGCAACTCAGCAACTGGCTCCACATAAAATATAAAAGAAAGCTGGGGATGTGGATCAGTGGTTAAGGGCCCCTGGGTTCAACCCTTGATGGAAGGAAGGAAGAAAGGAAGGGAGGGAGGGAGGGAGGAAAAGGAAAGAAGAAAGAAAGAAAAGAAAAAAAGAAAAGGAAAGAGGGTTGGAGTTGTGGCTCAGCAGTAGCATGCTTGCCTAGCATGCATGAGGCACTGGGTTCAATTCTCAGCACCACATACAAATAAGTGAAAATAAAAGTCCATCAACAACTAAAAAAAATTTTAAAAAGAAAAATTGAAATCATTGTTTAATCAATTCCCAGACTAATACAATTCATCAGTTCTACTAAATCTGTCTTCAAATACTATACAACCTAAATCTGACAATTTCTTATTGCCTTTATTGCCATCTCCATTACCAGAGCCAGTGTCATATCACTGATACACAAATGAGGCAGCTATTTTGTTTGTTTGTCTTTCTTTTTGTTCCAGGCTCTAGTAAGTTGTTTCCATGGAGAAAAGACCAAAGAAAGGTTGCAAAAGTCTCAGCATTGAAGTGGCCACCTCAAATGGTGACAGGCCTGGTGAGGGAGAAAGTGAGCCAGAGTCGGGAACCAGAAAGTGTCTGCTCCCACCAAAGAGAACAGCTGCTGTTCTACTCTAGCCAACTGTTACCAGGGGGAAATGTAGGGATAAGGGCCCAATGTTGGCAAATCTTATTTTTCAAAGGAAGCTGAAAACTTGTATTTTTTATGCAAAAACCAAATATCAGTTTATCTCTTTAGCAATCTCTCCCTCCACCACCCACCCTCTCTCTCCTCCCCCTTCTTCTCCCTCTCTTAGACATTCAGGAGGCCAACCCTGTACAAGCCAAACAAAACAAATCCATGGTCCAATTTAGCCTGCTGGCCATCAATTTGCAATCTCAGGTCTACATCAGGTCTGCATGTTAAACTTCTTTACTACATCATAAACTTTGTGAAAGTAAAGTCTGTGTGCTTTAACTCTTTGTCACACTCACTGCTTATTTGTTGTTAATTCAGAAATTTCCAACTCTTGGAAGGCAAATATTTCTGGAGCCTGTATGGATTTACAGCTCCCAGAAGTGCCTTGACCCTGCCTTAGAGGATACCTTTTATTCAGAACTGGTGTTTACCGAGTGCTTTGTTGAACATTACAGGACATAACAATTTGGTTTAAATATTTCGTATGCTAGAGCCACTCCTCACTTCAAACAGCCAGTAAAATCCCTACCCAAACAAATTGTTTGCACATATGTAAGAACAATTTGTGATTACAGGATTCCTTTTCAATAGTTACATATGTAATCCTAAAGCCAACAGTTTTGCTTCCTGAACTATGAGTTCATATATTGATAAAATCAACCAGAGACTCCAATCTCTCTGAGTTACTATGTCAGCCTAGGTCTTTAGTTGGAAGAGATATTTATATAGAAGGGAGGAATGGAGACTCCAGCAGCCAGCATGAGCCTTCCAAAAGGATTGAGAAATTACCCAGACTTCAAAGGTATAGGAAGTCCAACTTTCGCTATCTATATAATGTCAAGAAGATTATCAAATGATCAGGCTTGCCAGAGCCTTAGGAATGGAATAAGGAAGACCCTGTTTTTGATCTAAGAACAAATATAGAACAGGATGCTCTGAACATGTAGATACAATCCAATAGACAACAAAATAGACAAACTGCTTTTTCAGTTTAGCCACCTACCTGATCAAGAGGATCAGCAGCTTCAATATTCAATTTTGTCGTACTAGTAGAGAAAGTTATTTCTGGATAATTTAGGCCAGTGCTTTTCAACCAAGGGTGACCGCACCCAGGAAAAACATTTGGCAGTTTGAACCCTTTCTTGGTTGCCACAAGGAGGAGGGCAGTGCTACTGGCACCTAGTGGGCAGAGGCCAAGGATGCTGCTAAACATCCTGTAATGCCAGAGCAGCCATCTTCTGTCAACAATTATCCAGCCCAAAATGTCAATAGTGCAGAGGTTAAGAAACCTTGATTTAAACCCCAGATAGTTTTTCTTTAATTGGGTGTTAAAAAAGGAAATGGACCTTTTCTTTCAAAATTTTCAAAAGGTTTATTCATTTCACATAGAGAATTAGCCTCAATGTTTAGTTCCCATCTTGAATTTTCTAGATCTAAGAAGGAGGCAATTTTCAGGAAATGGGACAATGCATGGAACATGAAAAATTGGAATTAACCTACTTCATATTATTTTTAAGTTTTATTTTTATATGTCAAGTCATTTGAGCCAATTTGGTTTGGTTTTGAATATTCGTAAAAAATATCTCAATTCCACAAATTGCTGTAATAGCTCAGAAGATTCTGCCTAAATAACTCTCAGGCCCCAGTAGAGCTTGAAGAATGCAATGGCATTTGGGGGACATTACACAGCATAGATGTATCAGCAATTGACATCACAAGGATCCTCAAAGGGCTCTGGGTAGATAAGTCAAAGACACCTCACATCTACAGACAGCCATAAAAAGTAGACATCAGCTTGTATGGCTCCTCCAGACAGGATCCTTAGAAACAATAAAACTTCCATCCCCAACTCTGAGAAATCCTTGTATGTCCTTCTATTGGCAGAGCAACCCCTTCCCCCATCCTTAATATTGAAAACAGTGCTAGAGCCAGAGCTAAACAGAAAAGAGTTCCAAGAAGGGCGAGTTCCCAAGAAGTGATGCACAAAGACATACTCCACAGTTCAGAGAGAGAGAAAAAAATCACTGTGTTAAAATTGGCCAAAAGAACTTTCATGTTCATCTTTAAAAGAATGAACCCAAATTCCATGTCAACCAGAGATTACACTAAAGTGATTTTATAGAATATTTGAAAGGCTTTTTTTCCAGTGAATCTTTGGTGATCTGGCATGAAATGCTTCCGTAAGAGTTCACAGACAAATCCCTTTATTTTCACAACTGAGAAGTTGAAATCGTAATGTACTGGGAAGAGAAAAGTAAAAGAATGGAAGCTGCCTCCATTTGAAGTACAGGGATCTCGAAGCTTCAGAGAAAATGTCAGAGAATCCATGAGCCCCTTGTGCACATTTTTCATTTATACCTAGGTACGAATTTTCTGCAGACAAAGCCCATAGCTTTCATCATATTCTCAAAGGCTCTCCTGATCTCCACGTTTGCAGATGCTCAAAACAGTGGTTGCATTACTGATGGTGTACGTTTAAAGTGCCCATTTTAACTTATCTCTTTCTTTTTCAGAACAACATAATTAGGAGACTCCTCTCTGGGGAAGGCAGCTTGTTTTAGAGTGGAAGAACCTGGCTCGCCTGTCTCCAGCCATCTGCTACATTAAAGAAGGCCTCCTATGGCTGGAATCCAAAACACAAAATTAAAAGGGTTGCTTGCACCCAGAGTCATAAAACAAAGAGGTTTTCTAAAGCAGGGCTTGGAGCAAACACTTGTTTCTTCCAGACTGAAGCAGCATCTGTTTCTCCTGCTGGCCACCCCGCCACCCTACCCCCTGAGTTAACTCCACTAACCTCCATGGTTCAACATTCTCAGTTTTCATCCTCAGAGACGTGGGTCTCAGAGGAGCCAAACCACATGTGTACCCCACAACAAATCCAGAGCATCAGGTGAAAATCTGGGAGTGCTACGGAATTGGGGATGAGGGGACAGACAAAATTTCACATTTTCTAGAAAGACATTTAACTGCGTGAAATTTTATTCCTAAGAACTCCAGAGCTGACTTCTTAGTTTGAAAACTGACTGTTGACATACTACCTGTGTACTTCAGACAAGTTTTGTACCCAATCTGTGCCTCAGTCTCCTCATCTGTAAAATGGAGATGACAGTAATATCAATTTTACAAAATGTTTGTGAGGATTGTAAGACACTTAGAACAGTGTTGGCATATAGTAAGTGCACCACAGGTGTTTGTTTTAAAAACACACATTTCCTCATGATATACCAGAAATGTCTACAATATTGTAATCAAATTGATTTGTTACATAAAATATGCATTCATTTTACAGGACAATGGGCTCTCTTCCCTTCTCACTCCAATAGGTAATATCATTCTTTCCAGGCCTCTTGGTACCATGTGTTATAGACCATACCTAAATTTGTCTTCCATTGGACTTGGCTAATGAAATTCAGATGCTTAAATTCAACTACTGTGTTAGTCTACTTTCTACCACTGTAACAAATACCTGAGAAAGGTTTATTTGGGTTCATGGTTTCAGAAGTTTCACCTCATGATCAGGTGACCTGTTGCTTTTGGACATGTGGGAAAGCAGCACATCATGGTGGGAGCACATAGGGGAGGAGAACTTTTCACCTCATGGCAGCTGGACAGCAAAAAGAGAAAGAAAGAGGAGGGGCCAAGGTTTCAATAGCCCTTCAAAGGCATGCTCCCAATGACCTAACTTCTTTCCACCCAGTCCTTTCTCCTAAAAGTTTCACCACCTCCTAAGGGTGCCATGGGATGACAGCCAAGCCATAGGCCTTTGGGAGACATTCCAGGTCCAAACTAAAGCAACTACCCTCTGAACTTCCCAAACTGATTATATTAGTTAAATATTTTGCCTGCCCTCATATTTTATAATCCTCTCTCTTGCTTCTGTTTTGTTACCATTCCCCTCTTACAGTTACCACAACCTTGACACCCAACCCCAGAGATGATCCAGAAGGGTTATCATGATATCCCAGCCACACAGACCATCATAAATGGCTCATCAATGGACATATGACCTCAGTGAAACAACATGCATCACTCCTTAGATGATGTATGGACACTGAAAGAGAAAAGTTCTCCTTCTTTCTGTCATCACTAAAATCACTAAACTAAGGGTGATTCTGAGGATGCCAGGGTCCATCCTGTTACCTTGGAATATCTTTTTTTTTTTAGAGAGAGAGAGAGAGAATTTTAATATTTATTATTTTTTAGTTATCGCAGACACAACATCTTTTATTTGTATGTGGTGCTGAGGATCAAACCTGGTCCGCATGCATGCCAGGCAAGCGCGCTACCGCTTGAGCCACATCCCCAGCCCCGTTACCTTGGAATATCGCAATGAAGCCAAAAGAGAGACAACAGAGAAACTGAAGCTAAACAAATTCCTTGTGAGATATTTTGAGACCCTGGATTCAGCTATACCTGAAGCTCTACAGATCCTCCTTAGACTTTTTAATTACATTATCCAGTACAATCTGCTATTGTTTAAGCTAGTTATACTTCTACTTCTTGCAACATATGCTATTGACAGTCTCACTGGATTTTTCAGGTCCAAATTTGAACTCCTGGCATTTGTCATATGCCCTCCCGTACCTGGTCCTGCTCTGGTCTTCCCTATATCGATAAGTGGCAATTTCACCCCTTAGTTGCTGAAGCCAGATGTGGCAGTCATATTGATAGATTAGGTTATTGTTCCTAAATCTTCACTCCTTCCCTGCTGTGATATAACACACTCCTTTGCTATGTGGCTTTGCAGTATCCTCCACTGGAGAAGGTAGAATATACTCTCTTGAAGTTGAATTTGGCCATGATGACTTTGGCCAGTAGATATGACATGAACATAACCTTTAAATATGCTGGATCGTATGACTTTGTCTTTTGTTCTGTTTCCATCTTTAAAATATAAGACCCCAGTAACTAATGGTCTAAGGATAATGAAAATGTTCAGGGACAGAGTCACCCCACACCCTAGTAAGAAGCCAGCTCAACAGACCTGCAGCGTGAAGCACTGCTACCCAAGCTGTTTCACAGACTCATGAGTGAGAAAAAAATCAATGTTTGTTGTTATGTACTACAAAGATTCTGGGCTTGTTTGTTAAGTAGCAATAGCCAACTTAAAAAAAAATCTATACATATCCCTGTCTCTTATCCTCATTTATTTCTTTACTTACTCCTTAGTTCAATAAGATGATAAATTTTTATTGAACACCTAGTATATATCAAGCATCATCAGATATATACTATGAAACAAAACAGACAAAAATCCAAGTAATAATAAATACATCTTTTTTTAAAAAAATAGGAAAACAAGTAACATTTAGTATGTCCCATGGTAATAAGTACCTGCAGGAAAATAAAGCCATGAGTAGAGTTTGGGGGAGATACTGCTGGCATGAAGAGCAGCAACGCTGCTGTCTTGATGCAGTAGTCAGGGTTAAATAAGGTTGCCCTTCCATTTTTGGTTAGCGTCAAGTCTTACCAGCTCTACCTCAAACCATATCTCAAATCTACCCACTTCTTTCCATGGCCTCTGTCCATAAATAGTCAGCACCACCTCACAACTACATCTCCCGGGACCATCATACAGCCTTTCTCTGCCCCTTTCTCGCCCAGAATCTATCATATGTTGAAAAAGCAAATGAGTTGAGCTGGGGAAATAACTCAGTGGTAGAGTGTTTGCCTAGCATGCAGGAAGCTCTGGGTTTGATTCCCAATACCCGCCTCTGAAATGAAAATAAGATTATGGCCACCCTTGAATAAAAGTTCTACAATCCCATTGCATTTGAGATAAAACCTGGAACCCCACCCATGGCCCTCCTCTGAGTGATATGGTTCCTGCTGTCACCAATATTTTTGCATGTGTCTTGCTCACATGGGCCTTTTTTCTGTTCTTCACATTTCATAAGTTAAAATCAAATTGTTTACATCTATTTTTTCTAAATTTCCTAATTCAATTTTAGTATGCAATGGGTGTGACTCTCCTTACCTCCCAAGCAGAACCCAGGCCTTGGATTCAGCTTTCATTCATTCATTTATTCAATCAATATAAAAACATGCATATGATATCCACAGTGTATCAGTCACTGTGACAAGCAGTGAGAATACAACAGTAATTCCCTGCCCTGGGGGACATTTGTTTGTCTTCTGTCTTTAAAACCCTTGAACACTTGATGTAAGATCTAGAAACTAAAAAAATTAAAATCTGTCATTTTAAAACTGTTAACTCAAGGGTTCACAGTGGAGGAGAACCTACTTCTCATTAAGGAGCTCCTTGGTTTGTAAAGACCTCTTAGATATAACACACCATTTAATCATGAACATGCAAAACAAGGACCTTTCTCTAAGATGGAGATTTTAGCACTAAGGGGTTAAACAATTCAGCATAGTCATTCAAAAGGTGGTTACAAGTACAACTGTATCTTACTGGACTACATTTCCTACTTTTTATTGCTAAGTATGGATTTTTAAAAAATAAACCTTTATGGTTTTTATAAAAATGACACGATGTTTACTGGGAAAATTCAAATTATGGAGAAAAGGTCAAGAATGGTAAAAAAATAATTGAAATTCCATGAATTAGAAATGACCATGATTAATAAGCTGTTGTAACACTTTGCCAGATCTCTTTGCATACATATGTACTTACAATAATAGCCGATATTGATCAAGCACTTACTTTAGGCAAACTGTTGAGAAATGTGCTTATATATTTTATAAATAGCAACCGTAATATTACCATGAGGTTCCAATTACTAAAATCATCATTACCCCCTGCCACACACACGAAGAAAAATAAGATACAAACCATGAAAGGACTAACTATTGTGGATGCACATATTTCTATGGCAGATGTGGGTTTACAACACCCAAAAGTATTTCTGGCCCTGCCTTAGAGTATATCTTTTTAAAAAACTGGTGTTTGCTCATCTTTAGAGGATATAACAGAATTCTTTTGAAATGGTTTGTTCAGGAGGCTTATTCCTCACTTTGCATACTCTGTAAAAATTTGCATACTCTGCTTCCCACAACCTACTCCCTTACCACCTCCCTATCCATTTCCCTTTATGCTCTCTTTCACCTGTCATCAAACTTGTCTCTGTGCTGCCTGCACTGCTTCCAACTCCCAACTGACCATCACATTTCCATCAACACACCTTTCTTTCACAGTAATCTCTCTGGGGGAAATGTCCCCTTTCACTGTCTTTCCTTCTCAGGCCACTTTATATTCCTCTTCCTCCTTCATGAGGCCTGTCTGGTGGTCCTCAAGGATCTTCTCTTGATGCATGGCATTCTGAGAGGTGTATAAATAGGAACAGAGGAGCAATGTTGAGATGGTGAGAGATAAGGGGGGCTCAGAAAGGTCAAGTCCATTCCGGAATTTGTGTAAATAGTAAGGGAGCTTGAATTCACATCGAGTGGAGCTTAACTCCCAAACTCCTGCTCTAATCACTACACAAAGCTATCTTCTGTCTTGATGCACTCTTACCAAAACACAGACCTGTACTACAATACTGCATCCCCCAAAAATGGTTCTTATGAATCCTATGATAAATGTCAATGAACCACAGTATTGTGCAAACTGGATTGGGAAAACAATGGGTTATTAAGTAAGATAATAAATAAATGTGTTGATGTATACAATTGCAATTTCTAACCTGAATCTGCATCTTTCAGTGATGGCAAAATCACATAGAGCAAGCACACCGTAATACTTTACAAGTGTTCTAACAGCCAGGTGAAGGCCCTGAGCAAGTTAAAAGAGCCCAAAGTGAATGAAGTTAGTGTTCCTACAGGTTTATCTTGAAGTGTCGTGAAACCTATTCATTCTGTTTTTATAGTGACTAATACTCCTGTGGATGTGTCACTGACAATATGGGGGCATCACTAATGTGCCACATTAGAGGTAATTTGTACTGATGAATCAAATCAGTTAAGCTTTTCAAAGTCCACTCTGACTTCCCAAGTCATGCAGTGTACTGTTTCCATCCCTGAGAGGAGCCATGCTAAGCAGTCCAGAGATGTTGATCTTTTATGTTGCTTCCACAAAACTTGTTTTTGTAAAGCACTGTTGCACTGTGTACTAAAAACCAAATTCAAGTGTATAAAAACCAGATAACAAGTCCACAAAGTCCTCTGTCCCAGATGCATATTGATGGAGTAGAAGGAGCCCCCTGCTGGGTCATTCTGACAGAAATGGAGCTCCAATGTGGTGGTGGTTTTAATGTCTCTGAGATTAGAGCAAAAACCATCTGGGGACTGCTTCTGGTTTTAGAACAACAGAAAAGTATTTTATCTTTTATCTAAGATAAAAAAATTTATTTTACTTACTTATGATTGCTGGATGAGATTCTATATATGCCAGGAACTATAATGGTAAGGAATTATTTCATACATTCCTCTGTTCATTCATGAAAAATAAGGACATTCAGAGATAAAGATAAGTGAAAAAGAACACCCATCTCTCTCTCTTTGAATCTTCTGTCCCATCACATCCTTCAGTCATTTCTCAGTTCTGATCTCTGGTATCATGATTGCAACTTACTTTCTGATTCATTTATGGCTGAACAAACATTTACTGAGTACCTGTTACGGGCCCTAGGCTCAACACCGAGGCTGATTAGAGAACAAACACACGCAGAGGCCTTGCTCTCGTGGAATGCAATCAAGTCAGAGAGACTTGTCCCATCTCTAGGCTGCCTAGGATGATCCCTGGACACCTGCTTTATTCTTCTGATAATCATCAGCTGAGCTCAACTTTTTCAATGGAAAAATTATTTTCTTTGCTTTGTTCATCTTGTCTCCTTATCACCTGTCTGATATTCATTTTTGAGGTCTATATCCAACCTCATGGAAATAGATCCAGGATGCCTTTCTTAATGATTGGGCAGCACTGACATACCCACAAATAAATTGGAGTAACTAGATGCACCTGGACACCAACATCCACCCTTGCATTGAATTCCATAGGACTTGGCATCTGGGTGTTTTGGTGAGTGCTGCCGACTCACAAACACATCCTGTCTTCATCTAGCTGTGATATTTCACCTTAAGGACCCCAACTGTGCTGGACCCACGAGGATGTCATGAATGATTTCATCAGCAGGTCAATGTCCCAGAGCTAAATGAACAGCCTTAAGGAAGAGCCAGTTTCATTCCTCATCTTCACACTTCACATTGTTCTTACTCCTGCCACATGAGATGAGAGGATGAACACTAGCGCCCAGTGACCATGGAGGCACATGACAAGGACGTCAGGGAATGTGTGGTTGCAAGGAATGTGGTTTCCTTGTCCATAAATTTGCTTTGGTACCAGGGCTACAGAGAGTGGATTGTCCAGCAGGCTTCTAGAACAATAGCTTAGGGCAGGTTGGGGTTAGAGCCTGCCCTAGAGAAGACCTCCTGCTCTTTTATTTCCTTTTCTAGAATTCACAGTAGTTGACCTCTTTCGAGAAACTCCTGAGTTTGCCACTGCCCAGACGAAGTCCCAGTATTTGGCAAATTTCATGCCAAGCCTCCTTGGAATGTATTGGCTTCTATCATACCTAGTTGTTTGTAATTTGGCAGGGCACATGTCAGTCCTTACCTGGGCAGCTGTGGTCAGAGCTATAGAGCTGCTTCCACTCCAACTGCACAGCACAAGACAAAGCCCCTGATACAGGAAGGAATTGGCTCAGGTCACTTTCCTGATGAGGCAGTCATGGCATGGCAGACACCATGGGCTTCCTGGACTCCACTGCTGCCAGGCCAGCACACAAAGTGAGATCCAGGGATCTGCTTGGTCTACGTAGATTTCCCCACATTGGGCACACATGGTTCATCAGTCACCTGCACACTTGTCATAGTCTTACTGGTAGCCTACCACGTGGTAGGCTCTGTAAAGACAGGTGCCAGACACCATGAGTGAAAAACAGACCCATCCCTGTCCACACAGAAAATGGGAAATAATCAAATAATCACACTGTATCAAAAGAGCACAGGCCATAAGGGCACACAGCCAGGGGCAGGACAGGCTGCTCTAATCAATGGGTGTTAGGGGAGACCTGAAAGATGAACAGGAGTGAATTAAATGATGGGGGATGTTTGGGTGGGGTTAAAGGTGAGCAGAGCATTCTAGGCAGACGGACTGGTGTGTATCAAGACCCCAGCAACATGGGGCAGCATGGTGGTGACAATGAGAAACTAAAGAAAGACCAATGTATTGGACAGAGGAAAAAACAAGGAGAGATAGGCCTGGAGAGGTGGGCAGGACAGTCCAGGGCTTGGGAGGCCATGGTTGTGTTTTAGAGCTATGCTAACTGTGCACCACTAGATTGCCAGGTTCTTCTGGGCCCCGGGGAGTTACCTTCATGATGAAGAGGAAGGCTGGAGGTATTAGAGAAGAGACAGATAGAAACGGGAAGATGGGAGTTCTCTAAGGACAAGCCCTCCTACAACATTTCAGGAGCACCATCACTATCTTACCTGTGACTTCTACTTAAGCCCAGCCCAGGACCATTCTGCCACCCCACACCTACCCAGTTGGCACTCCCAAGGCTTTGCACATCTCCCCTGCTGTGGTGTAGTGTGATCAAGGTCCCCCCATCTGCACACCTGATAATGGACAGAGCAGGAAAACAGGAACAAGGTACAATGAGGACACACAGGCCCCAGGGACTGAGCCCCCACATGCTATTTTCACCGTTAAAGGAGGTGTAAAATATCACTTCCTCCCATGACTCCTAGATGACATGACACCCTGGAGCATCTGTGGGAAGACGCATTGCACCTGAACTATTTCTGTAATGTAGGGTAGGCATACGGAGCATCGAGTTCTTTACCGTGGTGTCTGCCACATTGTGGTGCATAATAGACCTACAGTAAATGTTTACCAATTGAATTATAATGCCAAACATGTAAAAATTTATTTTCTCTTTTTACCTTGAGGGGAAAATTTGGAGAAATACCCAAACTCACATTGAAAACAATTTTCTTATGCTCAGGAAAGGGAAGGGTGAGTTCATCAAATGTGTTGTTTGGGTACAGGGGAATAAATCCAGGAGTGCTTTACCACTGAGTTACATCCCCAGTCCTTTTTATTTTTTAATTTGAGATGAGTCTAATTAAGTTGCAAGGCCAGCCTTGATCTTGTGATCCTCCTACCTCAGCCTTCTTAGTTGCTGGGATTACAGAAATGCACCACCACACCTGGCTCATTGTAAAAAATTTAAAAGGGCAGAAAAAAAATTCTTGGCCTAACTGGGGCTCCTGCAGACTTTGCTCTTATTGACTTAGAGGCCATTTTGTTGTTGTTGTTTATTTTCTTTTTGTTTTAATTATGGAGACTTTGTTTATTTTGTCCAAGTTGATACCCCAGTAAAGGACGGACTCCAAACAAGTAGAGTCTGTGTTCCTCTCTTCTCTAGTGACCCAGAAGGCCCCAGTTCTGGCTCATCAGTGAGTTGACAGCATATTTAGTCCAGGACATGGGGTGCAGCATGTAGACTTTTCCCTTATGAAACATCATACTTAGCACTTTACTCACCTCTGGACTTGAAGAGAAATTCTTGCTCTGGAGCCCCAATTTAAATGACAGGAGAGAGGAAGGGCCCCTGATTTGGGGGATTGCCTCCTAATAATACTCATTCACTGGCTATTTCTCTGCAACCAGGACCTGGGGACTGGACCCAAGAGGAGACTAGGATTCTCTCTCCACCGAGCATGGAGATGGGGGAACTGTGTACTCACCTGCCTGCCTATTGGAGCCAGAGCCCCGGCCCTTTGCCTGATAGAGTTCTGCTGATATATGCAGAGCTTTGTGCACTTTTCCACACATAAATTTTTCTGGCGAAAGGACCCTTAGCCCGTCCTAAGGTTTTATGATCTCTCAAAAGCTAAGAACCTCTTATCTTTATAAAGGAAATTCTTCACATTTTATCTCATATTTCAGAATATCCACTGAGCCTGGCCTTGTTCCTGCTTGAACATCTCAGTTTCTGAACAAAGTGAATAGTGCATAGTGTCCTCCAGGGCTCACCAAGAATAAAGGTGACCAACTAGGAAACTTCCTGTGAATTAGAAGGTGGCTTTGCCTAGAAGAACCAGTGCTCCCTTGACAGGAGACTCAGTACTCAGAGCTTTCTCTCTGTGGACCAAGCCTCCATTTCTGTTCTGCTATACAGACCAACAAGCTCCAAAGACTGTAGTGCCAGGGTAGAACCTACCACTAATCACAGTCCCTTTCCCTGTTCTGGGCGGCACTATGGATCTTGCTTCTTTGGAGAGGGCTCAAGATTAAGGAAGAAGTGGGAGAAAGGAGAGGGTCTTGAGAGTCTGTCCCGTTCCTCTCCCTGTACTCACAGACTCCAGCCCAGGGAATCTAGCCAGAAGGGCCTTGAGGAGTTTGACCCATGACAAAGAAAATAAAGTGGCAGAGTGAAGCATCAAGTCAAGGGCGAGGTTTGGAATCCATGGAGAGTTTGAGGAGGACTCTGCCTGGCCAAGAAGAGGCTGCAGGTTGGCTGGGGTGGGATCAGGGTGGGATCAGGTAGCAGGCATCAGAGTCAACAAGAGGGAAAGGAGTAAGAGTCTGTGAGGTGAGAGAAGGCTGGGTTCC